>NW_026967467.1:649000-973500 GCF_028390025.1 Pseudophryne corroboree | reverse complement strand
CCAAAATAGAATGTTGGGAGTTCTAGAATTCCAAAATAGAATGTTGGGAGTTCAAGAATGCCAAAATAGAATGTTGGGAGTTCTAGAATTCCAAAATAGAATGTTTGGAGTTCTAGAATTCCAAAATAGAATGTTTGGAGTTCTAGAATGCCAAAATAGAATGTTGGGAGTTCTAGAATGCCAAAATAGAATGTTGCTAGTTCTAGAATTCAAAAAAAGAATGTTGGTAGTTCGAGAATTCCAAAATAGAATGTTGGGAGTTCTAGAATGCCAAAATATAATGTTGGGAGTTCTAGAATGCCAAAATAGAATGTTGGGAGTTCTAGAATTCCAAAACAGAATGTTGGTGTTGCAGAATTCAAGAATAGAATGTTGGGAGTTCTAGAATGCCAAAATAGAATGTTGGGAGTTCTAGAATTCCAAAATAGAATGTTGGGAGTTCTAGTATTCCAAAATAGAATGCTGGGAGTTCTAGAATGCCAAAATAGAATGTTGGGAGTTCTAGAAATCCAAAATAGAATGTTGGTGTTGCAGAATTCCAAAATAGAATGTTTGGAGTTCTAGAATGCCAAAATAGAATGTTGGTAGTTCTATAATTCCAAAATAGAATGTTGGGAGTTCTAGAATGCCAAAATAGAATGTTGGGAGTTCTAGAAATCCAAAATAGAATGTTGGTGTTGCAGAATTCCAAAATAGAATGTTTGGAGTTCTAGAATGCCAAAATAGAATGTTGGTAGTTCTAGAATTCCAAAATAGAATGTTGGGAGTTCTAGAATTCCAAAATAGAATGTTGGGAGTTCTAGAATGCCAAAATAGAATGTTGGGAGTTCTAGAAATCCAAAATAGAATGTTGGTGTTGCAGAATTCCAAAATAGAATGTTGGGAGTTCTAGAATGCCAAAATAGAATGTTGGGAGTTCTAGAATGCCACAATAGAATGTTGGGAGTTCTAGAATGCCAAAATAGAATGTTGGGAGTTCTAGAATTCCAAAATAGAATGTTGGTGTTGCAGAATTCCAAAATAGAATGTTGGGAGTTCTAGAATGCCAAAATAGAATGTTGGTAGTTCTAGAATTCCAAAATAGAATGTTGGGAGTTCTAGAATGCCACAATAGAATGTTGGGAGTTCTAGAATGCCAAAATAGAATGTTGGGAGTTCTAGAATTCCAAAATAGAATGTTGGTGTTGCAGAATTCCAAAATAGAATGTTTGGAGTTCTAGAATGCCAAAATAGAATGTTGGTAGTTCTAGAATTCCAAAATAGAATGTTTGGAGTTCTAGAATGCCAAAATAGAATGTTGGGAGTTCTAGAATGCCAAAATAGAATGTTGGGAGTTCTAGAATGCCAAAATAGAATGTTGGTGTTGCAGAATTCCAAAATAGAATGTTGGGAGTTCTAGAATGCCAAAATAGAATGTTGGGAGTTCTAGAAATCCAAAATAGAATGTTGGTGTTGCAGAATTCCAAAATAGAATGTTGGGAGTTCTAGAATGCCAAAATAGAATGTTGGTATTTCTAGAATTCCAAAATAGAATGTTGGGAGTTCTAGAATGCCAAAATAGAATGTTGGTAGTTCTAGAATGCCAAAATAGAATGTTGGTGTTGCAGAATTCCAAAATAGAATGTTGGGAGTTCTAGAATTCCAAAATAGAATGCTGGGAGTTCTAGAATGCCAAAATAGAATGTTGGGAGTTCTAGAAATCCAAAATAGAATGTTGGTGTTGCAGAATTCCAAAATAGAATGTTGGGAGTTCTAGAATGCCAAAATAGAATGTTGGTAGTTCTAGAATTCCAAAATAGAATGTTGGTAGTTCTAGAATTCCAAAATAGAATGTTGGTAGTTCTAGAATTCCAAAATAGAATGTTGGGAGTTCTAGAATGCCAAAATAGAATGTTAAGAGTTCTAGAATGCCAAAATAGAATGTTGGGAGTTCTAGAATGCCAAAATAGAATGTTGGGAGTTCTAGAATGCCATAATAGAATGTTGGGAGTTCTAGAATGCCAAAATATAATGTTGGGAGTTCTAGAATGCCAAAATAGAATGTTGGGAGTTCTAGAATGCCAAAATAGAATGTTGGGAGTTCTGGAATGCCACAATAGAATGTTGGGAGTTCTAGAATGCCAAAATAGAATGTTGGGAGTTCTAGAATTCCAAAATAGAATGTTGGTGTTGCAGAATTCCAAAATAGAATGTTTGGAGTTCTAGAATGCCAATATAGAATGTCGGTAGTTCTAGAATTCCAAAATAGAATGTTAGGAGTTCTAGAATGCCAAAATAGAATGTTGGTAGTTCTAGAATTCCAAAATAGAATGTTGGGAGTTCTAGAATGCCAAAATAGAATGTTGGGAGTTCTAGAATTCCAAAATAGAATGTTGGTGTTGCAGAATTCCAAAATAGAATGTTGGGAGTTCTAGAATTCCAAAATAGAATGTTGGGAGTTCTAGAATTCCAAAATAGAATGTTGGGAGTTCAAGAATGCCAAAATAGAATGTTGGGAGTTCTAGAATTCCAAAATAGAATGTTTGGAGTTCTAGAATTCCAAAATAGAATGTTTGGAGTTCTAGAATGCCAAAATAGAATGTTGCTAGTTCTAGAATTCCAAAATAGAATGTTGGGAGTTCTAGAATTCCAAAATAGAATGTTGGGAGTTCAAGAATGCCAAAATAGAATGTTGGGAGTTCTAGAATTCCAAAATAGAATGTTTGGAGTTCTAGAATTCCAAAATAGAATGTTTGGAGTTCTAGAATGCCAAAATAGAATGTTGCTAGTTCTAGAATTCCAAAAAAGAATGTTGGTAGTTCGAGAATTCCAAAATAGAATGCTGGGAGTTCTAGAATGCCAAAATAGAATGTTGGGAGTTCTAGAATGCCATAATAGAATGTTGGGAGTTCTAGAATTCCAAAATAGAATGTTTGGAGTTCTAGAATTCCAAAATAGAATGTTTGGAGTTCTAGAATGCCAAAATAGAATGTTGGGAGTTCTAGAATGCCAAAATAGAATGTTGCTAGTTCTAGAATTCCAAAAAAGAATGTTGGTAGTTCGAGAATTCCAAAATAGAATGTTGGGAGTTCTAGAATGCCAAAATAGAATGTTGGGAGTTCTAGAATGCCATAATAGAATGTTGGGAGTTCTAGAATTCCAAAATAGAATGTTTGGAGTTCTAGAATTCCAAAATAGAATGTTGGTGTTGCAGAATTCCAAAATAGAATGTTGGGAGTTCTAGAATTCCAAAATAGAATGTTGGGAGTTCTAGAATTCCAAAATAGAATGTTGGGAGTTCAAGAATGCCAAAATAGAATGTTGGGAGTTCTAGAATTCCAAAATAGAATGTTTGGAGTTCTAGAATTCCAAAATAGAATGTTTGGAGTTCTAGAATGCCAAAATAGAATGTTGGGAGTTCTAGAAATCCAAAATAGAATGTTGGTGTTGCAGAATTCCAAAATAGAATGTTGGGAGTTCTAGAATGCCAAAATAGAATGTTGGTAGTTCTAGAATTCCAAAATAGAATGTTGGTAGTTCTAGAATTCCAAAATAGAATGTTGGTAGTTCTAGAATTCCAAAATAGAATGTTGGGAGTTCTAGAATGCCAAAATAGAATGTTAAGAGTTCTAGAATGCCAAAATAGAATGTTGGGAGTTCTAGAATGCCAAAATAGAATGTTGGGAGTTCTAGAATGCCATAATAGAATGTTGGGAGTTCTAGAATGCCAAAATATAATGTTGGGAGTTCTAGAATGCCAAAATAGAATGTTGGGAGTTCTAGAATGCCAAAATAGAATGTTGGGAGTTCTAGAATTCCAAAATAGAATGTTTGGAGTTCTAGAATTCCAAAATAGAATGTTTGGAGTTCTAGAATGCCAAAATAGAATGTTGGGAGTTCTAGAATGCCAAAATAGAATGTTGGGAGTTCTAGAAATCCAAAATAGAATGTTGGGAGTTCTAGAATGCCAAAATAGAATGTTGGGAGTTCTAGAAATCCAAAATAGAATGTTGGTGTTGCAGAATTCCAAAATAGAATGTTGGGAGTTCTAGAATGCCAAAATAGAATGTTGGTGTTGCAGAATTCCAAAATAGAATGTTGGGAGTTCTAGAATTCCAAAATAGAATGCTGGGAGTTCTAGAATGCCAAAATAGAATGTTGGGAGTTCTAGAAATCCAAAATAGAATGTTGGTGTTGCAGAATTCCAAATTAGAATGTTGGGAGTTCTAGAATGCCACAATAGAATGTTGGGAGTTCAAGAATGCCAAAATAGAATGTTGGGAGTTCTAGAATTCCAAAATAGAATGTTTGGAGTTCTAGAATTCCAAAATAGAATGTTTGGAGTTCTAGAATGCCAAAATAGAATGTTGGGAGTTCTAGAATGCCACAATAGAATGTTGGGAGTTCTAGAATGACAAAATAGAATGTTGGGAGTTCTAGAATTCCAAAATAGAATGTTGGTGTTGCAGAATTCCAAAATAGAATGTTTGGAGTTCTAGAATGCCAAAATAGAATGTTGGTAGTTCTAGAATTCCAAAATAGAATGTTGGGAGTTCTAGAATGCCAAAATAGAATGTTGGGAGTTCTAGATATCCAAAATAGAATGTTGGTGTTGCAGAATTCCAAAATAGAATGTTGGGAGTTCTAGAATGCCAAAATAGAATGTTGGGAGTTCTAGAATGCCAAAATAGAATGTTGGTGTTGCAGAATGCCAAAATAGAATGTTGGTGTTGCAGAATTCCAAAATATAATGTTGGGAGTTCTAGAATGCCAAAATAGAATGTTGGGAGTTCTAGAAATCCAAAATAGAATGTTGGTGTTGCAGAATTCCAAAATAGAATGTTGGGAGTTCTAGAATGCCAAAATAGAATGTTGGTATTTCTAGAATTTCAAAATAGAATGTTGGGAGTTCTAGAATGCCAAAATAGAATGTTGGTAGTTCTAGAATGTCAAAATAGAATGTTGGTGTTGCAGAATTCCAAAATAGAATGTTGGGAGTTCTAGAATTCCAAAATAGAATGCTGGGAGTTCTAGAATGCCAAAATAGAATGTTGGGAGTTCTAGAAATCCAAAATAGAATGTTGGTGTTGCAGAATTCCAAAATAGAATGTTTGGAGTTCTAGAATGCCAAAATAGAATGTTGGTAGTTCTAGAATTCCAAAATAGAATGTTGGGAGTTCTAGAATGCCAAAATAGAATGTTGGTAGTTCTAGAATGCCAAAATAGAATGTTGGTGTTGCAGAATTCCAAAATAGAATGTTGGGAGTTCTAGAATTCCAAAATAGAATGCTGGGAGTTCTAGAATGCCAAAATAGAATGTTGGTAGTTCTAGAATGCCAAAATAGAATGTTGGTGTTGCAGAATGCCAAAATAGAATGTTGGTGTTGCAGAATTCCAAAATATAATGTTGGGAGTTCTAGAATGCCAAAATAGAATGTTGGGAGTTCTAGAAATCCAAAATAGAATGTTGGTGTTGCAGAATTCCAAAATAGAATGTTGGGAGTTCTAGAATGCCAAAATAGAATGTTGGTATTTCTAGAATTTCAAAATAGAATGTTGGGAGTTCTAGAATGCCAAAATAGAATGTTGGTAGTTCTAGAATGTCAAAATAGAATGTTGGTGTTGCAGAATTCCAAAATAGAATGTTGGGAGTTCTAGAATTCCAAAATAGAATGCTGGGAGTTCTAGAATGCCAAAATAGAATGTTGGGAGTTCTAGAAATCCAAAATAGAATGTTGGTGTTGCAGAATTCCAAAATAGAATGTTTGGAGTTCTAGAATGCCAAAATAGAATGTTGGTAGTTCTAGAATTCCAAAATAGAATGTTGGGAGTTCTAGAATGCCAAAATAGAATGTTGGTAGTTCTAGAATGCCAAAATAGAATGTTGGTGTTGCAGAATTCCAAAATAGAATGTTGGGAGTTCTAGAATTCCAAAATAGAATGCTGGGAGTTCTAGAATGCCAAAATAGAATGTTGGTAGTTCTAGAATGCCAAAATAGAATGTTGGTAGTTCTAGAATGCCAAAATAGAATGTTAAGAGTTCTAGAATGCCAAAATAGAATGTTGGGAGTTCTAGAATGCCAAAATAGAATGTTGGGAGTTCTAGAATGCCATAATAGAATGTTGGGAGTTCTAGAATGCCAAAATAGAATGTTGGGAGTTCTAGAATGCCAAAATAGAATGTTGGGAGTTCTAGAATGCCAAAATAGAATGTTGGGAGTTCTGGAATGCCACAATAGAATGTTGGGAGTTCTAGAATGCCAAAATAGAATGTTTGGAGTTCTAGAATGCCAAAATAGAATGTTGGTAGTTCTAGAATTCCAAAATAGAATGTTGGGAGTTCCAGAATGCCAAAATAGAATGTTGGGAGTTCTAGAAATCCAAAATAGAATGTTGGTGTTGCAGAATTCCAAAATAGAATGTTGGGAGTTCTAGAATGCCAAAATAGAATGTTGGGAGTTCTAGAATGCCAAAATAGAATGTTGGTGTTGCAGAATTCCAAAATAGAATGTTGGGAGTTCTAGAATGCCAAAATAGAATGTTGGGAGTTCTAGAAATCCAAAATAGAATGTTGGTATTTCTAGAATTCCAAAATAGAATGTTGGTGTTGCAGAATTCAAGAATAGAATGTTGGGAGTTCTAGAATGCCAAAATAGAATGTTGGTATTTCTAGAATTCCAAAACAGAATGTTGGTGTTGCAGAATTCAAGAATAGAATGTTGGGAGTTCTAGAATGCCAAAATAGAATGTTGGGAGTTCTAGAATTCCAAAATAGAATGTTGGGAGTTCTAGAATTCCAAAATAGAATGCTGGGAGTTCTAGAATGCCAAAATAGAATGTTGGGAGTTCTAGAAATCCAAAATAGAATGTTGGTGTTGCAGAATTCCAAAATAGAATGTTGGGAGTTCTAGAATGCCAAAATAGAATGTTGGGAGTTCTAGAATGCCAAAATAGAATGTTGGTGTTGCAGAATTCCAAAATAGAATGTTGGGAGTTCTAGAATGCCAAAATAGAATGTTGGGAGTTCTAGAAATCCAAAATAGAATGTTGGTGTTGCAGAATTCCAAAATAGAATGTTGGGAGTTCTAGAATGCCAAAATAGAATGTTGGTATTTCTAGAATTCCAAAATAGAATGTTGGGAGTTCTAGAATGCCAAAATAGAATGTTGGTAGTTCTAGAATGCCAAAATAGAATGTTGGTGTTGCAGAATTCCAAAATAGAATGTTGGGAGTTCTAGAATTCCAAAATAGAATGCTGGGAGTTCTAGAATGCCAAAATAGAATGTTGGTAGTTCTAGAATGCCAAAATAGAATGTTGGTGTTGCAGAATGCCAAAATAGAATGTTGGTGTTGCAGAATTCCAAAATATAATGTTGGGAGTTCTAGAATGCCAAAATAGAATGTTGGGAGTTCTAGAAATCCAAAATAGAATGTTGGTGTTGCAGAATTCCAAAATAGAATGTTGGGAGTTCTAGAATGCCAAAATAGAATGTTGGTATTTCTAGAATTTCAAAATAGAATGTTGGGAGTTCTAGAATGCCAAAATAGAATGTTGGTAGTTCTAGAATGTCAAAATAGAATGTTGGTGTTGCAGAATTCCAAAATAGAATGTTGGGAGTTCTAGAATTCCAAAATAGAATGCTGGGAGTTCTAGAATGCCAAAATAGAATGTTGGGAGTTCTAGAAATCCAAAATAGAATGTTGGTGTTGCAGAATTCCAAAATAGAATGTTTGGAGTTCTAGAATGCCAAAATAGAATGTTGGTAGTTCTAGAATTCCAAAATAGAATGTTGGGAGTTCTAGAATGCCAAAATAGAATGTTGGTAGTTCTAGAATGCCAAAATAGAATGTTGGTGTTGCAGAATTCCAAAATAGAATGTTGGGAGTTCTAGAATTCCAAAATAGAATGCTGGGAGTTCTAGAATGCCAAAATAGAATGTTGGTAGTTCTAGAATGCCAAAATAGAATGTTGGTAGTTCTAGAATGCCAAAATAGAATGTTAAGAGTTCTAGAATGCCAAAATAGAATGTTGGGAGTTCTAGAATGCCAAAATAGAATGTTGGGAGTTCTAGAATGCCATAATAGAATGTTGGGAGTTCTAGAATGCCAAAATAGAATGTTGGGAGTTCTAGAATGCCAAAATAGAATGTTGGGAGTTCTAGAATGCCAAAATAGAATGTTGGGAGTTCTGGAATGCCACAATAGAATGTTGGGAGTTCTAGAATGCCAAAATAGAATGTTTGGAGTTCTAGAATGCCAAAATAGAATGTTGGTAGTTCTAGAATTCCAAAATAGAATGTTGGGAGTTCCAGAATGCCAAAATAGAATGTTGGGAGTTCTAGAAATCCAAAATAGAATGTTGGTGTTGCAGAATTCCAAAATAGAATGTTGGGAGTTCTAGAATGCCAAAATAGAATGTTGGGAGTTCTAGAATGCCAAAATAGAATGTTGGTGTTGCAGAATTCCAAAATAGAATGTTGGGAGTTCTAGAATGCCAAAATAGAATGTTGGGAGTTCTAGAAATCCAAAATAGAATGTTGGTATTTCTAGAATTCCAAAATAGAATGTTGGTGTTGCAGAATTCAAGAATAGAATGTTGGGAGTTCTAGAATGCCAAAATAGAATGTTGGTATTTCTAGAATTCCAAAACAGAATGTTGGTGTTGCAGAATTCAAGAATAGAATGTTGGGAGTTCTAGAATGCCAAAATAGAATGTTGGGAGTTCTAGAATTCCAAAATAGAATGTTGGGAGTTCTAGAATTCCAAAATAGAATGCTGGGAGTTCTAGAATGCCAAAATAGAATGTTGGGAGTTCTAGAAATCCAAAATAGAATGTTGGTGTTGCAGAATTCCAAAATAGAATGTTGGGAGTTCTAGAATGCCAAAATAGAATGTTGGGAGTTCTAGAATGCCAAAATAGAATGTTGGTGTTGCAGAATTCCAAAATAGAATGTTGGGAGTTCTAGAATGCCAAAATAGAATGTTGGGAGTTCTAGAAATCCAAAATAGAATGTTGGTGTTGCAGAATTCCAAAATAGAATGTTGGGAGTTCTAGAATGCCAAAATAGAATGTTGGTATTTCTAGAATTCCAAAATAGAATGTTGGGAGTTCTAGAATGCCAAAATAGAATGTTGGTAGTTCTAGAATGCCAAAATAGAATGTTGGTGTTGCAGAATTCCAAAATAGAATGTTGGGAGTTCTAGAATTCCAAAATAGAATGCTGGGAGTTCTAGAATGCCAAAATAGAATGTTGGTAGTTCTAGAATGCCAAAATAGAATGTTGGGAGTTCTAGAATGCCAAAATAGAATGTTGGAAGTTCTAGAATGCCAAAATAGAATGTTGGGAGTTCTAGAAATCCAAAATAGAATGTTGGTGTTGCAGAATTCCAAAATAGAATGTTTGGAGTTCTAGAATGCCAAAATAGAATGTTGGTAGTTCTAGAATTCCAAAATAGAATGTTGGGAGTTCTAGAATTCCAAAATAGAATGTTGGGAGTTCTAGAATGCCAAAATAGAATGTTGGTATTTCTAGAATTTCAAAATAGAATGTTGGGAGTTCTAGAATGCCAAAATAGAATGTTGGTAGTTCTAGAATGTCAAAATAGAATGTTGGTGTTGCAGAATTCCAAAATAGAATGTTGGGAGTTCTAGAATTCCAAAATAGAATGCTGGGAGTTCTAGAATGCCAAAATAGAATGTTGGGAGTTCTAGAAATCCAAAATAGAATGTTGGTGTTGCAGAATTCCAAAATAGAATGTTTGGAGTTCTAGAATGCCAAAATAGAATGTTGGTAGTTCTAGAATTCCAAAATAGAATGTTGGGAGTTCTAGAATGCCAAAATAGAATGTTGGTAGTTCTAGAATGCCAAAATAGAATGTTGGTGTTGCAGAATTCCAAAATAGAATGTTGGGAGTTCTAGAATTCCAAAATAGAA
Organism: Pseudophryne corroboree; assembly: GCF_028390025.1. NCBI lineage: Eukaryota > Metazoa > Chordata > Amphibia > Anura > Myobatrachidae > Pseudophryne > Pseudophryne corroboree. The sequence continues at coordinate 963,586 of NW_026967467.1, read as the reverse complement.
TGCTGGGAGTTCTAGAATGCCAAAATAGAATGTTGGTAGTTCTAGAATGCCAAAATAGAATGTTGGTAGTTCTAGAATGCCAAAATAGAATGTTAAGAGTTCTAGAATGCCAAAATAGAATGTTGGGAGTTCTAGAATGCCAAAATAGAATGTTGGGAGTTCTAGAATGCCATAATAGAATGTTGGGAGTTCTAGAATGCCAAAATAGAATGTTGGGAGTTCTAGAATGCCAAAATAGAATGTTGGGAGTTCTAGAATGCCAAAATAGAATGTTGGGAGTTCTGGAATGCCACAATAGAATGTTGGGAGTTCTAGAATGCCAAAATAGAATGTTTGGAGTTCTAGAATGCCAAAATAGAATGTTGGTAGTTCTAGAATTCCAAAATAGAATGTTGGGAGTTCCAGAATGCCAAAATAGAATGTTGGGAGTTCTAGAAATCCAAAATAGAATGTTGGTGTTGCAGAATTCCAAAATAGAATGTTGGGAGTTCTAGAATGCCAAAATAGAATGTTGGGAGTTCTAGAATGCCAAAATAGAATGTTGGTGTTGCAGAATTCCAAAATAGAATGTTGGGAGTTCTAGAATGCCAAAATAGAATGTTGGGAGTTCTAGAAATCCAAAATAGAATGTTGGTATTTCTAGAATTCCAAAATAGAATGTTGGTGTTGCAGAATTCAAGAATAGAATGTTGGGAGTTCTAGAATGCCAAAATAGAATGTTGGTATTTCTAGAATTCCAAAACAGAATGTTGGTGTTGCAGAATTCAAGAATAGAATGTTGGGAGTTCTAGAATGCCAAAATAGAATGTTGGGAGTTCTAGAATTCCAAAATAGAATGTTGGGAGTTCTAGAATTCCAAAATAGAATGCTGGGAGTTCTAGAATGCCAAAATAGAATGTTGGGAGTTCTAGAAATCCAAAATAGAATGTTGGTGTTGCAGAATTCCAAAATAGAATGTTGGGAGTTCTAGAATGCCAAAATAGAATGTTGGGAGTTCTAGAATGCCAAAATAGAATGTTGGTGTTGCAGAATTCCAAAATAGAATGTTGGGAGTTCTAGAATGCCAAAATAGAATGTTGGGAGTTCTAGAAATCCAAAATAGAATGTTGGTGTTGCAGAATTCCAAAATAGAATGTTGGGAGTTCTAGAATGCCAAAATAGAATGTTGGTATTTCTAGAATTCCAAAATAGAATGTTGGGAGTTCTAGAATGCCAAAATAGAATGTTGGTAGTTCTAGAATGCCAAAATAGAATGTTGGTGTTGCAGAATTCCAAAATAGAATGTTGGGAGTTCTAGAATTCCAAAATAGAATGCTGGGAGTTCTAGAATGCCAAAATAGAATGTTGGTAGTTCTAGAATGCCAAAATAGAATGTTGGGAGTTCTAGAATGCCAAAATAGAATGTTGGAAGTTCTAGAATGCCAAAATAGAATGTTGGGAGTTCTAGAAATCCAAAATAGAATGTTGGTGTTGCAGAATTCCAAAATAGAATGTTTGGAGTTCTAGAATGCCAAAATAGAATGTTGGTAGTTCTAGAATTCCAAAATAGAATGTTGGGAGTTCTAGAATTCCAAAATAGAATGTTGGGAGTTCTAGAATGCCAAAATAGAATGTTGGGAGTTCTAGAAATCCAAAATAGAATGTTGGTGTTGCAGAATTCCAAAATAGAATGTTGGGAGTTCTAGAATGCCAAAATAGAATGTTGGTAGTTGTAGAATTCCAAAATAGAATGTTGGGAGTTCTAGAATGCCAAAATAGAATGTTGGGAGTTCTAGAATGCCACAATAGAATGTTGGGAGTTCTAGAATTCCAAAATAGAATGTTGGTGTTGCAGAATTCCAAAATAGAATGTTTGGAGTTCTAGAATGCCAAAATAGAATGTTGGTAGTTCTAGAATTCCAAAATAGAATGTTGGGAGTTCTAGAATGCCAAAATAGAATGTTGGGAGTTCTAGAAATCCAAAATAGAATGTTGGTGTTGCAGAATTCCAAAATAGAATGTTGGGAGTTCTAGAATGCCAAAATAGAATGTTGGGAGTTCTAGAATGCCAAAATAGAATGTTGGTGTTGCAGAATTCCAAAATAGAATGTTGGGAGTTCTAGAATGCCAAAATAGAATGTTGGGAGTTCTAGAAATCCAAAATAGAATGTTGGTGTTGCAGAATTCCAAAATAGAATGTTGGGAGTTCTAGAATGCCAAAATAGAATGTTGGTATTTCTAGAATTTCAAAATAGAATGTTGGGAGTTCTAGAATGCCAAAATAGAATGTTGGTAGTTCTAGAATGTCAAAATAGAATGTTGGTGTTGCAGAATTCCAAAATAGAATGTTGGGAGCTCTAGAATTCCAAAATAGAATGCTGGGAGTTCTAGAATGCCAAAATAGAATGTTGGGAGTTCTAGAAATCCAAAACAGAATGTTGGTGTTGCAGAATTCCAAAATAGAATGTTTGGAGTTCTAGAATGCCAAAATAGAATGTTGGTAGTTCTAGAATTCCAAAATAGAATGTTGGGAGTTCTAGAATGCCAAAATAGAATGTTGGTAGTTCTAGAATGCCAAAATAGAATGTTCGTGTTGCAGAATTCCAAAATAGAATGTTGGGAGTTCTAGAATTCCAAAATAGAATGCTGGGAGTTCTAGAATGCCAAAATAGAATGTTGGTAGTTCTAGAATGCCAAAATAGAATGTTGGGAGTTCTAGAATGCCAAAATAGAATGTTAAGAGTTCTAGAATGCCAAAATAGAATGTTGGGAGTTCTAGAATGCCAAAATAGAATGTTGGGAGTTCTAGAATGCCATAATAGAATGTTGGGAGTTCTAGAATGCCAAAATAGAATGTTGGGAGTTCTAGAATGCCAAAATAGAATGTTGGGAGTTCTAGAATGCCAAAATAGAATGTTGGGAGTTCTAGAAATCCAAAATAGAATGTTGGTGTTGCAGAATTCCAAAATAGAATGTTGGGAGTTCTAGAATTCCAAAATAGAATGCTGGGAGTTCTAGAATGCCAAAATAGAATGTTGGTAGTTCTAGAATGCCAAAATAGAATGTTGGGAGTTCTAGAATGCCAAAATAGAATGTTAAGAGTTCTAGAATGCCAAAATAGAATGTTGGGAGTTCTAGAATGCCAAAATAGAATGTTGGGAGTTCTAGAATGCCATAATAGAATGTTGGGAGTTCTAGAATGCCAAAATAGAATGTTGGGAGTTCTAGAATGCCAAAATAGAATGTTGGGAGTTCTAGAATGCCAAAATAGAATGTTGGGAGTTCTGGAATGCCACAATAGAATGTTGGGAGTTCTAGAATGCCAAAATAGAATGTTGGGAGTTCTAGAATTCCAAAATAGAATGTTGGTGTTGCAGAATTCCAAAATAGAATGTTTGGAGTTCTAGAATGCCAAAATAGAATGTTGGTAGTTCTAGAATTCCAAAATAGAATGTTGGGAGTTCTAGAATGCCAAAATAGAATGTTGGGAGTTCTAGAAATCCAAAATAGAATGTTGGTGTTGCAGAATTCCAAAATAGAATGTTGGGAGTTCTAGAATGCCAAAATAGAATGTTGGGAGTTCTAGAATGCCAAAATAGAATGTTGGTGTTGCAGAATTCCAAAATAGAATGTTGGGAGTTCTAGAATGCCAAAATAGAATGTTGGGAGTTCTAGAAATCCAAAATAGAATGTTGGTATTTCTAGAATTCCAAAATAGAATGTTGGTGTTGCAGAATTCAAGAATAGAATGTTGGGAGTTCTAGAATGCCAAAATAGAATGTTGGTATTTCTAGAATTCCAAAACAGAATGTTGGTGTTGCAGAATTCAAGAATAGAATGTTGGGAGTTCTAGAATGCCAAAATAGAATGTTGGGAGTTCTAGAATTCCAAAATAGAATGTTGGGAGTTCTAGAATTCCAAAATAGAATGCTGGGAGTTCTAGAATGCCAAAATAGAATGTTGGGAGTTCTAGAAATCCAAAATAGAATGTTGGTGTTGCAGAATTCCAAAATAGAATGTTTGGAGTTCTAGAATGCCAAAATAGAATGTTGGTAGTTCTAGAATTCCAAAATAGAATGTTGGAAGTTCTAGAATGCCAAAATAGAATGTTGGGAGTTCTAGAAATCCAAAATAGAATGTTGGTGTTGCAGAATTCCAAAATAGAATGTTTGGAGTTCTAGAATGCCAAAATAGAATGTTGGTAGTTCTAGAATTCCAAAATAGAATGTTGGGAGTTCTAGAATTCCAAAATAGAATGTTGGGAGTTCTAGAATGCCAAAATAGAATGTTGGGAGTTCTAGAAATCCAAAATAGAATGTTGGTGTTGCAGAATTCCAAAATAGAATGTTGGGAGTTCTAGAATGCCAAAATAGAATGTTGGGAGTTCTAGAATGCCACAATAGAATGTTGGGAGTTCTAGAATGCCAAAATAGAATGTTGGGAGTTCTAGAATGCCAAAATAGAATGTTGGGAGTTCTAGAAATCCAAAATAGAATGTTGGTGTTGCAGAATTCCAAAATAGAATGTTTGGAGTTCTAGAATGCCAAAATAGAATGTTGGTAGTTCTAGAATTCCAAAATAGAATGTTGGAAGTTCTAGAATGCCAAAATAGAATGTTGGGAGTTCTAGAAATCCAAAATAGAATGTTGGTGTTGCAGAATTCCAAAATAGAATGTTTGGAGTTCTAGAATGCCAAAATAGAATGTTGGTAGTTCTAGAATTCCAAAATAGAATGTTGGGAGTTCTAGAATTCCAAAATAGAATGTTGGGAGTTCTAGAATGCCAAAATAGAATGTTGGGAGTTCTAGAAATCCAAAATAGAATGTTGGTGTTGCAGAATTCCAAAATAGAATGTTGGGAGTTCTAGAATGCCAAAATAGAATGTTGGGAGTTCTAGAATGCCACAATAGAATGTTGGGAGTTCTAGAATGCCAAAATAGAATGTTGGGAGTTCTAGAATGCCAAAATAGAATGTTGGTGTTGCAGAATTCCAAAATAGAATGTTGGTAGTTCTAGAATTCCAAAATAGAATGTTGGGAGTTCTAGAATGCCAAAATAGAATGTTGGGAGTTCTAGAAATCCAAAATAGAATGTTGGTGTTGCAGAATTCCAAAATAGAATGTTGGGAGTTCTAGAATGCCAAAATAGAATGTTGGGAGTTCTAGAATGCCAAAATAGAATGTTGGTGTTGCAGAATTCCAAAATAGAATGTTGGGAGTTCTAGAATGCCAAAATAGAATGTTGGGAGTTCTAGAAATCCAAAATAGAATGTTGGTGTTGCAGAATTCCAAAATAGAATGTTGGGAGTTCTAGAATGCCAAAATAGAATGTTGGTATTTCTAGAATTCCAAAATAGAATGTTGGGAGTTCTAGAATGCCAAAATAGAATGTTGGTAGTTCTAGAATGCCAAAATAGAATGTTGGTGTTGCAGAATTCCAAAATAGAATGTTGGGAGTTCTAGAATTCCAAAATAGAATGCTGGGAGTTCTAGAATGCCAAAATAGAATGTTGGGAGTTCTAGAAATCCAAAATAGAATGTTGGTGTTGCAGAATTCCAAAATAGAATGTTTGGAGTTCTAGAATGCCAAAATAGAATGTTGGTATTTCTAGAATTCCAAAATAGAATGTTGGGAGTTCTAGATTGCCAAAATAGAATGTTGGTAGTTCTAGAATGTCAAAATAGAATGTTGGTGTTGCAGAATTCCAAAATAGAAGGTTGGGAGTTCTAGAATTCCAAAATAGAATGCTGGGAGTTCTAGAATGCCAAAATAGAATGTTGGGAGTTCTAGAAATCCAAAATAGAATGTTGGTGTTGCAGAATTCCAAAATAGAATGTTTGGAGTTCTAGAATGCCAAAATAGAATGTTGGTAGTTCTAGAATTCCAAAATAGAATGTTGGGAGTTCTAGAATGCCAAAATAGAATGTTGGTAGTTCTAGAATGCCAAAATAGAATGTTGGTGTTGCAGAATTCCAAAATAGAATGTTGGGAGTTCTAGAATTCCAAAATAGAATGCTGGGAGTTCTAGAATGCCAAAATAGAATGTTGGTAGTTCTAGAATGCCAAAATAGAATGTTGGGAGTTCTAGAATGCCAAAATAGAATGTTAAGAGTTCTAGAATGCCAAAATAGAATGTTGGGAGTTCTAGAATGCCAAAATAGAATGTTGGGAGTTCTAGAATGCCATAATAGAATGTTGGGAGTTCTAGAATGCCAAAATAGAATGTTGGGAGTTCTAGAATGCCAAAATAGAATGTTGGGAGTTCTAGAATGCCAAAATAGAATGTTGGGAGTTCTGGAATGCCACAATAGAATGTTGGGAGTTCTAGAATGCCAAAATAGAATGTTGGGAGTTCTAGAATTCCAAAATAGAATGTTGGTGTTGCAGAATTCCAAAATAGAATGTTTGGAGTTCTAGAATGCCAAAATAGAATGTTGGTAGTTCTAGAATTCCAAAATAGAATGTTGGGAGTTCTAGAATGCCAAAATAGAATGTTGGGAGTTCTAGAAATCCAAAATAGAATGTTGGTGTTGCAGAATTCCAAAATAGAATGTTGGGAGTTCTAGAATTCCAAAATAGAATGCTGGGAGTTCTAGAATGCCAAAATAGAATGTTGGTAGTTCTAGAATGCCAAAATAGAATGTTGGTAGTTCTAGAATGCCAAAATAGTATGTTAAGAGTTCTAGAATGCCAAAATAGAATGTTGGGAGTTCTAGAATGCCAAAATAGAATGTTGGGAGTTCTAGAATGCCATAATAGAATGTTGGGAGTTCTAGAATGCCAAAATAGAATGTTGGGAGTTCTAGAATGCCAAAATAGAATGTTGGGAGTTCTAGAATGCCAAAATAGAATGTTGGGAGTTCTGGAATGCCACAATAGAATGTTGGGAGTTCTAGAATGCCAAAATAGAATGTTTGGAGTTCTAGAATGCCAAAATAGAATGTTGGTAGTTCTAGAATTCCAAAATAGAATGTTGGGAGTTCTAGAATGCCAAAATAGAATGTTGGGAGTTCTAGAAATCCAAAATAGAATGTTGGTGTTGCAGAATTCCAAAATAGAATGTTGGGAGTTCTAGAATGCCAAAATAGAATGTTGGGAGTTCTAGAATGCCAAAATAGAATGTTGGTGTTGCAGAATTCCAAAATAGAATGTTGGGAGTTCTAGAATGCCAAAATAGAATGTTGGGAGTTCTAGAAATCCAAAATAGAATGTTGGTATTTCTAGAATTCCAAAATAGAATGTTGGTGTTGCAGAATTCAAGAATAGAATGTTGGGAGTTCTAGAATGCCAAAATAGAATGTTGGTATTTCTAGAATTCCAAAACAGAATGTTGGTGTTGCAGAATTCAAGAATAGAATGTTGGGAGTTCTAGAATGCCAAAATAGAATGTTGGGAGTTCTAGAATTCCAAAATAGAATGTTGGGAGTTCTAGAATTCCAAAATAGAATGCTGGGAGTTCTAGAATGCCAAAATAGAATGTTGGGAGTTCTAGAAATCCAAAATAGAATGTTGGTGTTGCAGAATTCCAAAATAGAATGTTTGGAGTTCTAGAATGCCAAAATAGAATGTTGGTAGTTCTAGAATTCCAAAATAGAATGTTGGAAGTTCTAGAATGCCAAAATAGAATGTTGGGAGTTCTAGAAATCCAAAATAGAATGTTGGTGTTGCAGAATTCCAAAATAGAATGTTTGGAGTTCTAGAATGCCAAAATAGAATGTTGGTAGTTCTAGAATTCCAAAATAGAATGTTGGGAGTTCTAGAATTCCAAAATAGAATGTTGGGAGTTCTAGAATGCCAAAATAGAATGTTGGGAGTTCTAGAAATCCAAAATAGAATGTTGGTGTTGCAGAATTCCAAAATAGAATGTTGGGAGTTCTAGAATGCCAAAATAGAATGTTGGTAGTTGTAGAATTCCAAAATAGAATGTTGGGAGTTCTAGAATGCCAAAATAGAATGTTGGGAGTTCTAGAAATCCAAAATAGAATGTTGGTGTTGCAGAATTCCAAAATAGAATGTTGGGAGTTCTAGAATTCCAAAATAGAATGCTGGGAGTTCTAGAATGCCAAAATAGAATGTTGGTAGTTCTAGAATGCCAAAATAGAATGTTGGTAGTTCTAGAATGCCAAAATAGTATGTTAAGAGTTCTAGAATGCCAAAATAGAATGTTGGGAGTTCTAGAATGCCAAAATAGAATGTTGGGAGTTCTAGAATGCCATAATAGAATGTTGGGAGTTCTAGAATGCCAAAATAGAATGTTGGGAGTTCTGGAATGCCACAATAGAATGTTGGGAGTTCTAGAATGCCAAAATAGAATGTTGGGAGTTCTAGAATTCCAAAATAGAATGTTGGTGTTGCAGAATTCCAAAATAGAATGTTTGGAGTTCTAGAATGCCAAAATAGAATGTTGGTAGTTCTAGAATTCCAAAATAGAATGTTGGGAGTTCTAGAATGCCAAAATAGAATGTTGGGAGTTCTAGAAATCCAAAATAGAATGTTGGTGTTGCAGAATTCCAAAATAGAATGTTGGGAGTTCTAGAATTCCAAAATAGAATGCTGGGAGTTCTAGAATGCCAAAATAGAATGTTGGTAGTTCTAGAATGCCAAAATAGAATGTTGGTAGTTCTAGAATGCCAAAATAGTATGTTAAGAGTTCTAGAATGCCAAAATAGAATGTTGGGAGTTCTAGAATGCCAAAATAGAATGTTGGGAGTTCTAGAATGCCATAATAGAATGTTGGGAGTTCTAGAATGCCAAAATAGAATGTTGGGAGTTCTAGAATGCCAAAATAGAATGTTGGGAGTTCTAGAATGCCAAAATAGAATGTTGGGAGTTCTGGAATGCCACAATAGAATGTTGGGAGTTCTAGAATGCCAAAATAGAATGTTTGGAGTTCTAGAATGCCAAAATAGAATGTTGGTAGTTCTAGAATTCCAAAATAGAATGTTGGGAGTTCTAGAATGCCAAAATAGAATGTTGGGAGTTCTAGAAATCCAAAATAGAATGTTGGTGTTGCAGAATTCCAAAATAGAATGTTGGGAGTTCTAGAATGCCAAAATAGAATGTTGGGAGTTCTAGAATGCCAAAATAGAATGTTGGTGTTGCAGAATTCCAAAATAGAATGTTGGGAGTTCTAGAATGCCAAAATAGAATGTTGGGAGTTCTAGAAATCCAAAATAGAATGTTGGTATTTCTAGAATTCCAAAATAGAATGTTGGTGTTGCAGAATTCAAGAATAGAATGTTGGGAGTTCTAGAATGCCAAAATAGAATGTTGGTATTTCTAGAATTCCAAAACAGAATGTTGGTGTTGCAGAATTCAAGAATAGAATGTTGGGAGTTCTAGAATGCCAAAATAGAATGTTTGGAGTTCTAGAATGCCAATATAGAATGTCGGTAGTTCTAGAATGCCATAATAGAATGTTGGGAGTTCTAGAATGCCAAAATAGAATGTTGGGAGTTCTGGAATGCCACAATAGAATGTTGGGAGTTCTAGAATGCCAAAATAGAATGTTGGGAGTTCTAGAATTCCAAAATAGAATGTTGGTGTTGCAGAATTCCAAAATAGAATGTTTGGAGTTCTAGAATGCCAAAATAGAATGTTGGTAGTTCTAGAATTCCAAAATAGAATGTTGGGAGTTCTAGAATGCCAAAATAGAATGTTGGGAGTTCTAGAAATCCAAAATAGAATGTTGGTGTTGCAGAATTCCAAAATAGAATGTTGGGAGTTCTAGAATTCCAAAATAGAATGCTGGGAGTTCTAGAATGCCAAAATAGAATGTTGGTAGTTCTAGAATGCCAAAATAGAATGTTGGTAGTTCTAGAATGCCAAAATAGTATGTTAAGAGTTCTAGAATGCCAAAATAGAATGTTGGGAGTTCTAGAATGCCAAAATAGAATGTTGGGAGTTCTAGAATGCCATAATAGAATGTTGGGAGTTCTAGAATGCCAAAATAGAATGTTGGGAGTTCTAGAATGCCAAAATAGAATGTTGGGAGTTCTAGAATGCCAAAATAGAATGTTGGGAGTTCTGGAATGCCACAATAGAATGTTGGGAGTTCTAGAATGCCAAAATAGAATGTTTGGAGTTCTAGAATGCCAAAATAGAATGTTGGTAGTTCTAGAATTCCAAAATAGAATGTTGGGAGTTCTAGAATGCCAAAATAGAATGTTGGGAGTTCTAGAAATCCAAAATAGAATGTTGGTGTTGCAGAATTCCAAAATAGAATGTTGGGAGTTCTAGAATGCCAAAATAGAATGTTGAGAGTTCTAGAATGCCAAAATAGAATGTTGGTGTTGCAGAATTCCAAAATAGAATGTTGGGAGTTCTAGAATGCCAAAATAGAATGTTGGGAGTTCTAGAAATCCAAAATAGAATGTTGGTATTTCTAGAATTCCAAAATAGAATGTTGGTGTTGCAGAATTCAAGAATAGAATGTTGGGAGTTCTAGAATGCCAAAATAGAATGTTGGTATTTCTAGAATTCCAAAACAGAATGTTGGTGTTGCAGAATTCAAGAATAGAATGTTGGGAGTTCTAGAATGCCAAAATAGAATGTTGGGAGTTCTAGAATTCCAAAATAGAATGTTGGGAGTTCTAGAATTCCAAAATAGAATGCTGGGAGTTCTAGAATGCCAAAATAGAATGTTGGGAGTTCTAGAAATCCAAAATAGAATGTTGGTGTTGCAGAATTCCAAAATAGAATGTTTGGAGTTCTAGAATGCCAAAATAGAATGTTGGTAGTTCTAGAATTCCAAAATAGAATGTTGGAAGTTCTAGAATGCCAAAATAGAATGTTGGGAGTTCTAGAAATCCAAAATAGAATGTTGGTGTTGCAGAATTCCAAAATAGAATGTTTGGAGTTCTAGAATGCCAAAATAGAATGTTGGTAGTTCTAGAATTCCAAAATAGAATGTTGGGAGTTCTAGAATTCCAAAATAGAATGTTGGGAGTTCTAGAATGCCAAAATAGAATGTTGGGAGTTCTAGAAATCCAAAATAGAATGTTGGTGTTGCAGAATTCCAAAATAGAATGTTGGGAGTTCTAGAATGCCAAAATAGAATGTTGGTAGTTGTAGAATTCCAAAATAGAATGTTGGGAGTTCTAGAATGCCAAAATAGAATGTTGGGAGTTCTAGAATGCCACAATAGAATGTTGGGAGTTCTAGAATGCCAAAATAGAATGTTGGGAGTTCTAGAATTCCAAAATAGAATGTTGGTTTTGCAGAATTCCAAAATAGAATGTTTGGAGTTCTAGAATGCCAAAATAGAATGTTGGTAGTTCTAGAATTCCAAAATAGAATGTTGGGAGTTCTAGAATGCCAAAATAGAATGTTGGGAGTTCTAGAAATCCAAAATAGAATGTTGGTGTTGCAGAATTCCAAAATAGAATGTTGGGAGTTCTAGAATGCCAAAATAGAATGTTGGGAGTTCTAGAATGCCAAAATAGAATGTTGGTGTTGCAGAATTCCAAAATAGAATGTTGGGAGTTCTAGAATGCCAAAATAGAATGTTGGGAGTTCTAGAAATCCAAAATAGAATGTTGGTGTTGCAGAATTCCAAAATAGAATGTTGGGAGTTCTAGAATGCCAAAATAGAATGTTGGTATTTCTAGAATTCCAAAATAGAATGTTGGGAGTTCTAGAATGCCAAAATAGAATGTTGGTAGTTCTAGAATGCCAAAATAGAATGTTGGTGTTGCAGAATTCCAAAATAGAATGTTGGGAGTTCTAGAATTCCAAAATAGAATGCTGGGAGTTCTAGAATGCCAAAATAGAATGTTGGTAGTTCTAGAATGCCAAAATAGAATGTTGGGAGTTCTAGAATGCCAAAATAGAATGTTGGAAGTTCTAGAATGCCAAAATAGAATGTTGGGAGTTCTAGAAATCCAAAATAGAATGTTGGTGTTGCAGAATTCCAAAATAGAATGTTTGGAGTTCTAGAATGCCAAAATAGAATGTTGGTAGTTCTAGAATTCCAAAATAGAATGTTGGGAGTTCTAGAATTCCAAAATAGAATGTTGGGAGTTCTAGAATGCCAAAATAGAATGTTGGGAGTTCTAGAAATCCAAAATAGAATGTTGGTGTTGCAGAATTCCAAAATAGAATGTTGGGAGTTCTAGAATGCCAAAATAGAATGTTGGTAGTTGTAGAATTCCAAAATAGAATGTTGGGAGTTCTAGAATGCCAAAATAGAATGTTGGGAGTTCTAGAATGCCACAATAGAATGTTGGGAGTTCTAGAATGCCAAAATAGAATGTTGGGAGTTCTAGAATTCCAAAATAGAATGTTGGTGTTGCAGAATTCCAAAATAGAATGTTTGGAGTTCTAGAATGCCAAAATAGAATGTTGGTAGTTCTAGAATTCCAAAATAGAATGTTGGGAGTTCTAGAATGCCAAAATAGAATGTTGGGAGTTCTAGAAATCCAAAATAGAATGTTGGTGTTGCAGAATTCCAAAATAGAATGTTGGGAGTTCTAGAATGCCAAAATAGAATGTTGGGAGTTCTAGAAATCCAAAATAGAATGTTGGTGTTGCAGAATTCCAAAATAGAATGTTGGGAGTTCTAGAATGCCAAAATAGAATGTTGGTATTTCGAGAATTCCAAAATAGAATGTTGGGAGTTCTAGAATGCCAAAATAGAATGTTGGTAGTTCTAGAATGCCAAAATAGAATGTTGGTGTTGCAGAATTCCAAAATAGAATGTTGGGAGTTCTAGAATTCCAAAATAGAATGCTGGGAGTTCTAGAATGCCAAAATAGAATGTTGGTAGTTCTAGAATGCCAAAATAGAATGTTGGGAGTTCTAGAATGCCAAAATAGAATGTTAAGAGTTCTAGAATGCCAAAATAGAATGTTGGGAGTTCTAGAATGCCAAAATAGAATGTTGGGAGTTCTAGAATGCCATAATAGAATGTTGGTAGTTCTAGAATGCCAAAATAGAATGTTGGGAGTTCTAGAATGCCAAAATAGAATGTTGGGAGTTCTAGAATGCCAAAATAGAATGTTGGGAGTTCTAGAATGCCATAATAGAATGTTGGGAGTTCTAGAATGCCAAAATAGAATGTTGGGAGTTCTAGAATGCCAAAATAGAATGTTGGGAGTTCTAGAATGCCAAAATAGAAAGTTGGGAGTTCTGGAATGCCACAATAGAATGTTGGGATTTCTAGAATGCCAAAATAGAATGTTGGGAGTTCTAGAATTCCAAAATAGAATGTTGGTGTTGCAGAATTCCAAAATAGAATGTTGGGAGTTCTAGAATTCCAAAATAGAATGCTGGGAGTTCTAGAATGCCAAAATAGAATGTTGGTAGTTCTAGAATGCCAAAATAGAATGTTGGGAGTTCTAGAATGCCAAAATAGAATGTTAAGAGTTCTAGAATGCCAAAATAGAATGTTGGGAGTTCTAGAATGCCAAAATAGAATGTTGGGAGTTCTAGAATGCCATAATAGAATGTTGGGAGTTCTAGAATGCCAAAATAGAATGTTGGGAGTTCTAGAATGCCAAAATAGAATGTTGGGAGTTCTAGAATGCCAAAATAGAAAGTTGGGAGTTCTGGAATGCCACAATAGAATGTTGGGAGTTCTAGAATGCCAAAATAGAATGTTGGGAGTTCTAGAATTCCAAAATAGAATGTTGGTGTTGCAGAATTCCAAAATAGAATGTTTGGAGTTCTAGAATGCCAAAATAGAATGTTGGTAGTTCTAGAATTCCAAAATAGAATGTTGGGAGTTCTAGAATGCCAAAATAGAATGTTGGGAGTGCTAGAAATCCAAAATAGAATGTTGGTGTTGCAGAATTCCAAAATAGAATGTTGGGAGTTCTAGAATGCCAAAATAGAATGTTGGGAGTTCTAGAATGCCAAAATAGAATGTTGGTGTTGCAGAATTCCAAAATAGAATGTTGGGAGTTCTAGAATGCCAAAATAGAATGTTGGGAGTTCTAGAAATCCAAAATATAATGTTGGTATTTCTAGAATTCCAAAACAGAATGTTGGTGTTGCAGAATTCAAGAATAGAATGTTGGGAGTTCTAGAATGCCAAAATAGAATGTTGGGAGTTCTAGAAATCCAAAATAGAATGTTGGTGTTGCAGAATTCCAAAATAGAATGTTGGGAGTTCTAGAATGCCAAAATAGAATGTTGGTAGTTGTAGAATTCCAAAATAGAATGTTGGGAGTTCTAGAATGCCAAAATAGAATGTTGGGAGTTCTAGAATGCCACAATAGAATGTTGGGAGTTCTAGAATGCCAAAATAGAATGTTGGGAGTTCTAGAATTCCAAAATAGAATGTTGGTGTTGCAGAATTCCAAAATAGAATGTTTGGAGTTCTAGAATGCCAAAATAGAATGTTGGTAGTTCTAGAATTCCAAAATAGAATGTTGGGAGTTCTAGAATGCCAAAATAGAATGTTGGGAGTTCTAGAAATCCAAAATAGAATGTTGGTGTTGCAGAATTCCAAAATAGAATGTTGGGAGTTCTAGAATGCCAAAATAGAATGTTGGGAGTTCTAGAATGCCAAAATAGAATGTTGGTGTTGCAGAATTCCAAAATAGAATGTTGGGAGTTCTAGAATGCCAAAATAGAATGTTGGGAGTTCTAGAAATCCAAAATAGAATGTTGGTGTTGCAGAATTCCAAAATAGAATGTTGGGAGTTCTAGAATGCCAAAATAGAATGTTGGTATTTCTAGAATTCCAAAATAGAATGTTGGGAGTTCTAGAATGCCAAAATAGAATGTTGGTAGTTCTAGAATGCCAAAATAGAATGTTGGTGTTGCAGAATTCCAAAATAGAATGTTGGGAGTTCTAGAATTCCAAAATAGAATGCTGGGAGTTCTAGAATGCCAAAATAGAATGTTGGTAGTTCTAGAATGCCAAAATAGAATGTTGGGAGTTCTAGAATGCCAAAATAGAATGTTGGAAGTTCTAGAATGCCAAAATAGAATGTTGGGAGTTCTAGAAATCCAAAATAGAATGTTGGTGTTGCAGAATTCCAAAATAGAATGTTAGGAGTTCTAGAATGCCAAAATAGAATGTTGGTAGTTCTAGAATTCCAAAATAGAATGTTGGGAGTTCTAGAATTCCAAAATAGAATGTTGGGAGTTCTAGAATGCCAAAATAGAATGTTGGGAGTTCTAGAAATCCAAAATAGAATGTTGGTGTTGCAGAATTCCAAAATAGAATGTTGGGAGTTCTAGAATGCCAAAATAGAATGTTGGTAGTTGCAGAATTCCAAAATAGAATGTTGGGAGTTCTAGAATGCCAAAATAGAATGTTGGGAGTTCTAGAATGCCACAATAGAATGTTGGGAGTTCTAGAATGCCAAAATAGAATGTTGGGAGTTCTAGAATTCCAAAATAGAATGTTGGTGTTGCAGAATTCCAAAATAGAATGTTTGGAGTTCTAGAATGCCAAAATAGAATGTTGGTAGTTCTAGAATTCCAAAATAGAATGTTGGGAGTTCTAGAATGCCAAAATAGAATGTTGGGAGTTCTAGAAATCCAAAATAGAATGTTGGTGTTGCAGAATTCCAAAATAGAATGTTGGGAGTTCTAGAATGCCAAAATAGAATGTTGGGAGTTCTAGAATGCCAAAATAGAATGTTGGTGTTGCAGAATTCCAAAATAGAATGTTGGGAGTTCTAGAATGCCAAAATAGAATGTTGGGAGTTCTAGAAATCCAAAATAGAATGTTGGTGTTGCAGAATTCCAAAATAGAATGTTGGGAGTTCTAGAAATCCAAAATAGAATGTTGGTGTTGCAGAATTCCAAAATAGAATGTTGGGAGTTCTAGAATGCCAAAATAGAATGTTGGTATTTCTAGAATCCCAAAATAGAATGTTGGGAGTTCTAGAATGCCAAAATAGAATGTTGGTAGTTCTAGAATGCCAAAATAGAATGTTGGTGTTGCAGAATTCCAAAATAGAATGTTGGGAGTTCTATAATTCCAAAATAGAATGCTGGGAGTTCTAGAATGCCAAAATAGAATGTTGGGAGTTCTAGAAATCCAAAATAGAATGTTGGTGTTGCAGAATTCCAAAATAGAATGTTTGGAGTTCTAGAATGCCAAAATAGAATGTTGGTATTTCTAGAATTCCAAAATAGAATGTTGGGAGTTCTAGAATGCCAAAATAGAATGTTGGTAGTTCTAGAATGCCAAAATAGAATGTTGGGAGTTCTAGAATGCCAAAATAGAATGTTGGTAGTTCTAGAATTCCAAAATAGAATGTTGGTAGTTCTAGAATTCCAAAATAGAATGTTGGTAGTTCTAGAATTCCAAAATAGAATGTTGGGAGTTCTAGAATGCCAAAATAGAATGTTAAGAGTTCTAGAATGCCAAAATAGAATGTTGGGAGTTCTAGAATGCCAAAATAGAATGTTGGGAGTTCTAGAATGCCATAATAGAATGTTGGGAGTTCTAGAATGCCAAAATAGAATGTTGGGAGTTCTAGAATGCCAAAATAGAATGTTGGGAGTTCTAGAATGCCAAAATAGAATGTTGGGAGTTCTGGAATGCCACAATAGAATGTTGGGAGTTCTAGAATGCCAAAATAGAATGTTGGGAGTTCTAGAATTCCAAAATAGAATGTTGGTGTTGCATAATTCCAAAATAGAATGTTTGGAGTTCTAGAATGCCAAAATAGAATGTTGGTAGTTCTAGAATTCCAAAATAGAATGTTGGGAGTTCTAGAATGCCAAAATAGAATGTTGGGAGTTCTAGAAATCCAAAATAGAATGTTGGTAGTTCTAGAATGCCAAAATAGAATGTTGGTGTTGCAGAATTCCAAAATAGAATGTTGGGAGTTCTAGAATTCCAAAATAGAATGCTGGGAGTTCTAGAATGCCAAAATAGAATGTTGGGAGTTCTAGAAATCCAAAATAGAATGTTGGTGTTGCAGAATTCCAACATAGAATGTTGGGAGTTCTAGAATGCCAAAATAGAATGTTGGTATTTCTAGAATTCCAAAATAGAATGTTGGGAGTTCTAGAATGCCAAAATAGAATGTTGGTAGTTCTAGAATGCCAAAATAGAATGTTGGGAGTTCTAGAATGCCAAAATAGAATGTTGGGAGTTCTAGAATTCCAAAATAGAATGTTGGTGTTGCAGAATTCCAAAATAGAATGTTTGGAGTTCTAGAATGCCAATATAGAATGTCGGTAGTTCTAGAATTCCAAAATAGAATGTTAGGAGTTCTAGAATGCCAAAATAGAATGTTGGTAGTTCTAGAATTCCAAAATAGAATGTTGGGAGTTCTAGAATGCCAAAATAGAATGTTGGGAGTTCTAGAATTCCAAAATAGAATGTTGGGAGTTCAAGAATGCCAAAATAGAATGTTGGGAGTTCTAGAATTCCAAAATAGAATGTTTGGAGTTCTAGAATTCCAAAATAGAATGTTTGAAATTCTAGAATGCCAAAATAGAATGTTGCTAGTTCTAGAATTCCAAAATAGAATGTTGGGAGTTCTAGAATTCCAAAATAGAATGTTGGGAGTTCAAGAATGCCAAAATAGAATGTTGGGAGTTCTAGAATTCCAAAATAGAATGTTTGGAGTTCTAGAATTCCAAAATAGAATGTTTGGAGTTCTAGAATGCCAAAATAGAATGTTGGGAGTTCTAGAATGCCAAAATAGAATGTTGCTAGTTCTAGAATTCAAAAAAAGAATGTTGGTAGTTCGAGAATTCCAAAATAGAATGTTGGGAGTTCTAGAATGCCAAAATAGAATGTTGGGAGTTCTAGAATGCCATAATAGAATGTTGGGAGTTCTAGAATTCCAAAATAGAATGTTTGGAGTTCTAGAATTCCAAAATAGAATGTTGGGAGTTCTAGAATTCCAACGTAGAATGCTGATGTTGCAGAATTCCAAAATAGAATGTTGGGAGTTCTAGAATTCCAAAATAGAATGTTGGGAGTTCAAGAATGCCAAAATAGAATGTTGGGAGTTCTAGAATTCCAAAATAGAATGTTTGGAGTTCTAGAATTCCAAAATAGAATGTTTGGAGTTCTAGAATGCCAAAATAGAATGTTGCTAGTTCTAGAATTCCAAAATAGAATGTTGGGAGTTCTAGAATTCCAAAACAGAATGTTGGGAGTTCAAGAATGCCAAAATAGAATGTTGGGAGTTCTAGAATTCCAAAATAGAATGTTTGGAGTTCTAGAATTCCAAAATAGAATGTTGGGAGTTCTAGAATGCCAAAATAGAATGTTAAGAGTTCTAGAATGCCAAAATAGAATGTTGGGAGTTCTAGAATGCCAAAATAGAATGTTGGGAGTTCTAGAATGCCAAAATAGAATGTTGGTAGTTCTAGAATTCCAAAATATAATGTTGGGAGTTCTAGAATGCCAAAATAGAATGTTGGGAGTTCTAGAATTCCAAAACAGAATGTTGGTGTTGCAGAATTCAAGAATAGAATGTTGGGAGTTCTAGAATGCCAAAATAGAATGTTGGGAGTTCTAGAATTCCAAAATAGAATGTTGGGAGTTCTAGAATTCCAAAATAGAATGCTGGGAGTTCTAGAATGCCAAAATAGAATGTTGGGAGTTCTAGAAATCCAAAATAGAATGTTGGTGTTGCAGAATTCCAAAATAGAATGTTTGGAGTTCTAGAATGCCAAAATAGAATGTTGGTAGTTCTAGAATTCCAAAATAGAATGTTGGGAGTTCTAGAATGCCAAAATAGAATGTTGGGAGTTCTAGAAATCCAAAATAGAATGTTGGTGTTGCAGAATTCCAAAATAGAATGTTTGGAGTTCTAGAATGCCAAAATAGAATGTTGGTAGTTCTAGAATTCCAAAATAGAATGTTGGGAGTTCTAGAATTCCAAAATAGAATGTTGGGAGTTCTAGAATGCCAAAATAGAATGTTGGGAGTTCTAGAAATCCAAAATAGAATGTTGGTGTTGCAGAATTCCAAAATAGAATGTTGGGAGTTCTAGAATGCCAAAATAGAATGTTGGGAGTTCTAGAATGCCACAATAGAATGTTGGGAGTTCTAGAATGCCAAAATAGAATGTTGGGAGTTCAAGAATTCCAAAATAGAATGTTGGTGTTGCAGAATTCCAAAATAGAATGTTTGGAGTTCTAGAATGCCAAAATAGAATGTTGGTAGTTCTAGAATTCCAAAATAGAATGTTGGGAGTTCTAGAATGCCAAAATAGAATGTTGGGAGTTCTAGAAATCCAAAATAGAATGTTGGTGTTGCAGAATTCCAAAATAGAATGTTGGGAGTTCTAGAATGCCAAAATAGAATGTTGGGAGTTCTAGAATGCCAAAATAGAATGTTGGTGTTGCAGAATTCCAAAATAGAATGTTGGGAGTTCTAGAATGCCAAAATAGAATGTTGGGAGTTCTAGAAATCCAAAATAGAATGTTGGTGTTGCAGAATTCCAAAATAGAATGTTGGGAGTTCTAGAATGCCAAAATAGAATGTTGGTATTTCTAGAATTCCAAAATAGAATGTTGGGAGTTCTAGAATGCCAAAATAGAATGTTGGTAGTTCTAGAATGCCAAAATAGAATGTTGGTGTTGCAGAATTCCAAAATAGAATGTTGGGAGTTCTAGAATTCCAAAATAGAATGCTGGGAGTTCTAGAATGCCAAAATAGAATGTTGGGAGTTCTAGAAATCCAAAATAGAATGTTGGTGTTGCAGAATTCCAAAATAGAATGTTGGGAGTTCTAGAATGCCACAATAGAATGTTGGGAGTTCTAGAATGCCAAAATAGAATGTTGGGAGTTCTAGAATTCCAAAATAGAATGTTGGTGTTGCAGAATTCCAAAATAGAATGTTTGGAGTTCTAGAATGCCAAAATAGAATGTTGGTAGTTCTAGAATTCCAAAATAGAATGTTGGGAGTTCTAGAATGCCAAAATAGAATGTTGGGAGTTCTAGAAATCCAAAATAGAATGTTGGTGTTGCAGAATTCCAAAATAGAATGTTGGGAGTTCTAGAATGCCAAAATAGAATGTTGGGAGTTCTAGAATGCCAAAATAGAATGTTGGTGTTGCAGAATTCCAAAATAGAATGTTGGGAGTTCTAGAATGCCAAAATAGAATGTTGGGAGTTCTAGAAATCCAAAATAGAATGTTGGTGTTGCAGAATTCCAAAATAGAATGTTGGGAGTTCTAGAATGCCAAAATAGAATGTTGGTATTTCTAGAATTCCAAAATAGAATGTTGGGAGTTCTAGAATGCCAAAATAGAATGTTGGTAGTTCTAGAATGCCAAAATAGAATGTTGGTGTTGCAGAATTCCAAAATAGAATGTTGGGAGTTCTAGAATTCCAAAATAGAATGCTGGGAGTTCTAGAATGCCAAAATAGAATGTTGGTAGTTCTAGAATGCCAAAATAGAATGTTGGGAGTTCTAGAATGCCAAAATAGAATGTTGGAAGTTCTAGAATGCCAAAATAGAATGTTGGGAGTTCTAGAAATCCAAAATAGAATGTTGGTGTTGCAGAATTCCAAAATAGAATGTTTGGAGTTCTAGAATGCCAAAATAGAATGTTGGTAGTTCTAGAATTCCAAAATAGAATGTTGGGAGTTCTAGAATTCCAAAATAGAATGTTGGGAGTTCTAGAATGCCAAAATAGAATGTTGGGAGTTCTAGAAATCCAAAATAGAATGTTGGTGTTGCAGAATTCCAAAATAGAATGTTGGGAGTTCTAGAATGCCAAAATAGAATGTTGGTAGTTGTAGAATTCCAAAATAGAATGTTGGGAGTTCTAGAATGCCAAAATAGAATGTTGGGAGTTCTAGAATGCCACAATAGAATGTTGGGAGTTCTAGAATGCCAAAATAGAATGTTGGGAGTTCTAGAATTCCAAAATAGAATGTTGGTGTTGCAGAATTCCAAAATAGAATGTTTGGAGTTCTAGAATGCCAAAATAGAATGTTGGTAGTTCTAGAATTCCAAAATAGAATGTTGGGAGTTCTAGAATGCCAAAATAGAATGTTGGGAGTTCTAGAAATCCAAAATAGAATGTTGGTGTTGCAGAATTCCAAAATAGAATGTTGGGAGTTCTAGAATGCCAAAATAGAATGTTGGGAGTTCTAGAATGCCAAAATAGAATGTTGGTGTTGCAGAATTCCAAAATAGAATGTTGGGAGTTCTAGAATGCCAAAATAGAATGTTGGGAGTTCTAGAAATCCAAAATAGAATGTTGGTGTTGCAGAATTCCAAAATAGAATGTTGGGAGTTCTAGAAATCCAAAATAGAATGTTGGTGTTGCAGAATTCCAAAATAGAATGTTGGGAGTTCTAGAATGCCAAAATAGAATGTTGGTATTTCTAGAATTCCAAAATAGAATGTTGGGAGTTCTAGAATGCCAAAATAGAATGTTGGTAGTTCTAGAATGCCAAAATAGAATGTTGGTGTTGCAGAATTCCAAAATAGAATGTTGGGAGTTCTATAATTCCAAAATAGAATGCTGGGAGTTCTAGAATGCCAAAATAGAATGTTGGGAGTTCTAGAAATCCAAAATAGAATGTTGGTGTTGCAGAATTCCAAAATAGAATGTTTGGAGTTCTAGAATGCCAAAATAGAATGTTGGTATTTCTAGAATTCCAAAATAGAATGTTGGGAGTTCTAGAATGCCAAAATAGAATGTTGGTAGTTCTAGAATGCCAAAATAGAATGTTGGGAGTTCTAGAATGCCAAAATAGAATGTTGGTAGTTCTAGAATTCCAAAATAGAATGTTGGTAGTTCTAGAATTCCAAAATAGAATGTTGGTAGTTCTAGAATTCCAAAATAGAATGTTGGGAGTTCTAGAATGCCAAAATAGAATGTTAAGAGTTCTAGAATGCCAAAATAGAATGTTGGGAGTTCTAGAATGCCAAAATAGAATGTTGGGAGTTCTAGAATGCCATAATAGAATGTTGGGAGTTCTAGAATGCCAAAATAGAATGTTGGGAGTTCTAGAATGCCAAAATAGAATGTTGGGAGTTCTAGAATGCCAAAATAGAATGTTGGGAGTTCTGGAATGCCACAATAGAATGTTGGGAGTTCTAGAATGCCAAAATAGAATGTTGGGAGTTCTAGAATTCCAAAATAGAATGTTGGTGTTGCATAATTCCAAAATAGAATGTTTGGAGTTCTAGAATGCCAAAATAGAATGTTGGTAGTTCTAGAATTCCAAAATAGAATGTTGGGAGTTCTAGAATGCCAAAATAGAATGTTGGGAGTTCTAGAAATCCAAAATAGAATGTTGGTAGTTCTAGAATGCCAAAATAGAATGTTGGTGTTGCAGAATTCCAAAATAGAATGTTGGGAGTTCTAGAATTCCAAAATAGAATGCTGGGAGTTCTAGAATGCCAAAATAGAATGTTGGGAGTTCTAGAAATCCAAAATAGAATGTTGGTGTTGCAGAATTCCAACATAGAATGTTGGGAGTTCTAGAATGCCAAAATAGAATGTTGGTATTTCTAGAATTCCAAAATAGAATGTTGGGAGTTCTAGAATGCCAAAATAGAATGTTGGTAGTTCTAGAATGCCAAAATAGAATGTTGGGAGTTCTAGAATGCCAAAATAGAATGTTGGGAGTTCTAGAATTCCAAAATAGAATGTTGGTGTTGCAGAATTCCAAAATAGAATGTTTGGAGTTCTAGAATGCCAATATAGAATGTCGGTAGTTCTAGAATTCCAAAATAGAATGTTAGGAGTTCTAGAATGCCAAAATAGAATGTTGGTAGTTCTAGAATTCCAAAATAGAATGTTGGGAGTTCTAGAATGCCAAAATAGAATGTTGGGAGTTCTAGAATTCCAAAATAGAATGTTGGGAGTTCAAGAATGCCAAAATAGAATGTTGGGAGTTCTAGAATTCCAAAATAGAATGTTTGGAGTTCTAGAATTCCAAAATAGAATGTTTGAAATTCTAGAATGCCAAAATAGAATGTTGCTAGTTCTAGAATTCCAAAATAGAATGTTGGGAGTTCTAGAATTCCAAAATAGAATGTTGGGAGTTCAAGAATGCCAAAATAGAATGTTGGGAGTTCTAGAATTCCAAAATAGAATGTTTGGAGTTCTAGAATTCCAAAATAGAATGTTTGGAGTTCTAGAATGCCAAAATAGAATGTTGGGAGTTCTAGAATGCCAAAATAGAATGTTGCTAGTTCTAGAATTCAAAAAAAGAATGTTGGTAGTTCGAGAATTCCAAAATAGAATGTTGGGAGTTCTAGAATGCCAAAATAGAATGTTGGGAGTTCTAGAATGCCATAATAGAATGTTGGGAGTTCTAGAATTCCAAAATAGAATGTTTGGAGTTCTAGAATTCCAAAATAGAATGTTGGGAGTTCTAGAATTCCAACGTAGAATGCTGATGTTGCAGAATTCCAAAATAGAATGTTGGGAGTTCTAGAATTCCAAAATAGAATGTTGGGAGTTCAAGAATGCCAAAATAGAATGTTGGGAGTTCTAGAATTCCAAAATAGAATGTTTGGAGTTCTAGAATTCCAAAATAGAATGTTTGGAGTTCTAGAATGCCAAAATAGAATGTTGCTAGTTCTAGAATTCCAAAATAGAATGTTGGGAGTTCTAGAATTCCAAAACAGAATGTTGGGAGTTCAAGAATGCCAAAATAGAATGTTGGGAGTTCTAGAATTCCAAAATAGAATGGTTGGAGTTCTAGAATTCCAAAATAGAATGTTGGGAGTTCTAGAATGCCAAAATAGAATGTTGGGAGTTCTAGAATGCCAAAATAGAATGTTGGGAGTTCTAGAATGCCAAAATAGAATGTTGGTAGTTCTAGAATTCCAAAATATAATGTTGGGAGTTCTAGAATGCCAAAATAGAATGTTGGGAGTTCTAGAATTCCAAAACAGAATGTTGGTGTTGCAGAATTCAAGAATAGAATGTTGGGAGTTCTAGAATGCCAAAATAGAATGTTGGGAGTTCTAGAATTCCAAAATAGAATGTTGGGAGTTCTAGAATTCCAAAATAGAATGCTGGGAGTTCTAGAATGCCAAAATAGAATGTTGGGAGTTCTAGAAATCCAAAATAGAATGTTGGTGTTGCAGAATTCCAAAATAGAATGTTTGGAGTTCTAGAATGCCAAAATAGAATGTTGGTAGTTCTAGAATTCCAAAATAGAATGTTGGGAGTTCTAGAATGCCAAAATAGAATGTTGGGAGTTCTAGAAATCCAAAATAGAATGTTGGTGTTGCAGAATTCCAAAATAGAATGTTTGGAGTTCTAGAATGCCAAAATAGAATGTTGGTAGTTCTAGAATTCCAAAATAGAATGTTGGGAGTTCTAGAATTCCAAAATAGAATGTTGGGAGTTCTAGAATGCCAAAATAGAATGTTGGGAGTTCTAGAAATCCAAAATAGAATGTTGGTGTTGCAGAATTCCAAAATAGAATGTTGGGAGTTCTAGAATGCCAAAATAGAATGTTGGGAGTTCTAGAATGCCACAATAGAATGTTGGGAGTTCTAGAATGCCAAAATAGAATGTTGGGAGTTCAAGAATTCCAAAATAGAATGTTGGTGTTGCAGAATTCCAAAATAGAATGTTTGGAGTTCTAGAATGCCAAAATAGAATGTTGGTAGTTCTAGAATTCCAAAATAGAATGTTGGGAGTTCTAGAATGCCAAAATAGAATGTTGGGAGTTCTAGAAATCCAAAATAGAATGTTGGTGTTGCAGAATTCCAAAATAGAATGTTGGGAGTTCTAGAATGCCAAAATAGAATGTTGGGAGTTCTAGAATGCCAAAATAGAATGTTGGTGTTGCAGAATTCCAAAATAGAATGTTGGGAGTTCTAGAATGCCAAAATAGAATGTTGGGAGTTCTAGAAATCCAAAATAGAATGTTGGTGTTGCAGAATTCCAAAATAGAATGTTGGGAGTTCTAGAATGCCAAAATAGAATGTTGGTATTTCTAGAATTCCAAAATAGAATGTTGGGAGTTCTAGAATGCCAAAATAGAATGTTGGTAGTTCTAGAATGCCAAAATAGAATGTTGGTGTTGCAGAATTCCAAAATAGAATGTTGGGAGTTCTAGAATTCCAAAATAGAATGCTGGGAGTTCTAGAATGCCAAAATAGAATGTTGGGAGTTCTAGAAATCCAAAATAGAATGTTGGTGTTGCAGAATTCCAAAATAGAATGTTGGGAGTTCTAGAATGCCAAAATAGAATGTTGGTATTTCTAGAATTCCAAAATAGAATGTTGGGAGTTCTAGAATGCCAAAATAGAATGTTGGTAGTTCTAGAATGCCAAAATAGAATGTTGGGAGTTCTAGAATGCCAAAATAGAATGTTGGTAGTTCTAGAATTCCAAAATAGAATGTTGGTAGTTCTAGAATTCCAAAATAGAATGTTGGTAGTTCTAGAATTCTAAAATAGAATGTTGGGAGTTCTAGAATGCCAAAATAGAATGTTAAGAGTTCTAGAATGCCAAAATAGAATGTTGGGAGTTCTAGAATGCCAAAATAGAATGTTGGGAGTTCTAGAATGCCATAATAGAATGTTGGGAGTTCTAGAATGCCAAAATATAATGTTGGGAGTTCTAGAATGCCAAAATAGAATGTTGGGAGTTCTAGAATGCCAAAATAGAATGTTGGGAGTTCTGGAATGCCACAATAGAATGTTGGGAGTTCTAGAATGCCAAAATAGAATGTTGGGAGTTCTAGAATTCCAAAATAGAATGTTGGTGTTGCAGAATTCCAAAATAGAATGTTTGGAGTTCTAGAATGCAAATATAGAATGTCGGTAGTTCTAGAATTCCAAAATAGAATGTTAGGATTTCTAGAATGCCAAAATAGAATGTTGGTAGTTCTAGAATTCCAAAATAGAATGTTGGGAGTTCTAGAATGCCAAAATAGAAAGTTGGGAGTTCTAGAATTCCAAAATAGAATGTTGGTGTTGCAGAATTCCAAAATAGAATGTTGGGAGTTCTAGAATTCCAAAATAGAATGTTGGGAGTTCTAGAATTCCAAAATAGAATGTTGGGAGTTCAAGAATGCCAAAATAGAATGTTGGGAGTTCTAGAATTCCAAAATAGAATGTTTGGAGTTCTAGAATTCCAAAATAGAATGTTTGGAGTTCTAGAATGCCAAAATAGAATGTTGCTAGTTCTAGAATTCCAAAATAGAATGTTGGGAGTTCTAGAATGCCAAAATAGAATGTTGGGAGTTCTAGAAATCCAAAATAGAATGTTGGTAGTTCTAGAATGCCAAAATAGAATGTTGGTGTTGCAGAATTCCAAAATAGAATGTTGGGAGTTCTAGAATTCCAAAATAGAATGCTGGGAGTTCTAGAATGCCAAAATAGAATGTTGGGAGTTCTAGAAATCCAAAATAGAATGTTGGTGTTGCAGAATTCCAACATAGAATGTTGGGAGTTCTAGAATGCCAAAATAGAATGTTGGTATTTCTAGAATTCCAAAATAGAATGTTGGGAGTTCTAGAATGCCAAAATAGAATGTTGGTAGTTCTAGAATGCCAAAATAGAATGTTGGGAGTTCTAGAATTCCAAAATAGAATGTTGGTGTTGCAGAATTCCAAAATAGAATGTTTGGAGTTCTAGAATGCCAATATAGAATGTCGGTAGTTCTAGAATTCCAAAATAGAATGTTAGGAGTTCTAGAATGCCAAAATAGAATGTTGGTAGTTCTAGAATTCCAAAATAGAATGTTGGGAGTTCTAGAATGCCAAAATAGAATGTTGGGAGTTCTAGAATTCCAAAATAGAATGTTGGGAGTTCAAGAATGCCAAAATAGAATGTTGGGAGTTCTAGAATTCCAAAATAGAATGTTTGGAGTTCTAGAATTCCAAAATAGAATGTTTGAAATTCTAGAATGCCAAAATAGAATGTTGCTAGTTCTAGAATTCCAAAATAGAATGTTGGGAGTTCTAGAATTCCAAAATAGAATGTTGGGAGTTCAAGAATGCCAAAATAGAATGTTGGGAGTTCTAGAATTCCAAAATAGAATGTTTGGAGTTCTAGAATTCCAAAATAGAATGTTTGGAGTTCTAGAATGCCAAAATAGAATGTTGGGAGTTCTAGAATGCCAAAATAGAATGTTGCTAGTTCTAGAATTCAAAAAAAGAATGTTGGTAGTTCGAGAATTCCAAAATAGAATGTTGGGAGTTCTAGAATGCCAAAATAGAATGTTGGGAGTTCTAGAATGCCATAATAGAATGTTGGGAGTTCTAGAATTCCAAAATAGAATGTTTGGAGTTCTAGAATTCCAAAATAGAATGTTGGGAGTTCTAGAATTCCAACGTAGAATGCTGATGTTGCAGAATTCCAAAATAGAATGTTGGGAGTTCTAGAATTCCAAAATAGAATGTTGGGAGTTCAAGAATGCCAAAATAGAATGTTGGGAGTTCTAGAATTCCAAAATAGAATGTTTGGAGTTCTAGAATTCCAAAATAGAATGTTTGGAGTTCTAGAATGCCAAAATAGAATGTTGCTAGTTCTAGAATTCCAAAATAGAATGTTGGGAGTTCTAGAATTCCAAAACAGAATGTTGGGAGTTCAAGAATGCCAAAATAGAATGTTGGGAGTTCTAGAATTCCAAAATAGAATGGTTGGAGTTCTAGAATTCCAAAATAGAATGTTGGGAGTTCTAGAATGCCAAAATAGAATGTTGGGAGTTCTAGAATGCCAAAATAGAATGTTGGGAGTTCTAGAATGCCAAAATAGAATGTTGGTAGTTCTAGAATTCCAAAATATAATGTTGGGAGTTCTAGAATGCCAAAATAGAATGTTGGGAGTTCTAGAATTCCAAAACAGAATGTTGGTGTTGCAGAATTCAAGAATAGAATGTTGGGAGTTCTAGAATGCCAAAATAGAATGTTGGGAGTTCTAGAATTCCAAAATAGAATGTTGGGAGTTCTAGAATTCCAAAATAGAATGCTGGGAGTTCTAGAATGCCAAAATAGAATGTTGGGAGTTCTAGAAATCCAAAATAGAATGTTGGTGTTGCAGAATTCCAAAATAGAATGTTTGGAGTTCTAGAATGCCAAAATAGAATGTTGGTAGTTCTAGAATTCCAAAATAGAATGTTGGGAGTTCTAGAATGCCAAAATAGAATGTTGGGAGTTCTAGAAATCCAAAATAGAATGTTGGTGTTGCAGAATTCCAAAATAGAATGTTTGGAGTTCTAGAATGCCAAAATAGAATGTTGGTAGTTCTAGAATTCCAAAATAGAATGTTGGGAGTTCTAGAATTCCAAAATAGAATGTTGGGAGTTCTAGAATGCCAAAATAGAATGTTGGGAGTTCTAGAAATCCAAAATAGAATGTTGGTGTTGCAGAATTCCAAAATAGAATGTTGGGAGTTCTAGAATGCCAAAATAGAATGTTGGGAGTTCTAGAATGCCACAATAGAATGTTGGGAGTTCTAGAATGCCAAAATAGAATGTTGGGAGTTCAAGAATTCCAAAATAGAATGTTGGTGTTGCAGAATTCCAAAATAGAATGTTTGGAGTTCTAGAATGCCAAAATAGAATGTTGGTAGTTCTAGAATTCCAAAATAGAATGTTGGGAGTTCTAGAATGCCAAAATAGAATGTTGGGAGTTCTAGAAATCCAAAATAGAATGTTGGTGTTGCAGAATTCCAAAATAGAATGTTGGGAGTTCTAGAATGCCAAAATAGAATGTTGGGAGTTCTAGAATGCCAAAATAGAATGTTGGTGTTGCAGAATTCCAAAATAGAATGTTGGGAGTTCTAGAATGCCAAAATAGAATGTTGGGAGTTCTAGAAATCCAAAATAGAATGTTGGTGTTGCAGAATTCCAAAATAGAATGTTGGGAGTTCTAGAATGCCAAAATAGAATGTTGGTATTTCTAGAATTCCAAAATAGAATGTTGGGAGTTCTAGAATGCCAAAATAGAATGTTGGTAGTTCTAGAATGCCAAAATAGAATGTTGGTGTTGCAGAATTCCAAAATAGAATGTTGGGAGTTCTAGAATTCCAAAATAGAATGCTGGGAGTTCTAGAATGCCAAAATAGAATGTTGGGAGTTCTAGAAATCCAAAATAGAATGTTGGTGTTGCAGAATTCCAAAATAGAATGTTGGGAGTTCTAGAATGCCAAAATAGAATGTTGGTATTTCTAGAATTCCAAAATAGAATGTTGGGAGTTCTAGAATGCCAAAATAGAATGTTGGTAGTTCTAGAATGCCAAAATAGAATGTTGGGAGTTCTAGAATGCCAAAATAGAATGTTGGTAGTTCTAGAATTCCAAAATAGAATGTTGGTAGTTCTAGAATTCCAAAATAGAATGTTGGTAGTTCTAGAATTCTAAAATAGAATGTTGGGAGTTCTAGAATGCCAAAATAGAATGTTAAGAGTTCTAGAATGCCAAAATAGAATGTTGGGAGTTCTAGAATGCCAAAATAGAATGTTGGGAGTTCTAGAATGCCATAATAGAATGTTGGGAGTTCTAGAATGCCAAAATATAATGTTGGGAGTTCTAGAATGCCAAAATAGAATGTTGGGAGTTCTAGAATGCCAAAATAGAATGTTGGGAGTTCTGGAATGCCACAATAGAATGTTGGGAGTTCTAGAATGCCAAAATAGAATGTTGGGAGTTCTAGAATTCCAAAATAGAATGTTGGTGTTGCAGAATTCCAAAATAGAATGTTTGGAGTTCTAGAATGCAAATATAGAATGTCGGTAGTTCTAGAATTCCAAAATAGAATGTTAGGATTTCTAGAATGCCAAAATAGAATGTTGGTAGTTCTAGAATTCCAAAATAGAATGTTGGGAGTTCTAGAATGCCAAAATAGAAAGTTGGGAGTTCTAGAATTCCAAAATAGAATGTTGGTGTTGCAGAATTCCAAAATAGAATGTTGGGAGTTCTAGAATTCCAAAATAGAATGTTGGGAGTTCTAGAATTCCAAAATAGAATGTTGGGAGTTCAAGAATGCCAAAATAGAATGTTGGGAGTTCTAGAATTCCAAAATAGAATGTTTGGAGTTCTAGAATTCCAAAATAGAATGTTTGGAGTTCTAGAATGCCAAAATAGAATGTTGCTAGTTCTAGAATTCCAAAATAGAATGTTGGGAGTTCTAGAATTCCAAAATAGAATATTGGGAGTTCTAGAATGCCAAAATAGAATGTTGCTAGTTCTAGAATTCCAAAAAAGAATGTTGGTAGTTCGAGAATTCCAAAATAGAATGTTGGTAGTTCTAGAATGCCAAAATAGAATGTTGGGAGTTCTAGAATGCCATAATAGAATGTTGGGAGTTCTAGAATTCCAAAATAGAATGTTTGGAGTTCTAGAATTCCAAAATAGAATGTTTGGAGTTCTAGAATGCCAAACTAGAATGTTGGGAGTTCTAGAATGCCAAAATAGAATGTTGCTAGTTCTAGAATTCCAAAAAAGAATGTTGGTAGTTCGAGAATTCCAAAATAGAATGTTGGGAGTTCTAGAATGCCAAAATAGAATGTTGGGAGTTCTAGAATGCCATAATAGAATGTTGGGAGTTCTAGAATTCCAAAATAGAATGTTTGGAGTTCTAGAATTCCAAAATAGAATGTTTGGAGTTCTAGAATTCCAAAATAGAATGTTTGGAGTTCTAGAATTCCAAAATAGAATGTTTGGAGTTCTAGAATGCCAAACTAGAATGTTGGGAGTTCTAGAATTCCAAAAAAGAATGTTGGTAGTTCGAGAATTCCAAAATAGAATGTTGGTAGTTCTAGAATGCCAAAATAGAATGTTGGGAGTTCTAGAATGCCATATTAGAATGTTGGGAGTTCTAGAATTCCAAAATAGAATGTTTGGAGTTCTAGAATTCCAAAATAGAATGTTTGGAGTTCTAGAATGCCAAACTAGAATGTTGGGAGTTCTAGAATGCCAAAATAGAATGTTGCTAGTTCTAGAATTCCAAAAAAGAATGTTGGTAGTTCGAGAATTCCAAAATAGAATGTTGGGAGTTCTAGAATGCCAAAATAGAATGTTGGGAGTTCTAGAATGCCATAATAGAATGTTGGGAGTTCTAGAATTCCAAAATAGAATGTTTGGAGTTCTAGAATTCCAAAATAGAATGTTTGGAGTTCTAGAATGCCAAAATAGAATGTTGGGAGTTCTAGAAATCCAAAATAGAATGTTGGGAGTTCTAGAATGCCAAAATAGAATGTTGGGAATTCTAGAATGCCAAAATAGAATGTTGGGAGTTGTAGAATGCCAAAATAGAATGTTGGGAGTTCTAGAATTCCAAAATAGAATGTTGGGAGTTCTAGAATGCCAAAATAGAATGTTGGGAGTTCTAGAATGCCATAATAGAATGTTGGGAGTTCTAGAATGCCAAAATAGAATGTTGGGAGTTCTAGAATGCCAAAATAGAATGTTGGGAGTTCTAGAATGCCAAAATAGAATGTTGGGAGTTCTGGAATGCCACAATAGAATGTTGGGAGTTCTAGAATGCCAAAATAGAATGTTGGGAGTTTTAGAATTCCAAAATAGAATGTTGGTGTTGCAGAATTCCAAAATAGAATGTTTGGAGTTCTAGAATGCCAAAATAGAATGTTGGTAGTTCTAGAATTCCAAAATAGAATGTTGGGAGTTCTAGAATGCCAAAATAGAATGTTGGGAGTTCTAGAAATCCAAAATAGAATGTTGGTGTTGCAGAATTCCAAAATAGAATGTTGGGAGTTCTAGAATGCCAAAATAGAATGTTGGGAGTTCTAGAATGCCAAAATAGAATGTTGGTGTTGCAGAATTCCAAAATAGAATGTTGGGAGTTCTAGAATGCCAAAATAGAATGTTGGGAGTTCTACAAATCCAAAATAGAATGTTGGTGTTGCAGAATTCCAAAATAGAATGTTGGGAGTTCTAGAATTCCAAAATAGAATGCTGGGAGTTCTAGAATGCCAAAATAGAATGTTGGGAGTTCTAGAAATCCAAAATAGAATGTTGGTGTTGCAGAATTCCAAAATAGAATGTTTGGAGTTCTAGAATGCCAAA
This sequence comes from Pseudophryne corroboree, assembly GCF_028390025.1. NCBI lineage: Eukaryota > Metazoa > Chordata > Amphibia > Anura > Myobatrachidae > Pseudophryne > Pseudophryne corroboree. The sequence goes on along the minus strand of NW_026967467.1, from coordinate 931,713 downwards.
ATAGAATGTTGGTAGTTCTAGAATTCCAAAATAGAATGTTGGGAGTTCTAGAATGCCAAAATAGAATGTTGGGAGTTCTAGAAATCCAAAATAGAATGTTGGTGTTGCAGAATTCCAAAATAGAATGTTTGGAGTTCTAGAATGCCAAAATAGAATGTTGGTGTTGCAGAATTCCAAAATAGAATGTTGGGAGTTCTAGAATTCCAAAATAGAATGTTGGGAGTTCTAGAATGCCAAAATAGAATGTTGGGAGTTCTAGAAATCCAAAATAGAATGTTGGTGTTGCAGAATTCCAAAATAGAATGTTGGGAGTTCTAGAATGCCAAAATAGAATGTTGGTAGTTCTAGAATTCCAAAATAGAATGTTGGGAGTTCTAGAATGCCAAAATAGAATGTTGGGAGTTCTAGAAATCCAAAATAGAATGTTGGTGTTGCAGAATTCCAAAATAGAATGTTGGGAGTTCTAGAATGCCAAAATAGAATGTTGGGAGTTCTAGAATGCCAAAATAGAATGTTGGTGTTGCAGAATTCCAAAATAGAATGTTGGGAGTTCTAGAATGCCAAAATAGAATGTTGGTATTTCTAGAATTCCAAAATAGAATGTTGGGAGTTCTAGAATGCCAAAATAGAATGTTGGTAGTTCTAGAATGCCAAAATAGAATGTTGGTGTTGCAGAATTCCAAAATAGAATGTTGGGAGTTCTATAATTCCAAAATAGAATGCTGGGAGTTCTAGAATGCCAAAATAGAATGTTGGGAGTTCTAGAAATCCAAAATAGAATGTTGGTGTTGCAGAATTCCAAAATAGAATGTTGGGAGTTCTAGAATGCCAAAATAGAATGTTGGTATTTCTAGAATTCCAAAATAGAATGTTGGGAGTTCTAGAATGCCAAAATAGAATGTTGGTAGTTCTAGAATTCCAAAATAGAATGTTGGTAGTTCTAGAATTCCAAAATAGAATGTTGGTAGTTCTAGAATTCCAAAATAGAATGTTGGGAGTTCTAGAATGCCAAAATAGAATGTTAAGAGTTCTAGAATGCCAAAATAGAATGTTGGGAGTTCTAGAATGCCAAAATAGAATGTTGGGAGTTCTAGAATGCCAAAATAGAATGTTGGTAGTTCTAGAATTCCAAAATAGAATGTTGGTAGTTCTAGAATTCCAAAATAGAATGTTGGTAGTTCTAGAATTCCAAAATAGAATGTTGGGAGTTCTAGAATGCCAAAATAGAATGTTAAGAGTTCTAGAATGCCAAAATAGAATGTTGGGAGTTCTAGAATGCCAAAATAGAATGTTGGGAGTTCTAGAATGCCATAATAGAATGTTGGGAGTTCTAGAATGCCAAAATAGAATGTTGGGAGTTCTAGAATGCCAAAATAGAATGTTGGGAGTTCTAGAATGCCAAAATAGAATGTTGGGAGTTCTGGAATGCCACAATAGAATGTTGGGAGTTCTAGAATGCCAAAATAGAATGTTGGGAGTTCTAGAATTCCAAAATAGAATGTTGGTGTTGCATAATTCCAAAATAGAATGTTTGGAGTTCTAGAATGCCAAAATAGAATGTTGGTAGTTCTAGAATTCCAAAATAGAATGTTGGGAGTTCTAGAATGCCAAAATAGAATGTTGGGAGTTCTAGAAATCCAAAATAGAATGTTGGTGTTGCAGAATTCCAAAATAGAATGCTGGGAGTTCTAGAATGCCAAAATAGAATGTTGGGAGTTCTAGAATGCCAAAATAGAATGTTGGTGTTGCAGAATTCCAAAATAGAATGTTGGGAGTTCTAGAATGCCAAAATAGAATGTTGGGAGTTCTAGAAATCCAAAATAGAATGTTGGTGTTGCAGAATTCCAAAATAGAATGTTGGGAGTTCTAGAATGCCAAAATAGAATGTTGGTATTTCTAGAATTCCAAAATAGAATGTTGGGAGTTCTAGAATGCCAAAATAGAATGTTGGTAGTTCTAGAATGCCAAAATAGAATGTTGGTGTTGCAGAATTCCAAAATAGAATGTTGGGAGTTCTAGAATTCCAAAATAGAATGCTGGGAGTTCTAGAATGCCAAAATAGAATGTTGGGAGTTCTAGAAATCCAAAATAGAATGTTGGTGTTGCAGAATTCCAAAATAGAATGTTGGGAGTTCTAGAATGCCAAAATAGAATGTTGGTATTTCTAGAATTCCAAAATAGAATGTTGGGAGTTCTAGAATGCCAAAATAGAATGTTGGTAGTTCTAGAATGCCAAAATAGAATGTTGGGAGTTCTAGAATGCCAAAATAGAATGTTGGGAGTTCTAGAATTCCAAAATAGAATGTTGGTGTTGCAGAATTCCAAAATAGAATGTTGGGAGTTCTAGAATGCCAAAATAGAATGTTGGTATTTCTAGAATTCCAAAATAGAATGTTGGGAGTTCTAGAATGCCAAAATAGAATGTTGGTAGTTCTAGAATTCCAAAATAGAATGTTGGTAGTTCTAGAATTCCAAAATAGAATGTTGGTAGTTCTAGAATTCCAAAATAGAATGTTGGGAGTTCTAGAATGCCAAAATAGAATGTTAAGAGTTCTAGAATGCCAAAATAGAATGTTGGGAGTTCTAGAATGCCAAAATAGAATGTTGGGAGTTCTAGAATGCCATAATAGAATGTTGGGAGTTCTAGAATGCCAAAATAGAATGTTGGGAGTTCTAGAATGCCAAAATAGAATGTTGGGAGTTCTAGAATGCCAAAATAGAATGTTGGGAGTTCTGGAATGCCACAATAGAATGTTGGGAGTTCTAGAATGCCAAAATAGAATGTTGGGAGTTCTAGAATGCCAAAATAGAATGTTGGTATTTCTAGAATTCCAAAATAGAATGTTGGGAGTTCTAGAATGCCAAAATAGAATGTTGGTAGTTCTAGAATTCCAAAATAGAATGTTGGTAGTTCTAGAATTCCAAAATAGAATGTTGGTAGTTCTAGAATTCCAAAATAGAATGTTGGGAGTTCTAGAATGCCAAAATAGAATGTTAAGAGTTCTAGAATGCCAAAATAGAATGTTGGTGTTGCATAATTCCAAAATAGAATGTTTGGAGTTCTAGAATGCCAAAATAGAATGTTGGTAGTTCTAGAATTCCAAAATAGAATGTTGGGAGTTCTAGAATGCCAAAATAGAATGTTGGGAGTTCTAGAAATCCAAAATAGAATGTTGGGAGTTCTAGAATGCCAAAATAGAATGTTGGGAGTTCTAGAATTCCAAAATAGAATGTTGGGAGTTCAAGAATGCCAAAATAGAATGTTGGGAGTTCTAGAATTCCAAAATAGAATGTTTGGAGTTCTAGAATGCCAAACTAGAATGTTGGGAGTTCTAGAATTCCAAAAAAGAATGTTGGTAGTTCGAGAATTCCAAAATAGAATGTTGGTAGTTCTAGAATGCCAAAATAGAATGTTGGGAGTTCTAGAATGCCATATTAGAATGTTGGGAGTTCTAGAATTCCAAAATAGAATGTTTGGAGTTCTAGAATTCCAAAATAGAATGTTTGGAGTTCTAGAATGCCAAACTAGAATGTTGGGAGTTCTAGAATGCCAAAATAGAATGTTGCTAGTTCTAGAATTCCAAAAAAGAATGTTGGTAGTTCGAGAATTCCAAAATAGAATGTTGGGAGTTCTAGAATGCCAAAATAGAATGTTGGGAGTTCTAGAATGCCATAATAGAATGTTGGGAGTTCTAGAATTCCAAAATAGAATGTTTGGAGTTCTAGAATTCCAAAATAGAATGTTTGGAGTTCTAGAATGCCAAAATAGAATGTTGGGAGTTCTAGAAATCCAAAATAGAATGTTGGGAGTTCTAGAATGCCAAAATAGAATGTTGGGAATTCTAGAATGCCAAAATAGAATGTTGGGAGTTGTAGAATGCCAAAATAGAATGTTGGGAGTTCTAGAATTCCAAAATAGAATGTTGGGAGTTCTAGAATGCCATAATAGAATGTTGGGAGTTCTAGAATGCCAAAATAGAATGTTGGGAGTTCTAGAATGCCAAAATAGAATGTTGGGAGTTCTAGAATGCCAAAATAGAATGTTGGGAGTTCTGGAATGCCACAATAGAATGTTGGGAGTTCTAGAATGCCAAAATAGAATGTTGGGAGTTCTAGAATTCCAAAATAGAATGTTGGTGTTGCATAATTCCAAAATAGAATGTTTGGAGTTCTAGAATGCCAAAATAGAATGTTGGTAGTTCTAGAATTCCAAAATAGAATGTTGGGAGTTCTAGAATGCCAAAATAGAATGTTGGGAGTTCTAGAAATCCAAAATAGAATGTTGGTGTTGCAGAATTCCAAAATAGAATGCTGGGAGTTCTAGAATGCCAAAATAGAATGTTGGGAGTTCTAGAATGCCAAAATAGAATGTTGGTGTTGCAGAATTCCAAAATAGAATGTTGGGAGTTCTAGAATGCCAAAATAGAATGTTGGGAGTTCTAGAAATCCAAAATAGAATGTTGGTGTTGCAGAATTCCAAAATAGAATGTTGGGAGTTCTAGAATGCCAAAATAGAATGTTGGTATTTCTAGAATTCCAAAATAGAATGTTGGGAGTTCTAGAATGCCAAAATAGAATGTTGGTAGTTCTAGAATGCCAAAATAGAATGTTGGTGTTGCAGAATTCCAAAATAGAATGTTGGGAGTTCTAGAATTCCAAAATAGAATGCTGGGAGTTCTAGAATGCCAAAATAGAATGTTGGGAGTTCTAGAAATCCAAAATAGAATGTTGGTGTTGCAGAATTCCAAAATAGAATGTTGGGAGTTCTAGAATGCCAAAATAGAATGTTGGGAGTTCTAGAATGCCATAATAGAATGTTGGGAGTTCTAGAATGCCAAAATAGAATGTTGGGAGTTCTAGAATGCCAAAATAGAATGTTGGGAGTTCTAGAATGCCAAAATAGAATGTTGGGAGTTCTGGAATGCCACAATAGAATGTTGGGAGTTCTAGAATGCCAAAATAGAATGTTGGGAGTTCTAGAATGCCAAAATAGAATGTTGGTATTTCTAGAATTCCAAAATAGAATGTTGGGAGTTCTAGAATGCCAAAATAGAATGTTGGTAGTTCTAGAATTCCAAAATAGAATGTTGGTAGTTCTAGAATTCCAAAATAGAATGTTGGTAGTTCTAGAATTCCAAAATAGAATGTTGGGAGTTCTAGAATGCCAAAATAGAATGTTAAGAGTTCTAGAATGCCAAAATAGAATGTTGGTGTTGCATAATTCCAAAATAGAATGTTTGGAGTTCTAGAATGCCAAAATAGAATGTTGGTAGTTCTAGAATTCCAAAATAGAATGTTGGGAGTTCTAGAATGCCAAAATAGAATGTTGGGAGTTCTAGAAATCCAAAATAGAATGTTGGGAGTTCTAGAATGCCAAAATAGAATGTTGGGAGTTCTAGAATTCCAAAATAGAATGTTGGGAGTTCAAGAATGCCAAAATAGAATGTTGGGAGTTCTAGAATTCCAAAATAGAATGTTTGGAGTTCTAGAATGCCAAACTAGAATGTTGGGAGTTCTAGAATTCCAAAAAAGAATGTTGGTAGTTCGAGAATTCCAAAATAGAATGTTGGTAGTTCTAGAATGCCAAAATAGAATGTTGGGAGTTCTAGAATGCCATATTAGAATGTTGGGAGTTCTAGAATTCCAAAATAGAATGTTTGGAGTTCTAGAATTCCAAAATAGAATGTTTGGAGTTCTAGAATGCCAAACTAGAATGTTGGGAGTTCTAGAATGCCAAAATAGAATGTTGCTAGTTCTAGAATTCCAAAAAAGAATGTTGGTAGTTCGAGAATTCCAAAATAGAATGTTGGGAGTTCTAGAATGCCAAAATAGAATGTTGGGAGTTCTAGAATGCCATAATAGAATGTTGGGAGTTCTAGAATTCCAAAATAGAATGTTTGGAGTTCTAGAATTCCAAAATAGAATGTTTGGAGTTCTAGAATGCCAAAATAGAATGTTGGGAGTTCTAGAAATCCAAAATAGAATGTTGGGAGTTCTAGAATGCCAAAATAGAATGTTGGGAATTCTAGAATGCCAAAATAGAATGTTGGGAGTTGTAGAATGCCAAAATAGAATGTTGGGAGTTCTAGAAATCCAAAATAGAATGTTGGTGTTGCAGAATTCCAAAATAGAATGTTGGGAGTTCTAGAATGCCAAAATAGAATGTTGGGAGTTCTAGAATGCCAAAATAGAATGTTGGTGTTGCAGAATTCCAAAATAGAATGTTGGGAGTTCTAGAATGCCAAAATAGAATGTTGGTATTTCTAGAATTCCAAAATAGAATGTTGGGAGTTCTAGAATGCCAAAATAGAATGTTGGTAGTTCTAGAATGCCAAAATAGAATGTTGGTGTTGCAGAATTCCAAAATAGAATGTTGGGAGTTCTATAATTCCAAAATAGAATGCTGGGAGTTCTAGAATGCCAAAATAGAATGTTGGGAGTTCTAGAAATCCAAAATAGAATGTTGGTGTTGCAGAATTCCAAAATAGAATGTTTGGAGTTCTAGAATGCCAAACTAGAATGTTGGGAGTTCTAGAATTCCAAAAAAGAATGTTGGTAGTTCGAGAATTCCAAAATAGAATGTTGGTAGTTCTAGAATGCCAAAATAGAATGTTGGGAGTTCTAGAATGCCATATTAGAATGTTGGGAGTTCTAGAATTCCAAAATAGAATGTTTGGAGTTCTAGAATTCCAAAATAGAATGTTTGGAGTTCTAGAATGCCAAACTAGAATGTTGGGAGTTCTAGAATGCCAAAATAGAATGTTGCTAGTTCTAGAATTCCAAAAAAGAATGTTGGTAGTTCGAGAATTCCAAAATAGAATGTTGGGAGTTCTAGAATGCCAAAATAGAATGTTGGGAGTTCTAGAATGCCATAATAGAATGTTGGGAGTTCTAGAATTCCAAAATAGAATGTTTGGAGTTCTAGAATTCCAAAATAGAATGTTTGGAGTTCTAGAATGCCAAAATAGAATGTTGGGAGTTCTAGAAATCCAAAATAGAATGTTGGGAGTTCTAGAATGCCAAAATAGAATGTTGGGAATTCTAGAATGCCAAAATAGAATGTTGGGAGTTGTAGAATGCCAAAATAGAATGTTGGGAGTTCTAGAATTCCAAAATAGAATGTTGGGAGTTCTAGAATGCCAAAATAGAATGTTGGGAGTTCTAGAATGCCATAATAGAATGTTGGGAGTTCTAGAATGCCAAAATAGAATGTTGGGAGTTCTAGAATGCCAAAATAGAATGTTGGGAGTTCTAGAATGCCAAAATAGAATGTTGGGAGTTCTGGAATGCCACAATAGAATGTTGGGAGTTCTAGAATGCCAAAATAGAATGTTGGGAGTTCTAGAATTCCAAAATAGAATGTTGGTGTTGCAGAATTCCAAAATAGAATGTTTGGAGTTCTAGAATGCCAAAATAGAATGTTGGTAGTTCTAGAATTCCAAAATAGAATGTTGGGAGTTCTAGAATGCCAAAATAGAATGTTGGGAGTTCTAGAAATCCAAAATAGAATGTTGGTGTTGCAGAATTCCAAAATAGAATGTTGGGAGTTCTAGAATGCCAAAATAGAATGTTGGGAGTTCTAGAATGCCAAAATAGAATGTTGGTGTTGCAGAATTCCAAAATAGAATGTTGGGAGTTCTAGAATGCCAAAATAGAATGTTGGGAGTTCTAGAAATCCAAAATAGAATGTTGGTGTTGCAGAATTCCAAAATAGAATGTTGGGAGTTCTAGAATTCCAAAATAGAATGCTGGGAGTTCTAGAATGCCAAAATAGAATGTTGGGAGTTCTAGAAATCCAAAATAGAATGTTGGTGTTGCAGAATTCCAAAATAGAATGTTTGGAGTTCTAGAATGCCAAAATAGAATGTTGGTAGTTCTAGAATTCCAAAATAGAATGTTGGGAGTTCTAGAATGCCAAAATAGAATGTTGGGAGTTCTAGAAATCCAAAATAGAATGTTGGTTTTGCAGAATTCCAAAATAGAATGTTTGGAGTTCTAGAATGCCAAAATAGAATGTTGGTGTTGCAGAATTCCAAAATAGAATGTTGGGAGTTCTAGAATTCCAAAATAGAATGTTGGGAGTTCTAGAATTCCAAAATAGAATGTTGGGAGTTCTAGAATGCCAAAATAGAATGTTGGGAGTTCTAGAAATCCAAAATAGAATGTTGGTGTTGCAGAATTCCAAAATAGAATGTTGGGAGTTCTAGAATGCCAAAATAGAATGTTGGTAGTTCTAGAATTCCAAAATAGAATGTTGGGAGTTCTAGAATGCCAAAATAGAATGTTGGGAGTTCTAGAAATCCAAAATAGAATGTTGGTGTTGCAGAATTCCAAAATAGAATGTTGGGAGTTCTAGAATGCCAAAATAGAATGTTGGGAGTTCTAGAATGCCAAAATAGAATGTTGGTGTTGCAGAATTCCAAAATAGAATGTTGGGAGTTCTAGAATGCCAAAATAGAATGTTGGTATTTCTAGAATTCCAAAATAGAATGTTGGGAGTTCTAGAATGCCAAAATAGAATGTTGGTAGTTCTAGAATGCCAAAATAGAATGTTGGTGTTGCAGAATTCCAAAATAGAATGTTGGGAGTTCTATAATTCCAAAATAGAATGCTGGGAGTTCTAGAATGCCAAAATAGAATGTTGGGAGGTCTAGAAATCCAAAATAGAATGTTGGTGTTGCAGAATTCCAAAATAGAATGTTGGGAGTTCTAGAATGCCAAAATAGAATGTTGGTATTTCTAGAATTCCAAAATAGAATGTTGGGAGTTCTAGAATGCCAAAATAGAATGTTGGTAGTTCTAGAATGCCAAAATAGAATGTTGGGAGTTCTAGAATGCCAAAATAGAATGTTGGTAGTTCTAGAATTCCAAAATAGAATGTTGGTAGTTCTAGAATTCCAAAATAGAATGTTGGTAGTTCTAGAATTCCAAAATAGAATGTTGGGAGTTCTAGAATGCCAAAATAGAATGTTAAGAGTTCTAGAATGCCAAAATAGAATGTTGGGAGTTCTAGAATGCCAAAATAGAATGTTGGGAGTTCTAGAATGCCATAATAGAATGTTGGGAGTTCTAGAATGCCAAAATAGAATGTTGGGAGTTCTAGAATGCCAAAATAGAATGTTGGGAGTTCTAGAATGCCAAAATAGAATGTTGGTGTTGCATAATTCCAAAATAGAATGTTTGGAGTTCTAGAATGCCAAAATAGAATGTTGGTAGTTCTAGAATTCCAAAATAGAATGTTGGGAGTTCTAGAATGCCAAAATAGAATGTTGGGAGTTCTAGAAATCCAAAATAGAATGTTGGTGTTGCAGAATTCCAAAATAGAATGCTGGGAGTTCTAGAATGCCAAAATAGAATGTTGGGAGTTCTAGAATGCCAAAATAGAATGTTGGTGTTGCAGAATTCCAAAATAGAATGTTGGGAGTTCTAGAATGCCAAAATAGAATGTTGGGAGTTCTAGAAATCCAAAATAGAATGTTGGTGTTGCAGAATTCCAAAATAGAATGTTGGGAGTTCTAGAATGCCAAAATAGAATGTTGGTATTTCTAGAATTCCAAAATAGAATGTTGGGAGTTCTAGAATGCCAAAATAGAATGTTGGTAGTTCTAGAATGCCAAAATAGAATGTTGGTGTTGCAGAATTCCAAAATAGAATGTTGGGAGTTCTAGAATTCCAAAATAGAATGCTGGGAGTTCTAGAATGCCAAAATAGAATGTTGGGAGTTCTAGAAATCCAAAATAGAATGTTGGTGTTGCAGAATTCCAAAATAGAATGTTGGGAGTTCTAGAATGCCAAAATAGAATGTTGGTATTTCTAGAATTCCAAAATAGAATGTTGGGAGTTCTAGAATGCCAAAATAGAATGTTGGTAGTTCTAGAATGCCAAAATAGAATGTTGGGAGTTCTAGAATGCCAAAATAGAATGTTGGGAGTTCTAGAATTCCAAAATAGAATGTTGGTGTTGCAGAATTCCAAAATAGAATGTTTGGAGTTCTAGAATGCCAATATAGAATGTCGGTAGTTCTAGAATTCCAAAATAGAATGTTAGGAGTTCTAGAATGCCAAAATAGAATGTTGGTAGTTCTAGAATTCCAAAATAGAATGTTGGGAGTTCTAGAATGCCAAAATAGAATGTTGGGAGTTCTAGAATTCCAAAATAGAATGTTGGGAGTTCAAGAATGCCAAAATAGAATGTTGGGAGTTCTAGAATTCCAAAATAGAATGTTTGGAGTTCTAGAATTCCAAAATAGAATGTTTGAAATTCTAGAATGCCAAAATAGAATGTTGCTAGTTCTAGAATTCCAAAATAGAATGTTGGGAGTTCTAGAATGCCAAAATAGAATGTTGGGAGTTCTAGAATGCCATAATAGAATGTTGGGAGTTCTAGAATTCCAAAATAGAATGTTTGGAGTTCTAGAATTCCAAAATAGAATGTTTGGAGTTCTAGAATGCCAAAATAGAATGTTGGGAGTTCTAGAAATCCAAAATAGAATGTTGGGAGTTCTAGAATGCCAAAATAGAATGTTGGGAATTCTAGAATGCCAAAATAGAATGTTGGGAGTTCTAGAATGCCATAATAGAATGTTGGGAGTTCTAGAATGCCAAAATAGAATGTTGGGAGTTCTAGAATGCCAAAATAGAATGTTGGGAGTTCTAGAATGCCAAAATAGAATGTTGGGAGTTCTGGAATGCCACAATAGAATGTTGGGAGTTCTAGAATGCCAAAATAGAATGTTGGGAGTTCTAGAATTCCAAAATAGAATGTTGGTGTTGCAGAATTCCAAAATAGAATGTTTGGAGTTCTAGAATGCCAAAATAGAATGTTGGTAGTTCTAGAATTCCAAAATAGAATGTTGGGAGTTCTAGAATGCCAAAATAGAATGTTGGGAGTTCTAGAAATCCAAAATAGAATGTTGGTGTTGCAGAATTCCAAAATAGAATGTTTGGAGTTCTAGAATGCCAAAATAGAATGTTGGTAGTTCTAGAATTCCAAAATAGAATGTTGGGAGTTCTAGAATGCCAAAATAGAATGTTGGGAGTTCTAGAAATCCAAAATAGAATGTTGGTGTTGCAGAATTCCAAAATAGAATGTTTGGAGTTCTAGAATGCCAAAATAGAATGTTGGTAGTTCTAGAATTCCAAAATAGAATGTTGGGAGTTCTAGAATGCCAAAATAGAATGTTGGGAGTTCTAGAATGCCAAAATAGAATGTTGGTGTTGCAGAATTCCAAAATAGAATGTTGGGAGTTCTAGAATGCCAAAATAGAATGTTGGGAGTTCTAGAAATCCAAAATAGAATGTTGGTGTTGCAGAATTCCAAAATAGAATGTTGGGAGTTCTAGAATTCCAAAATAGAATGCTGGGAGTTCTAGAATGCCAAAATAGAATGTTGGGAGTTCTAGAAATCCAAAATAGAATGTTGGTGTTGCAGAATTCCAAAATAGATTGTTTGGAGTTCTAGAATGCCAAAATAGAATGTTGGTAGTTCTAGAATTCCAAAATAGAATGTTGGGAGTTCTAGAATGCCAAAATAGAATGTTGGGAGTTCTAGAAATCCAAAATAGAATGTTGGTGTTGCAGAATTCCAAAATAGAATGTTTGGAGTTCTAGAATGCCAAAATAGAATGTTGGTGTTGCAGAATTCCAAAATAGAATGTTGGGAGTTCTAGAATTCCAAAATAGAATGTTGGGAGTTCTAGAATGCCAAAATAGAATGTTGGGAGTTCTAGAAATCCAAAATAGAATGTTGGTGTTGCAGAATTCCAAAATAGAATGTTGGGAGTTCTAGAATGCCAAAATAGAATGTTGGTAGTTCTAGAATTCCAAAATAGAATGTTGGGAGTTCTAGAATGCCAAAATAGAATGTTGGGAGTTCTAGAAATCCAAAATAGAATGTTGGTGTTGCAGAATTCCAAAATAGAATGTTGGGAGTTCTAGAATGCCAAAATAGAATGTTGGGAGTTCTAGAATGCCAAAATAGAATGTTGGTGTTGCAGAATTCCAAAATAGAATGTTGGGAGTTCTAGAATGCCAAAATAGAATGTTGGTAGTTCTAGAATTCCAAAATAGAATGTTGGGAGTTCTAGAATGCCAAAATAGAATGTTGGGAGTTCTAGAATGCCAAAATAGAATGTTGGGAGTTCTAGAATGCCATAATAGAATGTTGGGAGTTCTAGAATTCCAAAATAGAATGTTTGGAGTTCTAGAATTCCAAAATAGAATGTTTGGAGTTCTAGAATGCCAAAATAGAATGTTGGGAGTTCTAGAAATCCAAAATAGAATGTTGGGAGTTCTAGAATGCCAAAATAGAATGTTGGGAATTCTAGAATGCCAAAATAGAATGTTGGGAGTTCTAGAATGCCATAATAGAATGTTGGGAGTTCTAGAATGCCAAAATAGAATGTTGGGAGTTCTAGAATGCCAAAATAGAATGTTGGGAGTTCTAGAATGCCAAAATAGAATGTTGGGAGTTCTGGAATGCCACAATAGAATGTTGGGAGTTCTAGAATGCCAAAATAGAATGTTGGGAGTTCTAGAATTCCAAAATAGAATGTTGGTGTTGCAGAATTCCAAAATAGAATGTTTGGAGTTCTAGAATGCCAAAATAGAATGTTGGTAGTTCTAGAATTCCAAAATAGAATGTTGGGAGTTCTAGAATGCCAAAATAGAATGTTGGGAGTTCTAGAAATCCAAAATAGAATGTTGGTGTTGCAGAATTCCAAAATAGAATGTTTGGAGTTCTAGAATGCCAAAATAGAATGTTGGTAGTTCTAGAATTCCAAAATAGAATGTTGGGAGTTCTAGAATGCCAAAATAGAATGTTGGGAGTTCTAGAAATCCAAAATAGAATGTTGGTGTTGCAGAATTCCAAAATAGAATGTTTGGAGTTCTAGAATGCCAAAATAGAATGTTGGTAGTTCTAGAATTCCAAAATAGAATGTTGGGAGTTCTAGAATGCCAAAATAGAATGTTGGGAGTTCTAGAATGCCAAAATAGAATGTTGGGAGTTCTAGAATGCCAAAATAGAATGTTGGTGTTGCAGAATTCCAAAATAGAATGTTGGGAGTTCTAGAATGCCAAAATAGAATGTTGGGAGTTCTAGAAATCCAAAATAGAATGTTGGTGTTGCAGAATTCCAAAATAGAATGTTGGGAGTTCTAGAATTCCAAAATAGAATGCTGGGAGTTCTAGAATGCCAAAATAGAATGTTGGGAGTTCTAGAAATCCAAAATAGAATGTTGGTGTTGCAGAATTCCAAAATAGAATGTTTGGAGTTCTAGAATGCCAAAATAGAATGTTGGTAGTTCTAGAATTCCAAAATAGAATGTTGGGAGTTCTAGAATGCCAAAATAGAATGTTGGGAGTTCTAGAAATCCAAAATAGAATGTTGGTGTTGCAGAATTCCAAAATAGAATGTTTGGAGTTCTAGAATGCCAAAATAGAATGTTGGTGTTGCAGAATTCCAAAATAGAATGTTGGGAGTTCTAGAATTCCAAAATAGAATGTTGGGAGTTCTAGAATGCCAAAATAGAATGTTGGGAGTTCTAGAAATCCAAAATAGAATGTTGGTGTTGCAGAATTCCAAAATAGAATGTTGGGAGTTCTAGAATGCCAAAATAGAATGTTGGGAGTTCTAGAATGCCAAAATAGAATGTTGGGAGTTCTAGAAATCCAAAATAGAATGTTGGTGTTGCAGAATTCCAAAATAGAATGTTGGGAGTTCTAGAATGCCAAAATAGAATGTTGGGAGTTCTAGAATGCCAAAATAGAATGTTGGTGTTGCAGAATTCCAAAATAGAATGTTGGGAGTTCTAGAATGCCAAAATAGAATGTTGGTATTTCTAGAATTCCAAAATAGAATGTTGGGAGTTCTAGAATGCCAAAATAGAATGTTGGTAGTTCTAGAATGCCAAAATAGAATGTTGGTGTTGCAGAATTCCAAAATAGAATGTTGGGAGTTCTATAATTCCAAAATAGAATGCTGGGAGTTCTAGAATGCCAAAATAGAATGTTGGGAGTTCTAGAAATCCAAAATAGAATGTTGGTGTTGCAGAATTCCAAAATAGAATGTTGGGAGTTCTAGAATGCCAAAATAGAATGTTGGTATTTCTAGAATTCCAAAATAGAATGTTGGGAGTTCTAGAATGCCAAAATAGAATGTTGGTAGTTCTAGAATGCCAAAATAGAATGTTGGGAGTTCTAGAATGCCAAAATAGAATGTTGGTAGTTCTAGAATTCCAAAATAGAATGTTGGTAGTTCTAGAATTCCAAAATAGAATGTTGGTAGTTCTAGAATTCCAAAATAGAATGTTGGGAGTTCTAGAATGCCAAAATAGAATGTTAAGAGTTCTAGAATGCCAAAATAGAATGTTGGGAGTTCTAGAATGCCAAAATAGAATGTTGGGAGTTCTAGAATGCCAAAATAGAATGTTGGGAGTTCTAGAATGCCAAAATAGAATGTTGGGAGTTCTGGAATGCCACAATAGAATGTTGGGAGTTCTAGAATGCCAAAATAGAATGTTGGGAGTTCTAGAATTCCAAAATAGAATGTTGGTGTTGCATAATTCCAAAATAGAATGTTTGGAGTTCTAGAATGCCAAAATAGAATGTTGGTAGTTCTAGAATTCCAAAATAGAATGTTGGGAGTTCTAGAATGCCAAAATAGAATGTTGGGAGTTCTAGAAATCCAAAATAGAATGTTGGTGTTGCAGAATTCCAAAATAGAATGCTGGGAGTTCTAGAATGCCAAAATAGAATGTTGGGAGTTCTAGAATGCCAAAATAGAATGTTGGTGTTGCAGAATTCCAAAATAGAATGTTGGGAGTTCTAGAATGCCAAAATAGAATGTTGGGAGTTCTAGAAATCCAAAATAGAATGTTGGTGTTGCAGAATTCCAAAATAGAATGTTGGGAGTTCTAGAATGCCAAAATAGAATGTTGGTATTTCTAGAATTCCAAAATAGAATGTTGGGAGTTCTAGAATGCCAAAATAGAATGTTGGTAGTTCTAGAATGCCAAAATAGAATGTTGGTGTTGCAGAATTCCAAAATAGAATGTTGGGAGTTCTAGAATTCCAAAATAGAATGCTGGGAGTTCTAGAATGCCAAAATAGAATGTTGGGAGTTCTAGAAATCCAAAATAGAATGTTGGTGTTGCAGAATTCCAAAATAGAATGTTGGGAGTTCTAGAATGCCAAAATAGAATGTTGGTATTTCTAGAATTCCAAAATAGAATGTTGGGAGTTCTAGAATGCCAAAATAGAATGTTGGTAGTTCTAGAATGCCAAAATAGAATGTTGGGAGTTCTAGAATGCCAAAATAGAATGTTGGGAGTTCTAGAATTCCAAAATAGAATGTTGGTGTTGCAGAATTCCAAAATAGAATGTTTGGAGTTCTAGAATGCCAAAATAGAATGTTGGGAGTTCTAGAATGCCAAAATAGAATGTTGGGAGTTCTAGAATTCCAAAATAGAATGTTGGTGTTGCAGAATTCCAAAATAGAATGTTGGGAGTTCTAGAATGCCAAAATAGAATGTTGGGAGTTCTAGAATGCCAAAATAGAATGTTGGGAGTTCTAGAATGCCAAAATAGAATGTTGGGAGTTCTGGAATGCCACAATAGAATGTTGGGAGTTCTAGAATGCCAAAATAGAATGTTGGGAGTTCTAGAATTCCAAAATAGAATGTTGGTGTTGCATAATTCCAAAATAGAATGTTTGGAGTTCTAGAATGCCAAAATAGAATGTTGGTAGTTCTAGAATTCCAAAATAGAATGTTGGGAGTTCTAGAATGCCAAAATAGAATGTTGGGAGTTCTAGAAATCCAAAATAGAATGTTGGTGTTGCAGAATTCCAAAATAGAATGCTGGGAGTTCTAGAATGCCAAAATAGAATGTTGGGAGTTCTAGAATGCCAAAATAGAATGTTGGTGTTGCAGAATTCCAAAATAGAATGTTGGGAGTTCTAGAATGCCAAAATAGAATGTTGGGAGTTCTAGAAATCCAAAATAGAATGTTGGTGTTGCAGAATTCCAAAATAGAATGTTGGGAGTTCTAGAATGCCAAAATAGAATGTTGGTATTTCTAGAATTCCAAAATAGAATGTTGGGAGTTCTAGAAT
The DNA here is from genome assembly GCF_028390025.1 of Pseudophryne corroboree. Lineage (NCBI taxonomy): Eukaryota > Metazoa > Chordata > Amphibia > Anura > Myobatrachidae > Pseudophryne > Pseudophryne corroboree. The sequence goes on along the minus strand of NW_026967467.1, from coordinate 915,600 downwards.
GCCAAAATAGAATGTTGGTAGTTCTAGAATGCCAAAATAGAATGTTGGTGTTGCAGAATTCCAAAATAGAATGTTGGGAGTTCTAGAATTCCAAAATAGAATGCTGGGAGTTCTAGAATGCCAAAATAGAATGTTGGGAGTTCTAGAAATCCAAAATAGAATGTTGGTGTTGCAGAATTCCAAAATAGAATGTTGGGAGTTCTAGAATGCCAAAATAGAATGTTGGTATTTCTAGAATTCCAAAATAGAATGTTGGGAGTTCTAGAATGCCAAAATAGAATGTTGGTAGTTCTAGAATGCCAAAATAGAATGTTGGGAGTTCTAGAATGCCAAAATAGAATGTTGGGAGTTCTAGAATGCCAAAATAGAATGTTGGGAGTTCTAGAATTCCAAAATAGAATGTTGGTGTTGCAGAATTCCAAAATAGAATGTTTGGAGTTCTAGAATGCCAATATAGAATGTCGGTAGTTCTAGAATTCCAAAATAGAATGTTAGGAGTTCTAGAATGCCAAAATAGAATGTTGGTAGTTCTAGAATTCCAAAATAGAATGTTGGGAGTTCTAGAATGCCAAAATAGAATGTTGGGAGTTCTAGAATTCCAAAATAGAATGTTGGGAGTTCAAGAATGCCAAAATAGAATGTTGGGAGTTCTAGAATTCCAAAATAGAATGTTTGGAGTTCTAGAATTCCAAAATAGAATGTTTGAAATTCTAGAATGCCAAAATAGAATGTTGCTAGTTCTAGAATTCCAAAATAGAATGTTGGGAGTTCTAGAATTCCAAAATAGAATGTTGGGAGTTCAAGAATGCCAAAATAGAATGTTGGGAGTTCTAGAATTCCAAAATAGAATGTTTGGAGTTCTAGAATTCCAAAATAGAATGTTTGGAGTTCTAGAATGCCAAAATAGAATGTTGGGAGTTCTAGAATGCCAAAATAGAATGTTGCTAGTTCTAGAATTCCAAAAAAGAATGTTGGTAGTTCGAGAATTCCAAAATAGAATGTTGGGAGTTCTAGAATGCCAAAATAGAATGTTGGGAGTTCTAGAATGCCATAATAGAATGTTGGGAGTTCTAGAATTCCAAAATAGAATGTTGGGAGTTCTAGAATTCCAAAGTAGAATGCTGATGTTGCAGAATTCCAAAATAGAATGTTGGGAGTTCTAGAATTCCAAAATAGAATGTTGGGAGTTCAAGAATGCCAAAATAGAATGTTGGGAGTTCTAGAATTCCAAAATAGAATGTTTGGAGTTCTAGAATTCCAAAATAGAATGTTTGGAGTTCTAGAATGCCAAAATAGAATGTTGCTAGTTCTAGAATTCCAAAATAGAATGTTGGGAGTTCTAGAATTCCAAAACAGAATGTTGGGAGTTCAAGAATGCCAAAATAGAATGTTGGGAGTTCTAGAATTCCAAAATAGAATGTTTGGAGTTCTAGAATTCCAAAATAGAATGTTGGGAGTTCTAGAATGCCAAAATAGAATGTTAAGAGTTCTAGAATGCCAAAATAGAATGTTGGGAGTTCTAGAATGCCAAAATAGAATGTTGGGAGTTCTAGAATGCCAAAATAGAATGTTGGTAGTTCTAGAATTCCAAAATATAATGTTGGGAGTTCTAGAATGCCAAAATAGAATGTTGGGAGTTCTAGAATTCCAAAACAGAATGTTGGTGTTGCAGAATTCAAGAATAGAATGTTGGGAGTTCTAGAATGCCAAAATAGAATGTTGGTAGTTCTAGAATTCCAAAATAGAATGTTGGGAGTTCTAGAATGCCAAAATAGAATGTTGGGAGTTCTAGAAATCCAAAATAGAATGTTGGTGTTGCAGAATTCCAAAATAGAATGTTTGGAGTTCTAGAATGCCAAAATAGAATGTTGGTAGTTCTAGAATTCCAAAATAGAATATTGGGAGTTCTAGAATTCCAAAATAGAATGTTGGGAGTTCTAGAATGCCAAAATAGAATGTTGGGAGTTCTAGAAATCCAAAATAGAATGTTGGTGTTGCAGAATTCCAAAATAGAATGTTGGGAGTTCTAGAATGCCAAAATAGAATGTTGGGAGTTCTAGAATGCCACAATAGAATGTTGGGAGTTCTAGAATGCCAAAATAGAATGTTGGGAGTTCTAGAATTCCAAAATAGAATGTTGGTGTTGCAGAATTCCAAAATAGAATGTTTGGAGTTCTAGAATGCCAAAATAGAATGTTGGTAGTTCTAGAATTCCAAAATAGAATGTTGGGAGTTCTAGAATGCCAAAATAGAATGTTGGTGTTGCAGAATTCCAAAATAGAATGTTGGTGTTGCAGAATTCCAAAATAGAATGTTGGGAGTTCTAGAATGCCAAAATAGAATGTTGGGAGTTCTAGAATGCCAAAATAGAATGTTGGTGTTGCAGAATTCCAAAATAGAATGTTGGGAGTTCTAGAATGCCAAAATAGAATGTTGGGAGTTCTAGAAATCCAAAATAGAATGTTGGTGTTGCAGAATTCCAAAATAGAATGTTGGGAGTTCTAGAATGCCAAAATAGAATGTTGGTATTTCTAGAATTCCAAAATAGAATGTTGGGAGTTCTAGAATGCCAAAATAGAATGTTGGTAGTTCTAGAATGCCAAAATAGAATGTTGGTGTTGCAGAATTCCAAAATAGAATGTTGGGAGTTCTAGAATTCCAAAATAGAATGCTGGGAGTTCTAGAATGCCAAAATAGAATGTTGGGAGTTCTAGAAATCCAAAATAGAATGTTGGTGTTGCAGAATTCCAAAATAGAATGTTGGGAGTTCTAGAATGCCAAAATAGAATGTTGGTATTTCTAGAATTCCAAAATAGAATGTTGGGAGTTCTAGAATGCCAAAATAGAATGTTGGTAGTTCTAGAATGCCAAAATAGAATGTTGGGAGTTCTAGAATGCCAAAATAGAATGTTGGTAGTTCTAGAATTCCAAAATAGAATGTTGGTAGTTCTAGAATTCCAAAATAGAATGTTGGTAGTTCTAGAATTCCAAAATAGAATGTTGGGAGTTCTAGAATGCCAAAATAGAATGTTGGTAGTTCTAGAATTAGAAAATAGAATGTTGGGAGTTCTAGAATTCCAAAATAGAATGTTGGGAGTTCTAGAATGCCAAAATAGAATGTTGGGAGTTCTAGAATGCCAAAATAGAATGTTGGGAGTTCTAGAATGCCATAATAGAATGTTGGGAGTTCTAGAATGCCAAAATATAATGTTGGGAATTCTAGAATGCCAAAATAGAATGTTGGGAGTTCTAGAATGCCAAAATAGAATGTTGGGAGTTCTGGAATGCCACAATAGAATGTTGGGAGTTCTAGAATGCCAAAATAGAATGTTGGGAGTTCTAGAATTCCAAAATAGAATGTTGGTGTTGCAGAATTCCAAAATAGAATGTTTGGAGTTCTAGAATGCCAATATAGAATGTCGGTAGTTCTAGAATTCCAAAATAGAATGTTAGGAGTTCTAGAATGCCAAAATAGAATGTTGGTAGTTCTAGAATTCCAAAATAGAATGTTGGGAGTTCTAGAATGCCAAAATAGAATGTTGGGAGTTCTAGAATTCCAAAATAGAATGTTGGTGTTGCAGAATTCCAAAATAGAATGTTGGGAGTTCTAGAATTCCAAAATAGAATGTTGGGAGTTCTAGAATTCCAAAATAGAATGTTGGGATTTCAAGAATGCCAAAATAGAATGTTGGGAGTTCTAGAATTCCAAAATAGAATGTTTGGAGTTCTAGAATTCCAAAATAGAATGTTTGGAGTTCTAGAATGCCAAAATAGAATGTTGCTAGTTCTAGAATTCCAAAATAGAATGTTGGGAGTTCTAGAATTCCAAAATAGAATGTTGGGAGTTCAAGAATGCCAAAATAGAATGTTGGGAGTTCTAGAATTCCAAAATAGAATGTTTGGAGTTCTAGAATTCCAAAATAGAATGTTTGGAGTTCTAGAATGCCAAAATAGAATATTGGGAGTTCTAGAATGCCAAAATAGAATGTTGCTAGTTCTAGAATTCCAAAAAAGAATGTTGGTAGTTCGAGAATTCCAAAATAGAATGTTGGTAGTTCTAGAATGCCAAAATAGAATGTTGGGAGTTCTAGAATGCCATAATAGAATGTTGGGAGTTCTAGAATTCCAAAATAGAATGTTTGGAGTTCTAGAATTCCAAAATAGAATGTTTGGAGTTCTAGAATGCCAAACTAGAATGTTGGGAGTTCTAGAATGCCAAAATAGAATGTTGCTAGTTCTAGAATTCCAAAAAAGAATGTTGGTAGTTCGAGAATTCCAAAATAGAATGTTGGGAGTTCTAGAATGCCAAAATAGAATGTTGGGAGTTCTAGAATGCCATAATAGAATGTTGGGAGTTCTAGAATTCCAAAATAGAATGTTTGGAGTTCTAGAATTCCAAAATAGAATGTTTGGAGTTCTAGAATGCCAAAATAGAATGTTGGGAGTTCTAGAATGCCAAAATAGAATGTTGGGAGTTCTAGAAATCCAAAATAGAATGTTGGGAGTTCTAGAATGCCAAAATAGAATGTTGGGAATTCTAGAATGCCAAAATAGAATGTTGGGAGTTCTAGAATGCCAAAATAGAATGTTGGGAGTTCTAGAATTCCAAAATAGAATGTTGGGAGTTCTAGAATGCCAAAATAGAATGTTGGGAGTTCTAGAAATCCAAAATAGAATGTTGGTGTTGCAGAATTCCAAAATAGAATGTTGGGAGTTCTAGAATGCCAAAATAGAATGTTGGTATTTCTAGAATTCCAAAATAGAATGTTGGGAGTTCTAGAATGCCAAAATAGAATGTTGGTGTTGCAGAATTCCAAAATAGAATGTTGGGAGTTCTAGAATTCCAAAATAGAATGCTGGGAGTTCTAGAATGCCAAAATAGAATGTTGGGAGTTCTAGAAATCCAAAATAGAATGTTGGTGTTGCAGAATTCCAAAATAGAATGTTTGGAGTTCTAGAATGCCAAAATAGAATTTTGGTAGTTCTAGAATTCCAAAATAGAATGTTGGGAGTTCTAGAATGCCAAAATAGAATGTTGGGAGTTCTAGAATGCCAAAATAGAATGTTGGGAGTTCTAGAAATCCAAAATAGAATGTTGGTGTTGCAGAATTCCAAAATAGAATGTTTGGAGTTCTAGAATGCCAAAATAGAATGTTGGTAGTTCTAGAATTCCAAAATAGAATGTTGGGAGTTCTAGAATGCCAAAATAGAATGTTGGGAGTTCTAGAAATCCAAAATAGAATGTTGGTGTTGCAGAATTCCAAAATAGAATGTTGGGAGTTCTAGAATGCCAAAATAGAATGTTGGTAGTTGTAGAATTCCAAAATAGAATGTTGGGAGTTCTAGAATGCCAAAATAGAATGTTGGGAGTTCTAGAATGCCACAATAGAATGTTGGGAGTTCTAGAATGACAAAATAGAATGTTGGGAGTTCTAGAATTCCAAAATAGAATGTTGGTGTTGCAGAATTCCAAAATAGAATGTTTGGAGTTCGAGAATGCCAAAATAGAATGTTGGTAGTTCTAGAATTCCAAAATAGAATGTTGGGAGTTCTAGAATGCCAAAATAGAATGTTGGGAGTTCTAGAAATCCAAAATAGAATGTTGGTGTTGCAGAATTCCAAAATAGAATGTTGGGAGTTCTAGAATGCCAAAATAGAATGTTGGGAGTTCTAGAATGCCAAAATAGAATGTTGGTGTTGCAGAATGCCAAAATAGAATGTTGGTGTTGCAGAATTCCAAAATATAATGTTGGGAGTTCTAGAATGCCAAAATAGAATGTTGGGAGTTCTAGAAATCCAAAATAGAATGTTGGTGTTGCAGAATTCCAAAATAGAATGTTGGGAGTTCTAGAATGCCAAAATAGAATGTTGGTAGTTCTAGAATGTCAAAATAGAATGTTGGTGTTGCAGAATTCCAAAATAGAATGTTGGGAGTTCTAGAATTCCAAAATAGAATGCTGGGAGTTCTAGAATGCCAAAATAGAATGTTGGGAGTTCTAGAAATCCAAAATAGAATGTTGGTGTTGCAGAATTCCAAAATAGAATGTTTGGAGTTCTAGAATGCCAAAATAGAATGTTGGTAGTTCTAGAATTCCAAAATAGAATGTTGGGAGTTCTAGAATGCCAAAATAGAATGTTGGGAGTTCTAGAAATCCAAAATAGAATGTTGGTGTTGCAGAATTCCAAAATAGAATGTTGGGAGTTCTAGAATGCCAAAATAGAATGTTGGTATTTCTAGAATTCCAAAATAGAATGTTGGGAGTTCTAGAATGCCAAAATAGAATGTTGGGAGTTCTAGAAATCCAAAATAGAATGTTGGTGTTGCAGAATTCCAAAATAGAATGTTGGGAGTTCTAGAATGCCAAAATAGAATGTTGGTAGTTGTAGAATTCCAAAATAGAATGTTGGGAGTTCTAGAATGCCAAAATAGAATGTTGGGAGTTCTAGAATGCCAAAATAGAATGTTGGTGTTGCAGAATTCCAAAATAGAATGTTTGGAGTTCTAGAATGCCAAAATAGAATGTTGGTAGTTCTAGAATTCCAAAATAGAATGTTGGGAGTTCTAGAATGCCAAAATAGAATGTTGGGAGTTCTAGAAATCCAAAATAGAATGTTGGTGTTGCAGAATTCCAAAATAGAATGTTGGGAGTTCTAGAATGCCAAAATAGAATGTTGGTAGTTGTAGAATTCCAAAATAGAATGTTGGGAGTTCTAGAATGCCAAAATAGAATGTTGGGAGTTCTAGAATGCCACAATAGAATGTTGGGAGTTCTAGAATGCCAAAATAGAATGTTGGGAGTTCTAGAATTCCAAAATAGAATGTTGGTGTTGCAGAATTTCAAAATAGAATGTTTGGAGTTCTAGAATGCCAAAATAGAATGTTGGTAGTTCTAGAATTCCAAAATAGAATGTTGGGAGTTCTAGAATGCCAAAATAGAATGTTGGTAGTTCTAGAATGCCAAAATAGAATGTTGGTGTTGCAGAATTCCAAAATAGAATGTTGGGAGTTCTAGAATTCCAAAATAGAATGCTGGGAGTTCTAGAATGCCAAAATAGAATGTTGGTAGTTCTAGAATGCCAAAATAGAATGTTGGTGTTGCAGAATGCCAAAATAGAATGTTGGTGTTGCAGAATTCCAAAATAGAATGTTTGGAGTTCTAGAATGCCAAAATAGAATGTTGGTAGTTCTAGAATTCCAAAATAGAATGTTGGGAGTTCTAGAATGCCAAAATAGAATGTTGGGAGTTCTAGAAATCCAAAATAGAATGTTGGTGTTGCAGAATTCCAAAATAGAATGTTGGGAGTTCTAGAATGCCAAAATAGAATGTTGGTAGTTGTAGAATTCCAAAATAGAATGTTGGGAGTTCTAGAATGCCAAAATAGAATGTTGGGAGTTCTAGAATGCCACAATAGAATGTTGGGAGTTCTAGAATGACAAAATAGAATGTTGGGAGTTCTAGAATTCCAAAATAGAATGTTGGTGTTGCAGAATTCCAAAATAGAATGTTTGGAGTTCTAGAATGCCAAAATAGAATGTTGGTAGTTCTAGAATTCCAAAATAGAATGTTGGGAGTTCTAGAATGCCAAAATAGAATGTTGGGAGTTCTAGAAATCCAAAATAGAATGTTGGTGTTGCAGAATTCCAAAATAGAATGTTGGGAGTTCTAGAATGCCAAAATAGAATGTTGGGAGTTCTAGAATGCCAAAATAGAATGTTGGGAGTTCTAGAAATCCAAAATAGAATGTTGGTGTTGCAGAATTCCAAAATAGAATGTTGGGAGTTCTAGAATGCCAAAATAGAATGTTGGGAGTTCTAGAATGCCAAAATAGAATGTTGGTGTTGCAGAATGCCAAAATAGAATGTTGGTGTTGCAGAATTCCAAAATATAATGTTGGGAGTTCTAGAATGCCAAAATAGAATGTTGGGAGTTCTAGAAATCCAAAATAGAATGTTGGTGTTGCAGAATTCCAAAATAGAATGTTGGGAGTTCTAGAATGCCAAAATAGAATGTTGGTAGTTCTAGAATGTCAAAATAGAATGTTGGTGTTGCAGAATTCCAAAATAGAATGTTGGGAGTTCTAGAATGCCAAAATAGAATGTTGGGAGTTCTAGAATGCCAAAATAGAATGTTGGTGTTGCAGAATGCCAAAATAGAATGTTGGTGTTGCAGAATTCCAAAATATAATGTTGGGAGTTCTAGAATGCCAAAATAGAATGTTGGGAGTTCTAGAAATCCAAAATAGAATGTTGGTGTTGCAGAATTCCAAAATAGAATGTTGGGAGTTCTAGAATGCCAAAATAGAATGTTGGTATTTCTAGAATTCCAAAATAGAATGTTGGGAGTTCTAGAATGCCAAAATAGAATGTTGGGAGTTCTAGAATGCCAAAATAGAATGTTGGTGTTGCAGAATTCCAAAATAGAATGTTTGGAGTTCTAGAATGCCAAAATAGAATGTTGGTAGTTCTAGAATTCCAAAATAGAATGTTGGGAGTTCTAGAATGCCAAAATAGAATGTTGGGAGTTCTAGAAATCCAAAATAGAATGTTGGTGTTGCAGAATTCCAAAATAGAATGTTGGGAGTTCTAGAATGCCAAAATAGAATGTTGGTAGTTGTAGAATTCCAAAATAGAATGTTGGGAGTTCTAGAATGCCAAAATAGAATGTTGGGAGTTCTAGAATGCCACAATAGAATGTTGGGAGTTCTAGAATGCCAAAATAGAATGTTGGGAGTTCTAGAATTCCAAAATAGAATGTTGGTGTTGCAGAATTTCAAAATAGAATGTTTGGAGTTCTAGAATGCCAAAATAGAATGTTGGTAGTTCTAGAATTCCAAAATAGAATGTTGGGAGTTCTAGAATGCCAAAATAGAATGTTGGTAGTTCTAGAATGCCAAAATAGAATGTTGGTGTTGCAGAATTCCAAAATAGAATGTTGGGAGTTCTAGAATTCCAAAATAGAATGCTGGGAGTTCTAGAATGCCAAAATAGAATGTTGGTAGTTCTAGAATGCCAAAATAGAATGTTGGTGTTGCAGAATGCCAAAATAGAATGTTGGTGTTGCAGAATTCCAAAATAGAATGTTGGGAGTTCTAGAATGCCAAAATAGAATGTTGGTAGTTGTAGAATTCCAAAATAGAATGTTGGGAGTTCTAGAATGCCAAAATAGAATGTTGGGAGTTCTAGAATGCCACAATAGAATGTTGGGAGTTCTAGAATGACAAAATAGAATGTTGGGAGTTCTAGAATTCCAAAATAGAATGTTGGTGTTGCAGAATTCCAAAATAGAATGTTTGGAGTTCTAGAATGCCAAAATAGAATGTTGGTAGTTCTAGAATTCCAAAATAGAATGTTGGGAGTTCTAGAATGCCAAAATAGAATGTTGGGAGTTCTAGAAATCCAAAATAGAATGTTGGTGTTGCAGAATTCCAAAATAGAATGTTGGGAGTTCTAGAATGCCAAAATAGAATGTTGGGAGTTCTAGAATGCCAAAATAGAATGTTGGGAGTTCTAGAAATCCAAAATAGAATGTTGGTGTTGCAGAATTCCAAAATAGAATGTTGGGAGTTCTAGAATGCCAAAATAGAATGTTGGGAGTTCTAGAATGCCAAAATAGAATGTTGGTGTTGCAGAATGCCAAAATAGAATGTTGGTGTTGCAGAATTCCAAAATATAATGTTGGGAGTTCTAGAATGCCAAAATAGAATGTTGGGAGTTCTAGAAATCCAAAATAGAATGTTGGTGTTGCAGAATTCCAAAATAGAATGTTGGGAGTTCTAGAATGCCAAAATAGAATGTTGGTAGTTCTAGAATGTCAAAATAGAATGTTGGTGTTGCAGAATTCCAAAACAGAATGTTGGGAGTTCTAGAATTCCAAAATAGAATGCTGGGAGTTCTAGAATGCCAAAATAGAATGTTGGGAGTTCTAGAAATCCAAAATAGAATGTTGGTGTTGCAGAATTCCAAAATAGAATGTTTGGAGTTCTAGAATGCCAAAATAGAATGTTGGTAGTTCTAGAATTCCAAAATAGAATGTTGGGAGTTCTAGAATGCCAAAATAGAATGTTGGGAGTTCTAGAAATCCAAAATAGAATGTTGGTGTTGCAGAATTCCAAAATAGAATGTTGGGAGTTCTAGAATGCCAAAATAGAATGTTGGTATTTCTAGAATTCCAAAATAGAATGTTGGGAGTTCTAGAATGCCAAAATAGAATGTTGGGAGTTCTAGAAATCCAAAATAGAATGTTGGTGTTGCAGAATTCCAAAATAGAATGTTGGGAGTTCTAGAATGCCAAAATAGAATGTTGGTAGTTGTAGAATTCCAAAATAGAATGTTGGGAGTTCTAGAATGCCAAAATAGAATGTTGGGAGTTCTAGAATGCCAAAATAGAATGTTGGTGTTGCAGAATTCCAAAATAGAATGTTTGGAGTTCTAGAATGCCAAAATAGAATGTTGGTAGTTGTAGAATTCCAAAATAGAATGTTGGGAGTTCTAGAATGCCAAAATAGAATGTTGGGAGTTCTAGAATGCCAAAATAGAATGTTGGTGTTGCAGAATTCCAAAATAGAATGTTTGGAGTTCTAGAATGCCAAAATAGAATGTTGGTAGTTCTAGAATTCCAAAATAGAATGTTGGGAGTTCTAGAATGCCAAAATAGAATGTTGGGAGTTCTAGAAATCCAAAATAGAATGTTGGTGTTGCAGAATTCCAAAATAGAATGTTGGGAGTTCTAGAATGCCAAAATAGAATGTTGGTATTTCTAGAATTCCAAAATAGAATGTTGGGAGTTCTAGAATGCCAAAATAGAATGTTGGGAGTTCTAGAATGCCAAAATAGAATGTTGGTGTTGCAGAATTCCAAAATAGAATGTTTGGAGTTCTAGAATGCCAAAATAGAATGTTGGTAGTTCTAGAATTCCAAAATAGAATGTTGGGAGTTCTAGAATGCCAAAATAGAATGTTGGGAGTTCTAGAAATCCAAAATAGAATGTTGGTGTTGCAGAATTCCAAAATAGAATGTTGGGAGTTCTAGAATGCCAAAATAGAATGTTGGTAGTTGTAGAATTCCAAAATAGAATGTTGGGAGTTCTAGAATGCCAAAATAGAATGTTGGGAGTTCTAGAATGCCACAATAGAATGTTGGGAGTTCTAGAATGCCAAAATAGAATGTTGGGAGTTCTAGAATTCCAAAATAGAATGTTGGTGTTGCAGAATTTCAAAATAGAATGTTTGGAGTTCTAGAATGCCAAAATAGAATGTTGGTAGTTCTAGAATTCCAAAATAGAATGTTGGGAGTTCTAGAATGCCAAAATAGAATGTTGGTAGTTCTAGAATGCCAAAATAGAATGTTGGTGTTGCAGAATTCCAAAATAGAATGTTGGGAGTTCTAGAATTCCAAAATAGAATGCTGGGAGTTCTAGAATGCCAAAATAGAATGTTGGTAGTTCTAGAATGCCAAAATAGAATGTTGGTGTTGCAGAATGCCAAAATAGAATGTTGGTGTTGCAGAATTCCAAAATAGAATGTTTGGAGTTCTAGAATGCCAAAATAGAATGTTGGGAGTTCTAGAAATCCAAAATAGAATGTTGGTGTTGCAGAATTCCAAAATAGAATGTTGGGAGTTCTAGAATGCCAAAATAGAATGTTGGTAGTTGTAGAATTCCAAAATAGAATGTTGGGAGTTCTAGAATGCCAAAATAGAATGTTGGGAGTTCTAGAATGCCACAATAGAATGTTGGGAGTTCAAGAATGACAAAATAGAATGTTGGGAGTTCTAGAATTCCAAAATAGAATGTTGGTGTTGCAGAATTCCAAAATAGAATGTTTGGAGTTCTAGAATGCCAAAATAGAATGTTGGTAGTTCTAGAATTCCAAAATAGAATGTTGGGAGTTCTAGGATGCCAAAATAGAATGTTGGGAGTTCTAGAAATCCAAAATAGAATGTTGGTGTTGCAGAATTCCAAAATAGAATGTTGGGAGTTCTAGAATGCCAAAATAGAATGTTGGGAGTTCTAGAATGCCAAAATAGAATGTTGGGAGTTCTAGAAATCCAAAATAGAATGTTGGTGTTGCAGAATTCCAAAATAGAATGTTGGGAGTTCTAGAATGCCAAAATAGAATGTTGGGAGTTCTAGAATGCCAAAATAGAATGTTGGTGTTGCAGAATGCCAAAATAGAATGTTGGTGTTGCAGAATTCCAAAATATAATGTTGGGAGTTCTAGAATGCCAAAATAGAATGTTGGGAGTTCTAGAAATCCAAAATAGAATGTTGGTGTTGCAGAATTCCAAAATAGAATGTTGGGAGTTCTAGAATGCCAAAATAGAATGTTGGGAGTTCTAGAATGCCAAAATAGAATGTTGGTGTTGCAGAATGCCAAAATAGAATGTTGGTGTTGCAGAATTCCAAAATATAATGTTGGGAGTTCTAGAATGCCAAAATAGAATGTTGGGAGTTCTAGAAATCCAAAATAGAATGTTGGTGTTGCAGAATTCCAAAATAGAATGTTGGGAGTTCTAGAATGCCAAAATAGAATGTTGGTAGTTCTAGAATGTCAAAATAGAATGTTGGTGTTGCAGAATTCCAAAATAGAATGTTGGGAGTTCTAGAATTCCAAAATAGAATGCTGGGAGTTCTAGAATGCCAAAATAGAATGTTGGGAGTTCTAGAAATCCAAAATAGAATGTTGGTGTTGCAGAATTCCAAAATAGAATGTTTGGAGTTCTAGAATGCCAAAATAGAATGTTGGTAGTTCTAGAATTCCAAAATAGAATGTTGGGAGTTCTAGAATGCCAAAATAGAATGTTGGTAGTTGTAGAATTCCAAAATAGAATGTTGGGAGTTCTAGAATGCCAAAATAGAATGTTGGTAGTTCTAGAATGCCAAAATAGAATGTTGGTGTTGCAGAATTCCAAAATAGAATGTTGGGAGTTCTAGAATTCCAAAATAGAATGCTGGGAGTTCTAGAATGCCAAAATAGAATGTTGGTAGTTCTAGAATGCCAAAATAGAATGTTGGTGTTGCAGAATGCCAAAATAGAATGTTGGTGTTGCAGAATTCCAAAATAGAATGTTTGGAGTTCTAGAATGCCAAAATAGAATGTTGGTAGTTCTAGAATTCCAAAATAGAATGTTGGGAGTTCTAGAATGCCAAAATAGAATGTTGGGAGTTCTAGAAATCCAAAATAGAATGTTGGTGTTGCAGAATTCCAAAATAGAATGTTGGGAGTTCTAGAATGCCAAAATAGAATGTTGGTAGTTGTAGAATTCCAAAATAGAATGTTGGGAGTTCTAGAATGCCAAAATAGAATGTTGGGAGTTCTAGAATGCCACAATAGAATGTTGGGAGTTCTAGAATGACAAAATAGAATGTTGGGAGTTCTAGAATTCCAAAATAGAATGTTGGTGTTGCAGAATTCCAAAATAGAATGTTTGGAGTTCTAGAATGCCAAAATAGAATGTTGGTAGTTCTAGAATTCCAAAAAAGAATGTTGGGAGTTCTAGAATGCCAAAATAGAATGTTGGGAGTTCTAGAAATCCAAAATAGAATGTTGGTGTTGCAGAATTCCAAAATAGAATGTTGGGAGTTCTAGAATGCCAAAATAGAATGTTGGGAGTTCTAGAATGCCAAAATAGAATGTTGGTGTTGCAGAATGCCAAAATAGAATGTTGGTGTTGCAGAATTCCAAAATATAATGTTGGGAGTTCTAGAATGCCAAAATAGAATGTTGGGAGTTCTAGAAATCCAAAATAGAATGTTGGTGTTGCAGAATTCCAAAATAGAATGTTGGGAGTTCTAGAATGCCAAAATAGAATGTTGGTAGTTCTAGAATGTCAAAATAGAATGTTGGTGTTGCAGAATTCCAAAATAGAATGTTGGGAGTTCTAGAATTCCAAAATAGAATGCTGGGAGTTCTAGAATGCCAAAATATAATGTTGGGAGCTCTAGAAATCCAAAATAGAATGTTGGTGTTGCAGAATTCCAAAATAGAATGTTTGGAGTTCTAGAATGCCAAAATAGAATGTTGGTAGTTCTAGAATTCCAAAATAGAATGTTGGGAGTTCTAGAATGCCAAAATAGAATGTTGGGAGTTCTAGAATTCCAAAATAGAATGTTTGGAGTTCTAGAATTCCAAAATAGAATGTTGGGAGTTCTAGAATGCCAAAATAGAATGTTGCTAGTTCTAGAATTCCAAAAAAGAATGTTGGTAGTTCGAGAATTCCAAAATAGAATGTTGGGAGTTCTAGAATGCCAAAATAGAATGTTGGGAGTTCTAGAATGCCATAATAGAATGTTTGGAGTTCTAGAATTCCAAAATAGAATGTTTGGAGTTCTAGAATGCCAAAATAGAATGTTGGGAGTTCTAGAATGCCAAAATAGAATGTTGCTAGTTCTAGAATTCCAAAAAAGAATGTTGGTAGTTCGAGAATTCCAAAATAGAATGTTGGGAGTTCTAGAATGCCAAAATAGAATGTTGGGAGTTCTAGAATGCCATAATAGAATGTTGGGAGTTCTAGAATTCCAAAATAGAATGTTTGGAGTTCTAGAATTCCAAAATAGAATGTTTGGAGTTCTAGAATGCCAAAATAGAATGTTGGGAGTTCTAGAATGCCAAAATAGAATGTTGCTAGTTCTAGAATTCCAAAAAAGAATGTTGGTAGTTCGAGAATTCCAAAATAGAATGTTGGGAGTTCTAGAATGCCAAAATAGAATGTTGGGAGTTCTAGAATGCCATAATAGAATGTTGGGAGTTCTAGAATTCCAAAATAGAATGTTTGGAGTTCTAGAATTCCAAAATAGAATGTTTGGAGTTCTAGAATGCCAAAATAGAATGTTGGGAGTTCTAGAATTCCAAAATAGAATGTTGGTGTTGCAGAATTTCAAAATAGAATGTTTGGAGTTCTAGAATGCCAAAATAGAATGTTGGTAGTTCTAGAATTCCAAAATAGAATGTTGGGAGTTCTAGAATGCCAAAATAGAATGTTGGGAGTTCTAGAAATCCAAAATAGAATGTTGGTGTTGCAGAATTCCAAAATAGAATGTTGGGAGTTCTAGAATGCCAAAATAGAATGTTGGGAGTTCTAGAATGCCAAAATAGAATGTTGGTGTTGCAGAATGCCAAAATAGAATGTTGGGAGTTCTAGAATGCCAAAATAGAATGTTGGTAGTTGTAGAATTCCAAAATAGAATGTTGGGAGTTCTAGAATGCCAAAATAGAATGTTGGGAGTTCTAGAATGCCACAATAGAATGTTGGGAGTTCTAGAATGCCAAAATAGAATGTTGGGAGTTCTAGAATTCCAAAATAGAATGTTGGTGTTGCAGAATTTCAAAATAGAATGTTTGGAGTTCTAGAATGCCAAAATAGAATGTTGGTAGTTCTAGAATTCCAAAATAGAATGTTGGGAGTTCTAGAATGCCAAAATAGAATGTTGGTAGTTCTAGAATGCCAAAATAGAATGTTGGTGTTGCAGAATTCCAAAATAGAATATTGGGAGTTCTAGAATTCCAAAATAGAATGCTGGGAGTTCTAGAATGCCAAAATAGAATGTTGGTAGTTCTAGAATGCCAAAATAGAATGTTGGTGTTGCAGAATGCCAAAATAGAATGTTGGTGTTGCATAATTCCAAAATAGAATGTTTGGAGTTCTAGAATGCCAAAATAGAATGTTGGTAGTTCTAGAATTCCAAAATAGAATGTTGGGAGTTCTAGAATGCCAAAATAGAATGTTGGGAGTTCTAGAAATCCAAAATAGAATGTTGGTGTTGCAGAATTCCAAAATAGAATGTTGGGAGTTCTAGAATGCCAAAATAGAATGTTGGTAGTTGTAGAATTCCAAAATAGAATGTTGGTGTTGCAGAATTTCAAAATAGAATGTTTGGAGTTCTAGAAATCCAAAATAGAATGTTGGTGTTGCAGAATTCCAAAATAGAATGTTTGGAGTTCTAGAATGCCAAAATAGAATGTTGGTAGTTCTAGAATTCCAAAATAGAATGTTGGGAGTTCTAGAATGCCAAAATAGAATGTTGGGAGTTCTAGAATGCCATAATAGAATGTTGGGAGTTCTAGAATTCCAAAATAGAATGTTTGGAGTTCTAGAATTCCAAAATAGAATGTTTGGAGTTCTAGAATGCCAAAATAGAATGTTGGGAGTTCTAGAATTCCAAAATAGAATGTTGGTGTTGCAGAATTTCAAAATAGAATGTTTGGAGTTCTAGAATGCCAAAATAGAATGTTGGTAGTTCTAGAATTCCAAAATAGAATGTTGGGAGTTCTAGAATGCCAAAATAGAATGTTGGGAGTTCTAGAAATCCAAAATAGAATGTTGGTGTTGCAGAATTCCAAAATAGAATGTTGGGAGTTCTAGAATGCCAAAATAGAATGTTGGGAGTTCTAGAATGCCAAAATAGAATGTTGGTGTTGCAGAATGCCAAAATAGAATGTTGGGAGTTCTAGAATGCCAAAATAGAATGTTGGTAGTTGTAGAATTCCAAAATAGAATGTTGGGAGTTCTAGAATGCCAAAATAGAATGTTGGGAGTTCTAGAATGCCACAATAGAATGTTGGGAGTTCTAGAATGCCAAAATAGAATGTTGGGAGTTCTAGAATTCCAAAATAGAATGTTGGTGTTGCAGAATTTCAAAATAGAATGTTTGGAGTTCTAGAATGCCAAAATAGAATGTTGGTAGTTCTAGAATTCCAAAATAGAATGTTGGGAGTTCTAGAATGCCAAAATAGAATGTTGGTAGTTCTAGAATGCCAAAATAGAATGTTGGTGTTGCAGAATTCCAAAATAGAATGTTGGGAGTTCTAGAATTCCAAAATAGAATGCTGGGAGTTCTAGAATGCCAAAATAGAATGTTGGTAGTTCTAGAATGCCAAAATAGAATGTTGGTGTTGCAGAATGCCAAAATAGAATGTTGGTGTTGCATAATTCCAAAATAGAATGTTTGGAGTTCTAGAATGCCAAAATAGAATGTTGGTAGTTCTAGAATTCCAAAATAGAATGTTGGGAGTTCTAGAATGCCAAAATAGAATGTTGGGAGTTCTAGAAATCCAAAATAGAATGTTGGTGTTGCAGAATTCCAAAATAGAATGTTGGGAGTTCTAGAATGCCAAAATAGAATGTTGGTAGTTGTAGAATTCCAAAATAGAATGTTGGGAGTTCTAGAATGCCAAAATAGAATGTTGGGAGTTCTAGAATGCCACAATAGAATGTTGGGAGTTCTAGAATGACAAAATAGAATGTTGGGAGTTCTAGAATTCCAAAATAGAATGTTGGTGTTGCAGAATTCCAAAATAGAATGTTTGGAGTTCTAGAATGCCAATATAGAATGTTGGTAGTTCTAGAATTCCAAAATAGAATGTTGGGAGTTCTAGAATGCCAAAATAGAATGTTGGGAGTTCTAGAAATCCAAAATAGAATGTTGGTGTTGCAGAATTCCAAAATAGAATGTTGGGAGTTCTAGAATGCCAAAATAGAATGTTGGGAGTTCTAGAATGCCAAAATAGAATGTTGGGAGTTCTAGAAATCCAAAATAGAATGTTGGTGTTGCAGAATTCCAAAATAGAATGTTGGGAGTTCTAGAATGCCAAAATAGAATGTTGGGAGTTCTAGAATGCCAAAATAGAATGTTGGTGTTGCAGAATGCCAAAATAGAATGTTGGTGTTGCAGAATTCCAAAATATAATGTTGGGAGTTCTAGAATGCCAAAATAGAATGTTGGGAGTTCTAGAAATCCAAAATAGAATGTTGGTGTTGCAGAATTCCAAAATAGAATGTTGGGAGTTCTAGAATGCCAAAATAGAATGTTGGTAGTTCTAGAATGTCAAAATAGAATGTTGGTGTTGCAGAATTCCAAAATAGAATGTTGGGAGTTCTAGAATTCCAAAATAGAATGCTGGGAGTTCTAGAATGCCAAAATAGAATGTTGGGAGTTCTAGAAATCCAAAATAGAATGTTGGTGTTGCAGAATTCCAAAATAGAATGTTTGGAGTTCTAGAATGCCAAAATAGAATGTTGGTAGTTCTAGAATTCCAAAATAGAATGTTGGGAGTTCTAGAATGCCAAAATAGAATGTTGGGAGTTCTAGAAATCCAAAATAGAATGTTGGTGTTGCAGAATTCCAAAATAGAATGTTGGGAGTTCTAGAATGCCAAAATAGAATGTTGGTATTTCTAGAATTCCAAAATAGAATGTTGGGAGTTCTAGAATGCCAAAATAGAATGTTGGGAGTTCTAGAAATCCAAAATAGAATGTTGGTGTTGCAGAATTCCAAAATAGAATGTTGGGAGTTCTAGAATGCCAAAATAGAATGTTGGTAGTTGTAGAATTCCAAAATAGAATGTTGGGAGTTCTAGAATGCCAAAATAGAATGTTGGGAGTTCTAGAATGCCAAAATAGAATGTTGGTGTTGCAGAATTCCAAAATAGAATGTTTGGAGTTCTAGAATGCCAAAATAGAATGTTGGTAGTTCTAGAATTCCAAAATAGAATGTTGGGAGTTCTAGAATGCCAAAATAGAATGTTGGGAGTTCTAGAAATCCAAAATAGAATGTTGGTGTTGCAGAATTCCAAAATAGAATGTTGGGAGTTCTAGAATGCCAAAATAGAATGTTAGGAGTTCTAGAATTCCAAAATAGAATGTTGGTGTTGCAGAATTTCAAAATAGAATGTTTGGAGTTCTAGAATGCCAAAATAGAATGTTGGTAGTTCTAGAATTCCAAAATAGAATGTTGGGAGTTCTAGAATGCCAAAATAGAATGTTGGTAGTTCTAGAATGCCAAAATAGAATGTTGGTGTTGCAGAATTCCAAAATAGAATGTTGGGAGTTCTAGAATTCCAAAATAGAATGCTGGGAGTTCTAGAATGCCAAAATAGAATGTTGGTAGTTCTAGAATGCCAAAATAGAATGTTGGTGTTGCAGAATGCCAAAATAGAATGTTGGTGTTGCAGAATTCCAAAATAGAATGTTTGGAGTTCTAGAATGCCAAAATAGAATGTTGGTAGTTCTAGAATTCCAAAATAGAATGTTGGGAGTTCTAGAATGCCAAAATAGAATGTTGGGAGTTCTAGAAATCCAAAATAGAATGTTGGTGTTGCAGAATTCCAAAATAGAATGTTGGGAGTTCTAGAATGCCAAAATAGAATGTTGGTAGTTGTAGAATTCCAAAATAGAATGTTGGGAGTTCTAGAATGCCAAAATAGAATGTTGGGAGTTCTAGAATGCCACAATAGAATGTTGGGAGTTCTAGAATGACAAAATAGAATGTTGGGAGTTCTAGAATTCCAAAATAGAATGTTGGTGTTGCAGAATTCCAAAATAGAATGTTTGGAGTTCTAGAATGCCAAAATAGAATGTTGGGAGGTCTAGAAATCCAAAATAGAATGTTGGTGTTGCAGAATTCCAAAATAGAATGTTGGGAGTTCTAGAATGCCAAAATAGAATGTTGGTATTTCTAGAATTCCAAAATAGAATGTTGGGAGTTCTAGAATGCCAAAATAGAATGTTGGTAGTTCTAGAATGCCAAAATAGAATGTTGGGAGTTCTAGAATGCCAAAATAGAATGTTGGTAGTTCTAGAATTCCAAAATAGAATGTTGGTAGTTCTAGAATTCCAAAATAGAATGTTGGTAGTTCTAGAATTCCAAAATAGAATGTTGGGAGTTCTAGAATGCCAAAATAGAATGTTAAGAGTTCTAGAATGCCAAAATAGAATGTTGGGAGTTCTAGAATGCCAAAATAGAATGTTGGGAGTTCTAGAATGCCATAATAGAATGTTGGGAGTTCTAGAATGCCAAAATAGAATGTTGGGAGTTCTAGAATGCCAAAATAGAATGTTGGGAGTTCTAGAATGCCAAAATAGAATGTTGGTGTTGCATAATTCCAAAATAGAATGTTTGGAGTTCTAGAATGCCAAAATAGAATGTTGGTAGTTCTAGAATTCCAAAATAGAATGTTGGGAGTTCTAGAATGCCAAAATAGAATGTTGGGAGTTCTAGAAATCCAAAATAGAATGTTGGTGTTGCAGAATTCCAAAATAGAATGCTGGGAGTTCTAGAATGCCAAAATAGAATGTTGGGAGTTCTAGAATGCCAAAATAGAATGTTGGTGTTGCAGAATTCCAAAATAGAATGTTGGGAGTTCTAGAATGCCAAAATAGAATGTTGGGAGTTCTAGAAATCCAAAATAGAATGTTGGTGTTGCAGAATTCCAAAATAGAATGTTGGGAGTTCTAGAATGCCAAAATAGAATGTTGGTATTTCTAGAATTCCAAAATAGAATGTTGGGAGTTCTAGAATGCCAAAATAGAATGTTGGTAGTTCTAGAATGCCAAAATAGAATGTTGGTGTTGCAGAATTCCAAAATAGAATGTTGGGAGTTCTAGAATTCCAAAATAGAATGCTGGGAGTTCTAGAATGCCAAAATAGAATGTTGGGAGTTCTAGAAATCCAAAATAGAATGTTGGTGTTGCAGAATTCCAAAATAGAATGTTGGGAGTTCTAGAATGCCAAAATAGAATGTTGGTATTTCTAGAATTCCAAAATAGAATGTTGGGAGTTCTAGAATGCCAAAATAGAATGTTGGTAGTTCTAGAATGCCAAAATAGAATGTTGGGAGTTCTAGAATGCCAAAATAGAATGTTGGGAGTTCTAGAATTCCAAAATAGAATGTTGGTGTTGCAGAATTCCAAAATAGAATGTTTGGAGTTCTAGAATGCCAATATAGAATGTCGGTAGTTCTAGAATTCCAAAATAGAATGTTAGGAGTTCTAGAATGCCAAAATAGAATGTTGGTAGTTCTAGAATTCCAAAATAGAATGTTGGGAGTTCTAGAATGCCAAAATAGAATGTTGGGAGTTCTAGAATTCCAAAATAGAATGTTGGGAGTTCAAGAATGCCAAAATAGAATGTTGGGAGTTCTAGAATTCCAAAATAGAATGTTTGGAGTTCTAGAATTCCAAAATAGAATGTTTGAAATTCTAGAATGCCAAAATAGAATGTTGCTAGTTCTAGAATTCCAAAATAGAATGTTGGGAGTTCTAGAATGCCAAAATAGAATGTTGGGAGTTCTAGAATGCCATAATAGAATGTTGGGAGTTCTAGAATTCCAAAATAGAATGTTTGGAGTTCTAGAATTCCAAAATAGAATGTTTGGAGTTCTAGAATGCCAAAATAGAATGTTGGGAGTTCTAGAAATCCAAAATAGAATGTTGGGAGTTCTAGAATGCCAAAATAGAATGTTGGGAATTCTAGAATGCCAAAATAGAATGTTGGGAGTTCTAGAATGCCATAATAGAATGTTGGGAGTTCTAGAATGCCAAAATAGAATGTTGGGAGTTCTAGAATGCCAAAATAGAATGTTGGGAGTTCTAGAATGCCAAAATAGAATGTTGGGAGTTCTGGAATGCCACAATAGAATGTTGGGAGTTCTAGAATGCCAAAATAGAATGTTGGGAGTTCTAGAATTCCAAAATAGAATGTTGGTGTTGCAGAATTCCAAAATAGAATGTTTGGAGTTCTAGAATGCCAAAATAGAATGTTGGTAGTTCTAGAATTCCAAAATAGAATGTTGGGAGTTCTAGAATGCCAAAATAGAATGTTGGGAGTTCTAGAAATCCAAAATAGAATGTTGGTGTTGCAGAATTCCAAAATAGAATGTTTGGAGTTCTAGAATGCCAAAATAGAATGTTGGTAGTTCTAGAATTCCAAAATAGAATGTTGGGAGTTCTAGAATGCCAAAATAGAATGTTGGGAGTTCTAGAAATCCAAAATAGAATGTTGGTGTTGCAGAATTCCAAAATAGAATGTTTGGAGTTCTAGAATGCCAAAATAGAATGTTGGTAGTTCTAGAATTCCAAAATAGAATGTTGGGAGTTCTAGAATGCCAAAATAGAATGTTGGGAGTTCTAGAATGCCAAAATAGAATGTTGGTGTTGCAGAATTCCAAAATAGAATGTTGGGAGTTCTAGAATGCCAAAATAGAATGTTGGGAGTTCTAGAAATCCAAAATAGAATGTTGGTGTTGCAGAATTCCAAAATAGAATGTTTGGAGTTCTAGAATGCCAAAATAGAATGTTGGTAGTTCTAGAATTCCAAAATAGAATGTTGGGAGTTCTAGAATGCCAAAATAGAATGTTGGGAGTTCTAGAAATCCAAAATAGAATGTTGGTGTTGCAGAATTCCAAAATAGAATGTTTGGAGTTCTAGAATGCCAAAATAGAATGTTGGTGTTGCAGAATTCCAAAATAGAATGTTGGGAGTTCTAGAATTCCAAAATAGAATGTTGGGAGTTCTAGAATGCCAAAATAGAATGTTGGGAGTTCTAGAAATCCAAAATAGAATGTTGGTGTTGCAGAATTCCAAAATAGAATGTTGGGAGTTCTAGAATGCCAAAATAGAATGTTGGTAGTTCTAGAATTCCAAAATAGAATGTTGGGAGTTCTAGAATGCCAAAATAGAATGTTGGGAGTTCTAGAAATCCAAAATAGAATGTTGGTGTTGCAGAATTCCAAAATAGAATGTTGGGAGTTCTAGAATGCCAAAATAGAATGTTGGGAGTTCTAGAATGCCAAAATAGAATGTTGGTGTTGCAGAATTCCAAAATAGAATGTTGGGAGTTCTAGAATGCCAAAATAGAATGTTGGTAGTTCTAGAATTCCAAAATAGAATGTTGGGAGTTCTAGAATGCCAAAATAGAATGTTGGGAGTTCTAGAATGCCAAAATAGAATGTTGGGAGTTCTAGAATGCCATAATAGAATGTTGGGAGTTCTAGAATTCCAAAATAGAATGTTTGGAGTTCTAGAATTCCAAAATAGAATGTTTGGAGTTCTAGAATGCCAAAATAGAATGTTGGGAGTTCTAGAAATCCAAAATAGAATGTTGGGAGTTCTAGAATGCCAAAATAGAATGTTGGGAATTCTAGAATGCCAAAATAGAATGTTGGGAGTTCTAGAATGCCATAATAGAATGTTGGGAGTTCTAGAATGCCAAAATAGAATGTTGGGAGTTCTAGAATGCCAAAATAGAATGTTGGGAGTTCTAGAATGCCAAAATAGAATGTTGGGAGTTCTGGAATGCCACAATAGAATGTTGGGAGTTCTAGAATGCCAAAATAGAATGTTGGGAGTTCTAGAATTCCAAAATAGAATGTTGGTGTTGCAGAATTCCAAAATAGAATGTTTGGAGTTCTAGAATGCCAAAATAGAATGTTGGTAGTTCTAGAATTCCAAAATAGAATGTTGGGAGTTCTAGAATGCCAAAATAGAATGTTGGGAGTTCTAGAAATCCAAAATAGAATGTTGGTGTTGCAGAATTCCAAAATAGAATGTTTGGAGTTCTAGAATGCCAAAATAGAATGTTGGTAGTTCTAGAATTCCAAAATAGAATGTTGGGAGTTCTAGAATGCCAAAATAGAATGTTGGGAGTTCTAGAATGCCAAAATAGAATGTTGGGAGTTCTAGAATGCCAAAATAGAATGTTGGTGTTGCAGAATTCCAAAATAGAATGTTGGGAGTTCTAGAATGCCAAAATAGAATGTTGGGAGTTCTAGAAATCCAAAATAGAATGTTGGTGTTGCAGAATTCCAAAATAGAATGTTGGGAGTTCTAGAATTCCAAAATAGAATGCTGGGAGTTCTAGAATGCCAAAATAGAATGTTGGGAGTTCTAGAAATCCAAAATAGAATGTTGGTGTTGCAGAATTCCAAAATAGAATGTTTGGAGTTCTAGAATGCCAAAATAGAATGTTGGTAGTTCTAGAATTCCAAAATAGAATGTTGGGAGTTCTAGAATGCCAAAATAGAATGTTGGGAGTTCTAGAAATCCAAAATAGAATGTTGGTGTTGCAGAATTCCAAAATAGAATGTTTGGAGTTCTAGAATGCCAAAATAGAATGTTGGTGTTGCAGAATTCCAAAATAGAATGTTGGGAGTTCTAGAATTCCAAAATAGAATGTTGGGAGTTCTAGAATGCCAAAATAGAATGTTGGGAGTTCTAGAAATCCAAAATAGAATGTTGGTGTTGCAGAATTCCAAAATAGAATGTTGGGAGTTCTAGAATGCCAAAATAGAATGTTGGGAGTTCTAGAATGCCAAAATAGAATGTTGGGAGTTCTAGAAATCCAAAATAGAATGTTGGTGTTGCAGAATTCCAAAATAGAATGTTGGGAGTTCTAGAATGCCAAAATAGAATGTTGGGAGTTCTAGAATGCCAAAATAGAATGTTGGTGTTGCAGAATTCCAAAATAGAATGTTGGGAGTTCTAGAATGCCAAAATAGAATGTTGGTATTTCTAGAATTCCAAAATAGAATGTTGGGAGTTCTAGAATGCCAAAATAGAATGTTGGTAGTTCTAGAATGCCAAAATAGAATGTTGGTGTTGCAGAATTCCAAAATAGAATGTTGGGAGTTCTATAATTCCAAAATAGAATGCTGGGAGTTCTAGAATGCCAAAATAGAATGTTGGGAGTTCTAGAAATCCAAAATAGAATGTTGGTGTTGCAGAATTCCAAAATAGAATGTTGGGAGTTCTAGAATGCCAAAATAGAATGTTGGTATTTCTAGAATTCCAAAATAGAATGTTGGGAGTTCTAGAATGCCAAAATAGAATGTTGGTAGTTCTAGAATTCCAAAATAGAATGTTGGGAGTTCTAGAATGCCAAAATAGAATGTTGGGAGTTCTAGAAATCCAAAATAGAATGTTGGTGTTGCAGAATTCCAAAATAGAATGTTGGGAGTTCTAGAATGCCAAAATAGAATGTTGGGAGTTCTAGAATGCCAAAATAGAATGTTGGTGTTGCAGAATTCCAAAATAGAATGTTGGGAGTTCTAGAATGCCAAAATAGAATGTTGGTATTTCTAGAATTCCAAAATAGAATGTTGGGAGTTCTAGAATGCCAAAATAGAATGTTGGTAGTTCTAGAATGCCAAAATAGAATGTTGGTGTTGCAGAATTCCAAAATAGAATGTTGGGAGTTCTATAATTCCAAAATAGAATGCTGGGAGTTCTAGAATGCCAAAATAGAATGTTGGGAGTTCTAGAAATCCAAAATAGAATGTTGGTGTTGCAGAATTCCAAAATAGAATGTTGGGAGTTCTAGAATGCCAAAATAGAATGTTGGTATTTCTAGAATTCCAAAATAGAATGTTGGGAGTTCTAGAATGCCAAAATAGAATGTTGGTAGTTCTAGAATGCCAAAATAGAATGTTGGGAGTTCTAGAATGCCAAAATAGAATGTTGGTAGTTCTAGAATTCCAAAATAGAATGTTGGTAGTTCTAGAATTCCAAAATAGAATGTTGGTAGTTCTAGAATTCCAAAATAGAATGTTGGGAGTTCTAGAATGCCAAAATAGAATGTTAAGAGTTCTAGAATGCCAAAATAGAATGTTGGGAGTTCTAGAATGCCAAAATAGAATGTTGGGAGTTCTAGAATGCCAAAATAGAATGTTGGGAGTTCTAGAATGCCAAAATAGAATGTTGGGAGTTCTGGAATGCCACAATAGAATGTTGGGAGTTCTAGAATGCCAAAATAGAATGTTGGGAGTTCTAGAATTCCAAAATAGAATGTTGGTGTTGCATAATTCCAAAATAGAATGTTTGGAGTTCTAGAATGCCAAAATAGAATGTTGGTAGTTCTAGAATTCCAAAATAGAATGTTGGGAGTTCTAGAATGCCAAAATAGAATGTTGGGAGTTCTAGAAATCCAAAATAGAATGTTGGTGTTGCAGAATTCCAAAATAGAATGCTGGGAGTTCTAGAATGCCAAAATAGAATGTTGGGAGTTCTAGAATGCCAAAATAGAATGTTGGTGTTGCAGAATTCCAAAATAGAATGTTGGGAGTTCTAGAATGCCAAAATAGAATGTTGGGAGTTCTAGAAATCCAAAATAGAATGTTGGTGTTGCAGAATTCCAAAATAGAATGTTGGGAGTTCTAGAATGCCAAAATAGAATGTTGGTATTTCTAGAATTCCAAAATAGAATGTTGGGAGTTCTAGAATGCCAAAATAGAATGTTGGTAGTTCTAGAATGCCAAAATAGAATGTTGGTGTTGCAGAATTCCAAAATAGAATGTTGGGAGTTCTAGAATTCCAAAATAGAATGCTGGGAGTTCTAGAATGCCAAAATAGAATGTTGGGAGTTCTAGAAATCCAAAATAGAATGTTGGTGTTGCAGAATTCCAAAATAGAATGTTGGGAGTTCTAGAATGCCAAAATAGAATGTTGGTATTTCTAGAATTCCAAAATAGAATGTTGGGAGTTCTAGAATGCCAAAATAGAATGTTGGTGTTGCAGAATTCCAAAATAGAATGTTGGGAGTTCTAGAATGCCAAAATAGAATGTTGGTAGTTCTAGAATTCCAAAATAGAATGTTGGGAGTTCTAGAATGCCAAAATAGAATGTTGGGAGTTCTAGAAATCCAAAATAGAATGTTGGTGTTGCAGAATTCCAAAATAGAATGTTGGGAGTTCTAGAATGCCAAAATAGAATGTTGGGAGTTCTAGAATGCCAAAATAGAATGTTGGTGTTGCAGAATTCCAAAATAGAATGTTGGGAGTTCTAGAATGCCAAAATAGAATGTTGGTAGTTCTAGAATTCCAAAATAGAATGTTGGGAGTTCTAGAATGCCAAAATAGAATGTTGGGAGTTCTAGAATGCCAAAATAGAATGTTGGGAGTTCTAGAATGCCATAATAGAATGTTGGGAGTTCTAGAATTCCAAAATAGAATGTTTGGAGTTCTAGAATTCCAAAATAGAATGTTTGGAGTTCTAGAATGCCAAAATAGAATGTTGGGAGTTCTAGAAATCCAAAATAGAATGTTGGGAGTTCTAGAATGCCAAAATAGAATGTTGGGAATTCTAGAATGCCAAAATAGAATGTTGGGAGTTCTAGAATGCCATAATAGAATGTTGGGAGTTCTAGAATGCCAAAATAGAATGTTGGGAGTTCTAGAATGCCAAAATAGAATGTTGGGAGTTCTAGAATGCCAAAATAGAATGTTGGGAGTTCTGGAATGCCACAATAGAATGTTGGGAGTTCTAGAATGCCAAAATAGAATGTTGGGAGTTCTAGAATTCCAAAATAGAATGTTGGTGTTGCAGAATTCCAAAATAGAATGTTTGGAGTTCTAGAATGCCAAAATAGAATGTTGGTAGTTCTAGAATTCCAAAATAGAATGTTGGGAGTTCTAGAATGCCAAAATAGAATGTTGGGAGTTCTAGAAATCCAAAATAGAATGTTGGTGTTGCAGAATTCCAAAATAGAATGTTTGGAGTTCTAGAATGCCAAAATAGAATGTTGGTAGTTCTAGAATTCCAAAATAGAATGTTGGGAGTTCTAGAATGCCAAAATAGAATGTTGGGAGTTCTAGAATGCCAAAATAGAATGTTGGGAGTTCTAGAATGCCAAAATAGAATGTTGGTGTTGCAGAATTCCAAAATAGAATGTTGGGAGTTCTAGAATGCCAAAATAGAATGTTGGGAGTTCTAGAAATCCAAAATAGAATGTTGGTGTTGCAGAATTCCAAAATAGAATGTTGGGAGTTCTAGAATTCCAAAATAGAATGCTGGGAGTTCTAGAATGCCAAAATAGAATGTTGGGAGTTCTAGAAATCCAAAATAGAATGTTGGTGTTGCAGAATTCCAAAATAGAATGTTTGGAGTTCTAGAATGCCAAAATAGAATGTTGGTAGTTCTAGAATTCCAAAATAGAATGTTGGGAGTTCTAGAATGCCAAAATAGAATGTTGGGAGTTCTAGAAATCCAAAATAGAATGTTGGTGTTGCAGAATTCCAAAATAGAATGTTTGGAGTTCTAGAATGCCAAAATAGAATGTTGGTGTTGCAGAATTCCAAAATAGAATGTTGGGAGTTCTAGAATTCCAAAATAGAATGTTGGGAGTTCTAGAATGCCAAAATAGAATGTTGGGAGTTCTAGAAATCCAAAATAGAATGTTGGTGTTGCAGAATTCCAAAATAGAATGTTGGGAGTTCTAGAATGCCAAAATAGAATGTTGGGAGTTCTAGAATGCCAAAATAGAATGTTGGGAGTTCTAGAAATCCAAAATAGAATGTTGGTGTTGCAGAATTCCAAAATAGAATGTTGGGAGTTCTAGAATGCCAAAATAGAATGTTGGGAGTTCTAGAATGCCAAAATAGAATGTTGGTGTTGCAGAATTCCAAAATAGAATGTTGGGAGTTCTAGAATGCCAAAATAGAATGTTGGTATTTCTAGAATTCCAAAATAGAATGTTGGGAGTTCTAGAATGCCAAAATAGAATGTTGGTAGTTCTAGAATGCCAAAATAGAATGTTGGTGTTGCAGAATTCCAAAATAGAATGTTGGGAGTTCTATAATTCCAAAATAGAATGCTGGGAGTTCTAGAATGCCAAAATAGAATGTTGGGAGTTCTAGAAATCCAAAATAGAATGTTGGTGTTGCAGAATTCCAAAATAGAATGTTGGGAGTTCTAGAATGCCAAAATAGAATGTTGGTATTTCTAGAATTCCAAAATAGAATGTTGGGAGTTCTAGAATGCCAAAATAGAATGTTGGTAGTTCTAGAATGCCAAAATAGAATGTTGGGAGTTCTAGAATGCCAAAATAGAATGTTGGTAGTTCTAGAATTCCAAAATAGAATGTTGGTAGTTCTAGAATTCCAAAATAGAATGTTGGTAGTTCTAGAATTCCAAAATAGAATGTTGGGAGTTCTAGAATGCCAAAATAGAATGTTAAGAGTTCTAGAATGCCAAAATAGAATGTTGGGAGTTCTAGAATGCCAAAATAGAATGTTGGGAGTTCTAGAATGCCAAAATAGAATGTTGGGAGTTCTAGAATGCCAAAATAGAATGTTGGGAGTTCTGGAATGCCACAATAGAATGTTGGGAGTTCTAGAATGCCAAAATAGAATGTTGGGAGTTCTAGAATTCCAAAATAGAATGTTGGTGTTGCATAATTCCAAAATAGAATGTTTGGAGTTCTAGAATGCCAAAATAGAATGTTGGTAGTTCTAGAATTCCAAAATAGAATGTTGGGAGTTCTAGAATGCCAAAATAGAATGTTGGGAGTTCTAGAAATCCAAAATAGAATGTTGGTGTTGCAGAATTCCAAAATAGAATGCTGGGAGTTCTAGAATGCCAAAATAGAATGTTGGGAGTTCTAGAATGCCAAAATAGAATGTTGGTGTTGCAGAATTCCAAAATAGAATGTTGGGAGTTCTAGAATGCCAAAATAGAATGTTGGGAGTTCTAGAAATCCAAAATAGAATGTTGGTGTTGCAGAATTCCAAAATAGAATGTTGGGAGTTCTAGAATGCCAAAATAGAATGTTGGTATTTCTAGAATTCCAAAATAGAATGTTGGGAGTTCTAGAATGCCAAAATAGAATGTTGGTAGTTCTAGAATGCCAAAATAGAATGTTGGTGTTGCAGAATTCCAAAATAGAATGTTGGGAGTTCTAGAATTCCAAAATAGAATGCTGGGAGTTCTAGAATGCCAAAATAGAATGTTGGGAGTTCTAGAAATCCAAAATAGAATGTTGGTGTTGCAGAATTCCAAAATAGAATGTTGGGAGTTCTAGAATGCCAAAATAGAATGTTGGTATTTCTAGAATTCCAAAATAGAATGTTGGGAGTTCTAGAATGCCAAAATAGAATGTTGGTGTTGCAGAATTCCAAAATAGAATGTTGGGAGTTCTAGAATGCCAAAATAGAATGTTGGTAGTTCTAGAATTCCAAAATAGAATGTTGGGAGTTCTAGAATGCCAAAATAGAATGTTGGGAGTTCTAGAAATCCAAAATAGAATGTTGGTGTTGCAGAATTCCAAAATAGAATGTTGGGAGTTCTAGAATGCCAAAATAGAATGTTGGGAGTTCTAGAATGCCAAAATAGAATGTTGGTGTTGCAGAATTCCAAAATAGAATGTTGGGAGTTCTAGAATGCCAAAATAGAATGTTGGTAGTTCTAGAATTCCAAAATAGAATGTTGGGAGTTCTAGAATGCCAAAATAGAATGTTGGGAGTTCTAGAATGCCAAAATAGAATGTTGGGAGTTCTAGAATGCCATAATAGAATGTTGGGAGTTCTAGAATTCCAAAATAGAATGTTTGGAGTTCTAGAATTCCAAAATAGAATGTTTGGAGTTCTAGAATGCCAAAATAGAATGTTGGGAGTTCTAGAAATCCAAAATAGAATGTTGGGAGTTCTAGAATGCCAAAATAGAATGTTGGGAATTCTAGAATGCCAAAATAGAATGTTGGGAGTTCTAGAATGCCATAATAGAATGTTGGGAGTTCTAGAATGCCAAAATAGAATGTTGGGAGTTCTAGAATGCCAAAATAGAATGTTGGGAGTTCTAGAATGCCAAAATAGAATGTTGGGAGTTCTGGAATGCCACAATAGAATGTTGGGAGTTCTAGAATGCCAAAATAGAATGTTGGGAGTTCTAGAATTCCAAAATAGAATGTTGGTGTTGCAGAATTCCAAAATAGAATGTTTGGAGTTCTAGAATGCCAAAATAGAATGTTGGTAGTTCTAGAATTCCAAAATAGAATGTTGGGAGTTCTAGAATGCCAAAATAGAATGTTGGGAGTTCTAGAAATCCAAAATAGAATGTTGGTGTTGCAGAATTCCAAAATAGAATGTTTGGAGTTCTAGAATGCCAAAATAGAATGTTGGTAGTTCTAGAATTCCAAAATAGAATGTTGGGAGTTCTAGAATGCCAAAATAGAATGTTGGGAGTTCTAGAATGCCAAAATAGAATGTTGGGAGTTCTAGAATGCCAAAATAGAATGTTGGTGTTGCAGAATTCCAAAATAGAATGTTGGGAGTTCTAGAATGCCAAAATAGAATGTTGGGAGTTCTAGAAATCCAAAATAGAATGTTGGTGTTGCAGAATTCCAAAATAGAATGTTGGGAGTTCTAGAATTCCAAAATAGAATGCTGGGAGTTCTAGAATGCCAAAATAGAATGTTGGGAGTTCTAGAAATCCAAAATAGAATGTTGGTGTTGCAGAATTCCAAAATAGAATGTTTGGAGTTCTAGAATGCCAAAATAGAATGTTGGTAGTTCTAGAATTCCAAAATAGAATGTTGGGAGTTCTAGAATGCCAAAATAGAATGTTGGGAGTTCTAGAAATCCAAAATAGAATGTTGGTGTTGCAGAATTCCAAAATAGAATGTTTGGAGTTCTAGAATGCCAAAATAGAATGTTGGTGTTGCAGAATTCCAAAATAGAATGTTGGGAGTTCTAGAATTCCAAAATAGAATGTTGGGAGTTCTAGAATGCCAAAATAGAATGTTGGGAGTTCTAGAAATCCAAAATAGAATGTTGGTGTTGCAGAATTCCAAAATAGAATGTTGGGAGTTCTAGAATGCCAAAATAGAATGTTGGGAGTTCTAGAATGCCAAAATAGAATGTTGGGAGTTCTAGAAATCCAAAATAGAATGTTGGTGTTGCAGAATTCCAAAATAGAATGTTGGGAGTTCTAGAATGCCAAAATAGAATGTTGGGAGTTCTAGAATGCCAAAATAGAATGTTGGTGTTGCAGAATTCCAAAATAGAATGTTGGGAGTTCTAGAATGCCAAAATAGAATGTTGGTATTTCTAGAATTCCAAAATAGAATGTTGGGAGTTCTAGAATGCCAAAATAGAATGTTGGTAGTTCTAGAATGCCAAAATAGAATGTTGGTGTTGCAGAATTCCAAAATAGAATGTTGGGAGTTCTATAATTCCAAAATAGAATGCTGGGAGTTCTAGAATGCCAAAATAGAATGTTGGGAGTTCTAGAAATCCAAAATAGAATGTTGGTGTTGCAGAATTCCAAAATAGAATGTTGGGAGTTCTAGAATGCCAAAATAGAATGTTGGTATTTCTAGAATTCCAAAATAGAATGTTGGGAGTTCTAGAATGCCAAAATAGAATGTTGGTAGTTCTAGAATGCCAAAATAGAATGTTGGGAGTTCTAGAATGCCAAAATAGAATGTTGGTAGTTCTAGAATTCCAAAATAGAATGTTGGTAGTTCTAGAATTCCAAAATAGAATGTTGGTAGTTCTAGAATTCCAAAATAGAATGTTGGGAGTTCTAGAATGCCAAAATAGAATGTTAAGAGTTCTAGAATGCCAAAATAGAATGTTGGGAGTTCTAGAATGCCAAAATAGAATGTTGGGAGTTCTAGAATGCCAAAATAGAATGTTGGGAGTTCTAGAATGCCAAAATAGAATGTTGGGAGTTCTGGAATGCCACAATAGAATGTTGGGAGTTCTAGAATGCCAAAATAGAATGTTGGGAGTTCTAGAATTCCAAAATAGAATGTTGGTGTTGCATAATTCCAAAATAGAATGTTTGGAGTTCTAGAATGCCAAAATAGAATGTTGGTAGTTCTAGAATTCCAAAATAGAATGTTGGGAGTTCTAGAATGCCAAAATAGAATGTTGGGAGTTCTAGAAATCCAAAATAGAATGTTGGTGTTGCAGAATTCCAAAATAGAATGCTGGGAGTTCTAGAATGCCAAAATAGAATGTTGGGAGTTCTAGAATGCCAAAATAGAATGTTGGTGTTGCAGAATTCCAAAATAGAATGTTGGGAGTTCTAGAATGCCAAAATAGAATGTTGGGAGTTCTAGAAATCCAAAATAGAATGTTGGTGTTGCAGAATTCCAAAATAGAATGTTGGGAGTTCTAGAATGCCAAAATAGAATGTTGGTATTTCTAGAATTCCAAAATAGAATGTTGGGAGTTCTAGAATGCCAAAATAGAATGTTGGTAGTTCTAGAATGCCAAAATAGAATGTTGGTGTTGCAGAATTCCAAAATAGAATGTTGGGAGTTCTAGAATTCCAAAATAGAATGCTGGGAGTTCTAGAATGCCAAAATAGAATGTTGGGAGTTCTAGAAATCCAAAATAGAATGTTGGTGTTGCAGAATTCCAAAATAGAATGTTGGGAGTTCTAGAATGCCAAAATAGAATGTTGGTATTTCTAGAATTCCAAAATAGAATGTTGGGAGTTCTAGAATGCCAAAATAGAATGTTGGTAGTTCTAGAATGCCAAAATAGAATGTTGGGAGTTCTAGAATGCCAAAATAGAATGTTGGGAGTTCTAGAATTCCAAAATAGAATGTTGGTGTTGCAGAATTCCAAAATAGAATGTTTGGAGTTCTAGAATGCCAAAATAGAATGTTGGGAGTTCTAGAATGCCAAAATAGAATGTTGGGAGTTCTAGAATTCCAAAATAGAATGTTGGTGTTGCAGAATTCCAAAATAGAATGTTGGGAGTTCTAGAATGCCAAAATAGAATGTTGGGAGTTCTAGAATGCCAAAATAGAATGTTGGGAGTTCTAGAATGCCAAAATAGAATGTTGGGAGTTCTGGAATGCCACAATAGAATGTTGGGAGTTCTAGAATGCCAAAATAGAATGTTGGGAGTTCTAGAATTCCAAAATAGAATGTTGGTGTTGCATAATTCCAAAATAGAATGTTTGGAGTTCTAGAATGCCAAAATAGAATGTTGGTAGTTCTAGAATTCCAAAATAGAATGTTGGGAGTTCTAGAATGCCAAAATAGAATGTTGGGAGTTCTAGAAATCCAAAATAGAATGTTGGTGTTGCAGAATTCCAAAATAGAATGCTGGGAGTTCTAGAATGCCAAAATAGAATGTTGGGAGTTCTAGAATGCCAAAATAGAATGTTGGTGTTGCAGAATTCCAAAATAGAATGTTGGGAGTTCTAGAATGCCAAAATAGAATGTTGGGAGTTCTAGAAATCCAAAATAGAATGTTGGTGTTGCAGAATTCCAAAATAGAATGTTGGGAGTTCTAGAATGCCAAAATAGAATGTTGGTATTTCTAGAATTCCAAAATAGAATGTTGGGAGTTCTAGAATGCCAAAATAGAATGTTGGTAGTTCTAGAATGCCAAAATAGAATGTTGGTGTTGCAGAATTCCAAAATAGAATGTTGGGAGTTCTAGAATTCCAAAATAGAATGCTGGGAGTTCTAGAATGCCAAAATAGAATGTTGGGAGTTCTAGAAATCCAAAATAGAATGTTGGTGTTGCAGAATTCCAAAATAGAATGTTGGGAGTTCTAGAATGCCAAAATAGAATGTTGGTATTTCTAGAATTCCAAAATAGAATGTTGGGAGTTCTAGAATGCCAAAATAGAATGTTGGTAGTTCTAGAATGCCAAAATAGAATGTTGGGAGTTCTAGAATGCCAAAATAGAATGTTGGGAGTTCTAGAATGCCAAAATAGAATGTTGGGAGTTCTAGAATTCCAAAATAGAATGTTGGTGTTGCAGAATTCCAAAATAGAATGTTTGGAGTTCTAGAATGCCAATATAGAATGTCGGTAGTTCTAGAATTCCAAAATAGAATGTTAGGAGTTCTAGAATGCCAAAATAGAATGTTGGTAGTTCTAGAATTCCAAAATAGAATGTTGGGAGTTCTAGAATGCCAAAATAGAATGTTGGGAGTTCTAGAATTCCAAAATAGAATGTTGGGAGTTCAAGAATGCCAAAATAGAATGTTGGGAGTTCTAGAATTCCAAAATAGAATGTTTGGAGTTCTAGAATTCCAAAATAGAATGTTTGAAATTCTAGAATGCCAAAATAGAATGTTGCTAGTTCTAGAATTCCAAAATAGAATGTTGGGAGTTCTAGAATGCCAAAATAGAATGTTGGGAGTTCTAGAATTCCAAAATAGAATGTTGGTGTTGCAGAATTCCAAAATAGAATGTTTGGAGTTCTAGAATGCCAATATAGAATGTCGGTAGTTCTAGAATTCCAAAATAGAATGTTAGGAGTTCTAGAATGCCAAAATAGAATGTTGGTAGTTCTAGAATTCCAAAATAGAATGTTGGGAGTTCTAGAATGCCAAAATAGAATGTTGGGAGTTCTAGAATTCCAAAATAGAATGTTGGGAGTTCAAGAATGCCAAAATAGAATGTTGGGAGTTCTAGAATTCCAAAATAGAATGTTTGGAGTTCTAGAATTCCAAAATAGAATGTTTGAAATTCTAGAATGCCAAAATAGAATGTTGCTAGTTCTAGAATTCCAAAATAGAATGTTGGGAGTTCTAGAATTCCAAAATAGAATGTTGGGAGTTCAAGAATGCCAAAATAGAATGTTGGGAGTTCTAGAATTCCAAAATAGAATGTTTGGAGTTCTAGAATTCCAAAATAGAATGTTTGGAGTTCTAGAATGCCAAAATAGAATGTTGGGAGTTCTAGAATGCCAAAATAGAATGTTGCTAGTTCTAGAATTCCAAAAAAGAATGTTGGTAGTTCGAGAATTCCAAAATAGAATGTTGGGAGTTCTAGAATGCCAAAATAGAATGTTGGGAGTTCTAGAATGCCATAATAGAATGTTGGGAGTTCTAGAATTCCAAAATAGAATGTTGGGAGTTCTAGAATTCCAAAGTAGAATGCTGATGTTGCAGAATTCCAAAATAGAATGTTGGGAGTTCTAGAATTCCAAAATAGAATGTTGGGAGTTCAAGAATGCCAAAATAGAATGTTGGGAGTTCTAGAATTCCAAAATAGAATGTTTGGAGTTCTAGAATTCCAAAATAGAATGTTTGGAGTTCTAGAATGCCAAAATAGAATGTTGCTAGTTCTAGAATTCCAAAATAGAATGTTGGGAGTTCTAGAATTCCAAAACAGAATGTTGGGAGTTCAAGAATGCCAAAATAGAATGTTGGGAGTTCTAGAATTCCAAAATAGAATGTTTGGAGTTCTAGAATTCCAAAATAGAATGTTGGGAGTTCTAGAATGCCAAAATAGAATGTTAAGAGTTCTAGAATGCCAAAATAGAATGTTGGGAGTTCTAGAATGCCAAAATAGAATGTTGGGAGTTCTAGAATGCCAAAATAGAATGTTGGTAGTTCTAGAATTCCAAAATATAATGTTGGGAGTTCTAGAATGCCAAAATAGAATGTTGGGAGTTCTAGAATTCCAAAACAGAATGTTGGTGTTGCAGAATTCAAGAATAGAATGTTGGGAGTTCTAGAATGCCAAAATAGAATGTTGGTGTTGCAGAATTCCAAAATAGAATGTTTGGAGTTCTAGAATGCCAAAATAGAATGTTGGTAGTTCTAGAATTCCAAAATAGAATGTTGGGAGTTCTAGAATGCCAAAATAGAATGTTGGGAGTTCTAGAAATCCAAAATAGAATGTTGGTGTTGCAGAATTCCAAAATAGAATGTTTGGAGTTCTAGAATGCCAAAATAGAATGTTGGTAGTTCTAGAATTCCAAAATAGAATATTGGGAGTTCTAGAATTCCAAAATAGAATGTTGGGAGTTCTAGAATGCCAAAATAGAATGTTGGGAGTTCTAGAAATCCAAAATAGAATGTTGGTGTTGCAGAATTCCAAAATAGAATGTTGGGAGTTCTAGAATGCCAAAATAGAATGTTGGGAGTTCTAGAATGCCACAATAGAATGTTGGGAGTTCTAGAATGCCAAAATAGAATGTTGGGAGTTCTAGAATTCCAAAATAGAATGTTGGTGTTGCAGAATTCCAAAATAGAATGTTTGGAGTTCTAGAATGCCAAAATAGAATGTTGGTAGTTCTAGAATTCCAAAATAGAATGTTGGGAGTTCTAGAATGCCAAAATAGAATGTTGGTGTTGCAGAATTCCAAAATAGAATGTTGGTGTTGCAGAATTCCAAAATAGAATGTTGGGAGTTCTAGAATGCCAAAATAGAATGTTGGGAGTTCTAGAATGCCAAAATAGAATGTTGGTGTTGCAGAATTCCAAAATAGAATGTTGGGAGTTCTAGAATGCCAAAATAGAATGTTGGGAGTTCTAGAAATCCAAAATAGAATGTTGGTGTTGCAGAATTCCAAAATAGAATGTTGGGAGTTCTAGAATGCCAAAATAGAATGTTGGTATTTCTAGAATTCCAAAATAGAATGTTGGGAGTTCTAGAATGCCAAAATAGAATGTTGGTAGTTCTAGAATGCCAAAATAGAATGTTGGTGTTGCAGAATTCCAAAATAGAATGTTGGGAGTTCTAGAATTCCAAAATAGAATGCTGGGAGTTCTAGAATGCCAAAATAGAATGTTGGGAGTTCTAGAAATCCAAAATAGAATGTTGGTGTTGCAGAATTCCAAAATAGAATGTTGGGAGTTCTAGAATGCCAAAATAGAATGTTGGTATTTCTAGAATTCCAAAATAGAATGTTGGGAGTTCTAGAATGCCAAAATAGAATGTTGGTAGTTCTAGAATGCCAAAATAGAATGTTGGGAGTTCTAGAATGCCAAAATAGAATGTTGGTAGTTCTAGAATTCCAAAATAGAATGTTGGTAGTTCTAGAATTCCAAAATAGAATGTTGGTAGTTCTAGAATTCCAAAATAGAATGTTGGGAGTTCTAGAATGCCAAAATAGAATGTTGGTAGTTCTAGAATTAGAAAATAGAATGTTGGGAGTTCTAGAATTCCAAAATAGAATGTTGGGAGTTCTAGAATGCCAAAATAGAATGTTGGGAGTTCTAGAATGCCAAAATAGAATGTTGGGAGTTCTAGAATGCCATAATAGAATGTTGGGAGTTCTAGAATGCCAAAATATAATGTTGGGAATTCTAGAATGCCAAAATAGAATGTTGGGAGTTCTAGAATGCCAAAATAGAATGTTGGGAGTTCTGGAATGCCACAATAGAATGTTGGGAGTTCTAGAATGCCAAAATAGAATGTTGGGAGTTCTAGAATTCCAAAATAGAATGTTGGTGTTGCAGAATTCCAAAATAGAATGTTTGGAGTTCTAGAATGCCAATATAGAATGTCGGTAGTTCTAGAATTCCAAAATAGAATGTTAGGAGTTCTAGAATGCCAAAATAGAATGTTGGTAGTTCTAGAATTCCAAAATAGAATGTTGGGAGTTCTAGAATGCCAAAATAGAATGTTGGGAGTTCTAGAATTCCAAAATAGAATGTTGGTGTTGCAGAATTCCAAAATAGAATGTTGGGAGTTCTAGAATTCCAAAATAGAATGTTGGGAGTTCTAGAATTCCAAAATAGAATGTTGGGATTTCAAGAATGCCAAAATAGAATGTTGGGAGTTCTAGAATTCCAAAATAGAATGTTTGGAGTTCTAGAATTCCAAAATAGAATGTTTGGAGTTCTAGAATGCCAAAATAGAATGTTGCTAGTTCTAGAATTCCAAAATAGAATGTTGGGAGTTCTAGAATTCCAAAATAGAATGTTGGGAGTTCAAGAATGCCAAAATAGAATGTTGGGAGTTCTAGAATTCCAAAATAGAATGTTTGGAGTTCTAGAATTCCAAAATAGAATGTTTGGAGTTCTAGAATGCCAAAATAGAATATTGGGAGTTCTAGAATGCCAAAATAGAATGTTGCTAGTTCTAGAATTCCAAAAAAGAATGTTGGTAGTTCGAGAATTCCAAAATAGAATGTTGGTAGTTCTAGAATGCCAAAATAGAATGTTGGGAGTTCTAGAATGCCATAATAGAATGTTGGGAGTTCTAGAATTCCAAAATAGAATGTTTGGAGTTCTAGAATTCCAAAATAGAATGTTTGGAGTTCTAGAATGCCAAACTAGAATGTTGGGAGTTCTAGAATGCCAAAATAGAATGTTGCTAGTTCTAGAATTCCAAAAAAGAATGTTGGTAGTTCGAGAATTCCAAAATAGAATGTTGGGAGTTCTAGAATGCCAAAATAGAATGTTGGGAGTTCTAGAATGCCATAATAGAATGTTGGGAGTTCTAGAATTCCAAAATAGAATGTTTGGAGTTCTAGAATTCCAAAATAGAATGTTTGGAGTTCTAGAATGCCAAAATAGAATGTTGGGAGTTCTAGAATGCCAAAATAGAATGTTGGGAGTTCTAGAAATCCAAAATAGAATGTTGGGAGTTCTAGAATGCCAAAATAGAATGTTGGGAATTCTAGAATGCCAAAATAGAATGTTGGGAGTTCTAGAATGCCAAAATAGAATGTTGGGAGTTCTAGAATTCCAAAATAGAATGTTGGGAGTTCTAGAATGCCAAAATAGAATGTTGGGAGTTCTAGAAATCCAAAATAGAATGTTGGTGTTGCAGAATTCCAAAATAGAATGTTGGGAGTTCTAGAATGCCAAAATAGAATGTTGGTATTTCTAGAATTCCAAAATAGAATGTTGGGAGTTCTAGAATGCCAAAATAGAATGTTGGTGTTGCAGAATTCCAAAATAGAATGTTGGGAGTTCTAGAATTCCAAAATAGAATGCTGGGAGTTCTAGAATGCCAAAATAGAATGTTGGGAGTTCTAGAAATCCAAAATAGAATGTTGGTGTTGCAGAATTCCAAAATAGAATGTTTGGAGTTCTAGAATGCCAAAATAGAATTTTGGTAGTTCTAGAATTCCAAAATAGAATGTTGGGAGTTCTAGAATGCCAAAATAGAATGTTGGGAGTTCTAGAATGCCAAAATAGAATGTTGGGAGTTCTAGAAATCCAAAATAGAATGTTGGTGTTGCAGAATTCCAAAATAGAATGTTTGGAGTTCTAGAATGCCAAAATAGAATGTTGGTAGTTCTAGAATTCCAAAATAGAATGTTGGGAGTTCTAGAATGCCAAAATAGAATGTTGGGAGTTCTAGAAATCCAAAATAGAATGTTGGTGTTGCAGAATTCCAAAATAGAATGTTGGGAGTTCTAGAATGCCAAAATAGAATGTTGGTAGTTGTAGAATTCCAAAATAGAATGTTGGGAGTTCTAGAATGCCAAAATAGAATGTTGGGAGTTCTAGAATGCCACAATAGAATGTTGGGAGTTCTAGAATGACAAAATAGAATGTTGGGAGTTCTAGAATTCCAAAATAGAATGTTGGTGTTGCAGAATTCCAAAATAGAATGTTTGGAGTTCGAGAATGCCAAAATAGAATGTTGGTAGTTCTAGAATTCCAAAATAGAATGTTGGGAGTTCTAGAATGCCAAAATAGAATGTTGGGAGTTCTAGAAATCCAAAATAGAATGTTGGTGTTGCAGAATTCCAAAATAGAATGTTGGGAGTTCTAGAATGCCAAAATAGAATGTTGGGAGTTCTAGAATGCCAAAATAGAATGTTGGTGTTGCAGAATGCCAAAATAGAATGTTGGTGTTGCAGAATTCCAAAATATAATGTTGGGAGTTCTAGAATGCCAAAATAGAATGTTGGGAGTTCTAGAAATCCAAAATAGAATGTTGGTGTTGCAGAATTCCAAAATAGAATGTTGGGAGTTCTAGAATGCCAAAATAGAATGTTGGTAGTTCTAGAATGTCAAAATAGAATGTTGGTGTTGCAGAATTCCAAAATAGAATGTTGGGAGTTCTAGAATTCCAAAATAGAATGCTGGGAGTTCTAGAATGCCAAAATAGAATGTTGGGAGTTCTAGAAATCCAAAATAGAATGTTGGTGTTGCAGAATTCCAAAATAGAATGTTTGGAGTTCTAGAATGCCAAAATAGAATGTTGGTAGTTCTAGAATTCCAAAATAGAATGTTGGGAGTTCTAGAATGCCAAAATAGAATGTTGGGAGTTCTAGAAATCCAAAATAGAATGTTGGTGTTGCAGAATTCCAAAATAGAATGTTGGGAGTTCTAGAATGCCAAAATAGAATGTTGGTATTTCTAGAATTCCAAAATAGAATGTTGGGAGTTCTAGAATGCCAAAATAGAATGTTGGGAGTTCTAGAAATCCAAAATAGAATGTTGGTGTTGCAGAATTCCAAAATAGAATGTTGGGAGTTCTAGAATGCCAAAATAGAATGTTGGTAGTTGTAGAATTCCAAAATAGAATGTTGGGAGTTCTAGAATGCCAAAATAGAATGTTGGGAGTTCTAGAATGCCAAAATAGAATGTTGGTGTTGCAGAATTCCAAAATAGAATGTTTGGAGTTCTAGAATGCCAAAATAGAATGTTGGTAGTTCTAGAATTCCAAAATAGAATGTTGGGAGTTCTAGAATGCCAAAATAGAATGTTGGGAGTTCTAGAAATCCAAAATAGAATGTTGGTGTTGCAGAATTCCAAAATAGAATGTTGGGAGTTCTAGAATGCCAAAATAGAATGTTGGTAGTTGTAGAATTCCAAAATAGAATGTTGGGAGTTCTAGAATGCCAAAATAGAATGTTGGGAGTTCTAGAATGCCACAATAGAATGTTGGGAGTTCTAGAATGCCAAAATAGAATGTTGGGAGTTCTAGAATTCCAAAATAGAATGTTGGTGTTGCAGAATTTCAAAATAGAATGTTTGGAGTTCTAGAATGCCAAAATAGAATGTTGGTAGTTCTAGAATTCCAAAATAGAATGTTGGGAGTTCTAGAATGCCAAAATAGAATGTTGGTAGTTCTAGAATGCCAAAATAGAATGTTGGTGTTGCAGAATTCCAAAATAGAATGTTGGGAGTTCTAGAATTCCAAAATAGAATGCTGGGAGTTCTAGAATGCCAAAATAGAATGTTGGTAGTTCTAGAATGCCAAAATAGAATGTTGGTGTTGCAGAATGCCAAAATAGAATGTTGGTGTTGCAGAATTCCAAAATAGAATGTTTGGAGTTCTAGAATGCCAAAATAGAATGTTGGTAGTTCTAGAATTCCAAAATAGAATGTTGGGAGTTCTAGAATGCCAAAATAGAATGTTGGGAGTTCTAGAAATCCAAAATAGAATGTTGGTGTTGCAGAATTCCAAAATAGAATGTTGGGAGTTCTAGAATGCCAAAATAGAATGTTGGTAGTTGTAGAATTCCAAAATAGAATGTTGGGAGTTCTAGAATGCCAAAATAGAATGTTGGGAGTTCTAGAATGCCACAATAGAATGTTGGGAGTTCTAGAATGACAAAATAGAATGTTGGGAGTTCTAGAATTCCAAAATAGAATGTTGGTGTTGCAGAATTCCAAAATAGAATGTTTGGAGTTCTAGAATGCCAAAATAGAATGTTGGTAGTTCTAGAATTCCAAAATAGAATGTTGGGAGTTCTAGAATGCCAAAATAGAATGTTGGGAGTTCTAGAAATCCAAAATAGAATGTTGGTGTTGCAGAATTCCAAAATAGAATGTTGGGAGTTCTAGAATGCCAAAATAGAATGTTGGGAGTTCTAGAATGCCAAAATAGAATGTTGGGAGTTCTAGAAATCCAAAATAGAATGTTGGTGTTGCAGAATTCCAAAATAGAATGTTGGGAGTTCTAGAATGCCAAAATAGAATGTTGGGAGTTCTAGAATGCCAAAATAGAATGTTGGTGTTGCAGAATGCCAAAATAGAATGTTGGTGTTGCAGAATTCCAAAATATAATGTTGGGAGTTCTAGAATGCCAAAATAGAATGTTGGGAGTTCTAGAAATCCAAAATAGAATGTTGGTGTTGCAGAATTCCAAAATAGAATGTTGGGAGTTCTAGAATGCCAAAATAGAATGTTGGTAGTTCTAGAATGTCAAAATAGAATGTTGGTGTTGCAGAATTCCAAAACAGAATGTTGGGAGTTCTAGAATTCCAAAATAGAATGCTGGGAGTTCTAGAATGCCAAAATAGAATGTTGGGAGTTCTAGAAATCCAAAATAGAATGTTGGTGTTGCAGAATTCCAAAATAGAATGTTTGGAGTTCTAGAATGCCAAAATAGAATGTTGGTAGTTCTAGAATTCCAAAATAGAATGTTGGGAGTTCTAGAATGCCAAAATAGAATGTTGGGAGTTCTAGAAATCCAAAATAGAATGTTGGTGTTGCAGAATTCCAAAATAGAATGTTGGGAGTTCTAGAATGCCAAAATAGAATGTTGGTATTTCTAGAATTCCAAAATAGAATGTTGGGAGTTCTAGAATGCCAAAATAGAATGTTGGGAGTTCTAGAAATCCAAAATAGAATGTTGGTGTTGCAGAATTCCAAAATAGAATGTTGGGAGTTCTAGAATGCCAAAATAGAATGTTGGTAGTTGTAGAATTCCAAAATAGAATGTTGGGAGTTCTAGAATGCCAAAATAGAATGTTGGGAGTTCTAGAATGCCAAAATAGAATGTTGGTGTTGCAGAATTCCAAAATAGAATGTTTGGAGTTCTAGAATGCCAAAATAGAATGTTGGTAGTTCTAGAATTCCAAAATAGAATGTTGGGAGTTCTAGAATGCCAAAATAGAATGTTGGGAGTTCTAGAAATCCAAAATAGAATGTTGGTGTTGCAGAATTCCAAAATAGAATGTTGGGAGTTCTAGAATGCCAAAATAGAATGTTGGTATTTCTAGAATTCCAAAATAGAATGTTGGGAGTTCTAGAATGCCAAAATAGAATGTTGGGAGTTCTAGAATGCCAAAATAGAATGTTGGTGTTGCAGAATTCCAAAATAGAATGTTTGGAGTTCTAGAATGCCAAAATAGAATGTTGGTAGTTCTAGAATTCCAAAATAGAATGTTGGGAGTTCTAGAATGCCAAAATAGAATGTTGGGAGTTCTAGAAATCCAAAATAGAATGTTGGTGTTGCAGAATTCCAAAATAGAATGTTGGGAGTTCTAGAATGCCAAAATAGAATGTTGGTAGTTGTAGAATTCCAAAATAGAATGTTGGGAGTTCTAGAATGCCAAAATAGAATGTTGGGAGTTCTAGAATGCCACAATAGAATGTTGGGAGTTCTAGAATGCCAAAATAGAATGTTGGGAGTTCTAGAATTCCAAAATAGAATGTTGGTGTTGCAGAATTTCAAAATAGAATGTTTGGAGTTCTAGAATGCCAAAATAGAATGTTGGTAGTTCTAGAATTCCAAAATAGAATGTTGGGAGTTCTAGAATGCCAAAATAGAATGTTGGTAGTTCTAGAATGCCAAAATAGAATGTTGGTGTTGCAGAATTCCAAAATAGAATGTTGGGAGTTCTAGAATTCCAAAATAGAATGCTGGGAGTTCTAGAATGCCAAAATAGAATGTTGGTAGTTCTAGAATGCCAAAATAGAATGTTGGTGTTGCAGAATGCCAAAATAGAATGTTGGTGTTGCAGAATTCCAAAATAGAATGTTGGGAGTTCTAGAATGCCAAAATAGAATGTTGGTAGTTGTAGAATTCCAAAATAGAATGTTGGGAGTTCTAGAATGCCAAAATAGAATGTTGGGAGTTCTAGAATGCCACAATAGAATGTTGGGAGTTCTAGAATGACAAAATAGAATGTTGGGAGTTCTAGAATTCCAAAATAGAATGTTGGTGTTGCAGAATTCCAAAATAGAATGTTTGGAGTTCTAGAATGCCAAAATAGAATGTTGGTAGTTCTAGAATTCCAAAATAGAATGTTGGGAGTTCTAGAATGCCAAAATAGAATGTTGGGAGTTCTAGAAATCCAAAATAGAATGTTGGTGTTGCAGAATTCCAAAATAGAATGTTGGGAGTTCTAGAATGCCAAAATAGAATGTTGGGAGTTCTAGAATGCCAAAATAGAATGTTGGGAGTTCTAGAAATCCAAAATAGAATGTTGGTGTTGCAGAATTCCAAAATAGAATGTTGGGAGTTCTAGAATGCCAAAATAGAATGTTGGGAGTTCTAGAATGCCAAAATAGAATGTTGGTGTTGCAGAATGCCAAAATAGAATGTTGGTGTTGCAGAATTCCAAAATATAATGTTGGGAGTTCTAGAATGCCAAAATAGAATGTTGGGAGTTCTAGAAATCCAAAATAGAATGTTGGTGTTGCAGAATTCCAAAATAGAATGTTGGGAGTTCTAGAATGCCAAAATAGAATGTTGGTAGTTCTAGAATGTCAAAATAGAATGTTGGTGTTGCAGAATTCCAAAACAGAATGTTGGGAGTTCTAGAATTCCAAAATAGAATGCTGGGAGTTCTAGAATGCCAAAATAGAATGTTGGGAGTTCTAGAAATCCAAAATAGAATGTTGGTGTTGCAGAATTCCAAAATAGAATGTTGGGAGTTCTAGAATGCCAAAATAGAATGTTGGTATTTCTAGAATTCCAAAATAGAATGTTGGGAGTTCTAGAATG
This sequence comes from Pseudophryne corroboree, assembly GCF_028390025.1. NCBI lineage: Eukaryota > Metazoa > Chordata > Amphibia > Anura > Myobatrachidae > Pseudophryne > Pseudophryne corroboree. Next base: position 870,703 of record NW_026967467.1, on the reverse strand, counting down.
CCAAAATAGAATGTTGGGAGTTCTAGAAATCCAAAATAGAATGTTGGTGTTGCAGAATTCCAAAATAGAATGTTGGGAGTTCTAGAATGCCAAAATAGAATGTTGGTAGTTGTAGAATTCCAAAATAGAATGTTGGGAGTTCTAGAATGCCAAAATAGAATGTTGGGAGTTCTAGAATGCCAAAATAGAATGTTGGTGTTGCAGAATTCCAAAATAGAATGTTTGGAGTTCTAGAATGCCAAAATAGAATGTTGGTAGTTGTAGAATTCCAAAATAGAATGTTGGGAGTTCTAGAATGCCAAAATAGAATGTTGGGAGTTCTAGAATGCCAAAATAGAATGTTGGTGTTGCAGAATTCCAAAATAGAATGTTTGGAGTTCTAGAATGCCAAAATAGAATGTTGGTAGTTCTAGAATTCCAAAATAGAATGTTGGGAGTTCTAGAATGCCAAAATAGAATGTTGGGAGTTCTAGAAATCCAAAATAGAATGTTGGTGTTGCAGAATTCCAAAATAGAATGTTGGGAGTTCTAGAATGCCAAAATAGAATGTTGGTATTTCTAGAATTCCAAAATAGAATGTTGGGAGTTCTAGAATGCCAAAATAGAATGTTGGGAGTTCTAGAATGCCAAAATAGAATGTTGGTGTTGCAGAATTCCAAAATAGAATGTTTGGAGTTCTAGAATGCCAAAATAGAATGTTGGTAGTTCTAGAATTCCAAAATAGAATGTTGGGAGTTCTAGAATGCCAAAATAGAATGTTGGGAGTTCTAGAAATCCAAAATAGAATGTTGGTGTTGCAGAATTCCAAAATAGAATGTTGGGAGTTCTAGAATGCCAAAATAGAATGTTGGTAGTTGTAGAATTCCAAAATAGAATGTTGGGAGTTCTAGAATGCCAAAATAGAATGTTGGGAGTTCTAGAATGCCACAATAGAATGTTGGGAGTTCTAGAATGCCAAAATAGAATGTTGGGAGTTCTAGAATTCCAAAATAGAATGTTGGTGTTGCAGAATTTCAAAATAGAATGTTTGGAGTTCTAGAATGCCAAAATAGAATGTTGGTAGTTCTAGAATTCCAAAATAGAATGTTGGGAGTTCTAGAATGCCAAAATAGAATGTTGGTAGTTCTAGAATGCCAAAATAGAATGTTGGTGTTGCAGAATTCCAAAATAGAATGTTGGGAGTTCTAGAATTCCAAAATAGAATGCTGGGAGTTCTAGAATGCCAAAATAGAATGTTGGTAGTTCTAGAATGCCAAAATAGAATGTTGGTGTTGCAGAATGCCAAAATAGAATGTTGGTGTTGCAGAATTCCAAAATAGAATGTTTGGAGTTCTAGAATGCCAAAATAGAATGTTGGGAGTTCTAGAAATCCAAAATAGAATGTTGGTGTTGCAGAATTCCAAAATAGAATGTTGGGAGTTCTAGAATGCCAAAATAGAATGTTGGTAGTTGTAGAATTCCAAAATAGAATGTTGGGAGTTCTAGAATGCCAAAATAGAATGTTGGGAGTTCTAGAATGCCACAATAGAATGTTGGGAGTTCAAGAATGACAAAATAGAATGTTGGGAGTTCTAGAATTCCAAAATAGAATGTTGGTGTTGCAGAATTCCAAAATAGAATGTTTGGAGTTCTAGAATGCCAAAATAGAATGTTGGTAGTTCTAGAATTCCAAAATAGAATGTTGGGAGTTCTAGGATGCCAAAATAGAATGTTGGGAGTTCTAGAAATCCAAAATAGAATGTTGGTGTTGCAGAATTCCAAAATAGAATGTTGGGAGTTCTAGAATGCCAAAATAGAATGTTGGGAGTTCTAGAATGCCAAAATAGAATGTTGGGAGTTCTAGAAATCCAAAATAGAATGTTGGTGTTGCAGAATTCCAAAATAGAATGTTGGGAGTTCTAGAATGCCAAAATAGAATGTTGGGAGTTCTAGAATGCCAAAATAGAATGTTGGTGTTGCAGAATGCCAAAATAGAATGTTGGTGTTGCAGAATTCCAAAATATAATGTTGGGAGTTCTAGAATGCCAAAATAGAATGTTGGGAGTTCTAGAAATCCAAAATAGAATGTTGGTGTTGCAGAATTCCAAAATAGAATGTTGGGAGTTCTAGAATGCCAAAATAGAATGTTGGGAGTTCTAGAATGCCAAAATAGAATGTTGGTGTTGCAGAATGCCAAAATAGAATGTTGGTGTTGCAGAATTCCAAAATATAATGTTGGGAGTTCTAGAATGCCAAAATAGAATGTTGGGAGTTCTAGAAATCCAAAATAGAATGTTGGTGTTGCAGAATTCCAAAATAGAATGTTGGGAGTTCTAGAATGCCAAAATAGAATGTTGGTAGTTCTAGAATGTCAAAATAGAATGTTGGTGTTGCAGAATTCCAAAATAGAATGTTGGGAGTTCTAGAATTCCAAAATAGAATGCTGGGAGTTCTAGAATGCCAAAATAGAATGTTGGGAGTTCTAGAAATCCAAAATAGAATGTTGGTGTTGCAGAATTCCAAAATAGAATGTTTGGAGTTCTAGAATGCCAAAATAGAATGTTGGTAGTTCTAGAATTCCAAAATAGAATGTTGGGAGTTCTAGAATGCCAAAATAGAATGTTGGTAGTTGTAGAATTCCAAAATAGAATGTTGGGAGTTCTAGAATGCCAAAATAGAATGTTGGTAGTTCTAGAATGCCAAAATAGAATGTTGGTGTTGCAGAATTCCAAAATAGAATGTTGGGAGTTCTAGAATTCCAAAATAGAATGCTGGGAGTTCTAGAATGCCAAAATAGAATGTTGGTAGTTCTAGAATGCCAAAATAGAATGTTGGTGTTGCAGAATGCCAAAATAGAATGTTGGTGTTGCAGAATTCCAAAATAGAATGTTTGGAGTTCTAGAATGCCAAAATAGAATGTTGGTAGTTCTAGAATTCCAAAATAGAATGTTGGGAGTTCTAGAATGCCAAAATAGAATGTTGGGAGTTCTAGAAATCCAAAATAGAATGTTGGTGTTGCAGAATTCCAAAATAGAATGTTGGGAGTTCTAGAATGCCAAAATAGAATGTTGGTAGTTGTAGAATTCCAAAATAGAATGTTGGGAGTTCTAGAATGCCAAAATAGAATGTTGGGAGTTCTAGAATGCCACAATAGAATGTTGGGAGTTCTAGAATGACAAAATAGAATGTTGGGAGTTCTAGAATTCCAAAATAGAATGTTGGTGTTGCAGAATTCCAAAATAGAATGTTTGGAGTTCTAGAATGCCAAAATAGAATGTTGGTAGTTCTAGAATTCCAAAAAAGAATGTTGGGAGTTCTAGAATGCCAAAATAGAATGTTGGGAGTTCTAGAAATCCAAAATAGAATGTTGGTGTTGCAGAATTCCAAAATAGAATGTTGGGAGTTCTAGAATGCCAAAATAGAATGTTGGGAGTTCTAGAATGCCAAAATAGAATGTTGGTGTTGCAGAATGCCAAAATAGAATGTTGGTGTTGCAGAATTCCAAAATATAATGTTGGGAGTTCTAGAATGCCAAAATAGAATGTTGGGAGTTCTAGAAATCCAAAATAGAATGTTGGTGTTGCAGAATTCCAAAATAGAATGTTGGGAGTTCTAGAATGCCAAAATAGAATGTTGGTAGTTCTAGAATGTCAAAATAGAATGTTGGTGTTGCAGAATTCCAAAATAGAATGTTGGGAGTTCTAGAATTCCAAAATAGAATGCTGGGAGTTCTAGAATGCCAAAATATAATGTTGGGAGCTCTAGAAATCCAAAATAGAATGTTGGTGTTGCAGAATTCCAAAATAGAATGTTTGGAGTTCTAGAATGCCAAAATAGAATGTTGGTAGTTCTAGAATTCCAAAATAGAATGTTGGGAGTTCTAGAATGCCAAAATAGAATGTTGGGAGTTCTAGAATTCCAAAATAGAATGTTTGGAGTTCTAGAATTCCAAAATAGAATGTTGGGAGTTCTAGAATGCCAAAATAGAATGTTGCTAGTTCTAGAATTCCAAAAAAGAATGTTGGTAGTTCGAGAATTCCAAAATAGAATGTTGGGAGTTCTAGAATGCCAAAATAGAATGTTGGGAGTTCTAGAATGCCATAATAGAATGTTTGGAGTTCTAGAATTCCAAAATAGAATGTTTGGAGTTCTAGAATGCCAAAATAGAATGTTGGGAGTTCTAGAATGCCAAAATAGAATGTTGCTAGTTCTAGAATTCCAAAAAAGAATGTTGGTAGTTCGAGAATTCCAAAATAGAATGTTGGGAGTTCTAGAATGCCAAAATAGAATGTTGGGAGTTCTAGAATGCCATAATAGAATGTTGGGAGTTCTAGAATTCCAAAATAGAATGTTTGGAGTTCTAGAATTCCAAAATAGAATGTTTGGAGTTCTAGAATGCCAAAATAGAATGTTGGGAGTTCTAGAATGCCAAAATAGAATGTTGCTAGTTCTAGAATTCCAAAAAAGAATGTTGGTAGTTCGAGAATTCCAAAATAGAATGTTGGGAGTTCTAGAATGCCAAAATAGAATGTTGGGAGTTCTAGAATGCCATAATAGAATGTTGGGAGTTCTAGAATTCCAAAATAGAATGTTTGGAGTTCTAGAATTCCAAAATAGAATGTTTGGAGTTCTAGAATGCCAAAATAGAATGTTGGGAGTTCTAGAATTCCAAAATAGAATGTTGGTGTTGCAGAATTTCAAAATAGAATGTTTGGAGTTCTAGAATGCCAAAATAGAATGTTGGTAGTTCTAGAATTCCAAAATAGAATGTTGGGAGTTCTAGAATGCCAAAATAGAATGTTGGGAGTTCTAGAAATCCAAAATAGAATGTTGGTGTTGCAGAATTCCAAAATAGAATGTTGGGAGTTCTAGAATGCCAAAATAGAATGTTGGGAGTTCTAGAATGCCAAAATAGAATGTTGGTGTTGCAGAATGCCAAAATAGAATGTTGGGAGTTCTAGAATGCCAAAATAGAATGTTGGTAGTTGTAGAATTCCAAAATAGAATGTTGGGAGTTCTAGAATGCCAAAATAGAATGTTGGGAGTTCTAGAATGCCACAATAGAATGTTGGGAGTTCTAGAATGCCAAAATAGAATGTTGGGAGTTCTAGAATTCCAAAATAGAATGTTGGTGTTGCAGAATTTCAAAATAGAATGTTTGGAGTTCTAGAATGCCAAAATAGAATGTTGGTAGTTCTAGAATTCCAAAATAGAATGTTGGGAGTTCTAGAATGCCAAAATAGAATGTTGGTAGTTCTAGAATGCCAAAATAGAATGTTGGTGTTGCAGAATTCCAAAATAGAATGTTGGGAGTTCTAGAATTCCAAAATAGAATGCTGGGAGTTCTAGAATGCCAAAATAGAATGTTGGTAGTTCTAGAATGCCAAAATAGAATGTTGGTGTTGCAGAATGCCAAAATAGAATGTTGGTGTTGCATAATTCCAAAATAGAATGTTTGGAGTTCTAGAATGCCAAAATAGAATGTTGGTAGTTCTAGAATTCCAAAATAGAATGTTGGGAGTTCTAGAATGCCAAAATAGAATGTTGGGAGTTCTAGAAATCCAAAATAGAATGTTGGTGTTGCAGAATTCCAAAATAGAATGTTGGGAGTTCTAGAATGCCAAAATAGAATGTTGGTAGTTGTAGAATTCCAAAATAGAATGTTGGTGTTGCAGAATTTCAAAATAGAATGTTTGGAGTTCTAGAAATCCAAAATAGAATGTTGGTGTTGCAGAATTCCAAAATAGAATGTTTGGAGTTCTAGAATGCCAAAATAGAATGTTGGTAGTTCTAGAATTCCAAAATAGAATGTTGGGAGTTCTAGAATGCCAAAATAGAATGTTGGGAGTTCTAGAATGCCATAATAGAATGTTGGGAGTTCTAGAATTCCAAAATAGAATGTTTGGAGTTCTAGAATTCCAAAATAGAATGTTTGGAGTTCTAGAATGCCAAAATAGAATGTTGGGAGTTCTAGAATTCCAAAATAGAATGTTGGTGTTGCAGAATTTCAAAATAGAATGTTTGGAGTTCTAGAATGCCAAAATAGAATGTTGGTAGTTCTAGAATTCCAAAATAGAATGTTGGGAGTTCTAGAATGCCAAAATAGAATGTTGGGAGTTCTAGAAATCCAAAATAGAATGTTGGTGTTGCAGAATTCCAAAATAGAATGTTGGGAGTTCTAGAATGCCAAAATAGAATGTTGGGAGTTCTAGAATGCCAAAATAGAATGTTGGTGTTGCAGAATGCCAAAATAGAATGTTGGGAGTTCTAGAATGCCAAAATAGAATGTTGGTAGTTGTAGAATTCCAAAATAGAATGTTGGGAGTTCTAGAATGCCAAAATAGAATGTTGGGAGTTCTAGAATGCCACAATAGAATGTTGGGAGTTCTAGAATGCCAAAATAGAATGTTGGGAGTTCTAGAATTCCAAAATAGAATGTTGGTGTTGCAGAATTTCAAAATAGAATGTTTGGAGTTCTAGAATGCCAAAATAGAATGTTGGTAGTTCTAGAATTCCAAAATAGAATGTTGGGAGTTCTAGAATGCCAAAATAGAATGTTGGTAGTTCTAGAATGCCAAAATAGAATGTTGGTGTTGCAGAATTCCAAAATAGAATGTTGGGAGTTCTAGAATTCCAAAATAGAATGCTGGGAGTTCTAGAATGCCAAAATAGAATGTTGGTAGTTCTAGAATGCCAAAATAGAATGTTGGTGTTGCAGAATGCCAAAATAGAATGTTGGTGTTGCATAATTCCAAAATAGAATGTTTGGAGTTCTAGAATGCCAAAATAGAATGTTGGTAGTTCTAGAATTCCAAAATAGAATGTTGGGAGTTCTAGAATGCCAAAATAGAATGTTGGGAGTTCTAGAAATCCAAAATAGAATGTTGGTGTTGCAGAATTCCAAAATAGAATGTTGGGAGTTCTAGAATGCCAAAATAGAATGTTGGTAGTTGTAGAATTCCAAAATAGAATGTTGGGAGTTCTAGAATGCCAAAATAGAATGTTGGGAGTTCTAGAATGCCACAATAGAATGTTGGGAGTTCTAGAATGACAAAATAGAATGTTGGGAGTTCTAGAATTCCAAAATAGAATGTTGGTGTTGCAGAATTCCAAAATAGAATGTTTGGAGTTCTAGAATGCCAATATAGAATGTTGGTAGTTCTAGAATTCCAAAATAGAATGTTGGGAGTTCTAGAATGCCAAAATAGAATGTTGGGAGTTCTAGAAATCCAAAATAGAATGTTGGTGTTGCAGAATTCCAAAATAGAATGTTGGGAGTTCTAGAATGCCAAAATAGAATGTTGGGAGTTCTAGAATGCCAAAATAGAATGTTGGGAGTTCTAGAAATCCAAAATAGAATGTTGGTGTTGCAGAATTCCAAAATAGAATGTTGGGAGTTCTAGAATGCCAAAATAGAATGTTGGGAGTTCTAGAATGCCAAAATAGAATGTTGGTGTTGCAGAATGCCAAAATAGAATGTTGGTGTTGCAGAATTCCAAAATATAATGTTGGGAGTTCTAGAATGCCAAAATAGAATGTTGGGAGTTCTAGAAATCCAAAATAGAATGTTGGTGTTGCAGAATTCCAAAATAGAATGTTGGGAGTTCTAGAATGCCAAAATAGAATGTTGGTAGTTCTAGAATGTCAAAATAGAATGTTGGTGTTGCAGAATTCCAAAATAGAATGTTGGGAGTTCTAGAATTCCAAAATAGAATGCTGGGAGTTCTAGAATGCCAAAATAGAATGTTGGGAGTTCTAGAAATCCAAAATAGAATGTTGGTGTTGCAGAATTCCAAAATAGAATGTTTGGAGTTCTAGAATGCCAAAATAGAATGTTGGTAGTTCTAGAATTCCAAAATAGAATGTTGGGAGTTCTAGAATGCCAAAATAGAATGTTGGGAGTTCTAGAAATCCAAAATAGAATGTTGGTGTTGCAGAATTCCAAAATAGAATGTTGGGAGTTCTAGAATGCCAAAATAGAATGTTGGTATTTCTAGAATTCCAAAATAGAATGTTGGGAGTTCTAGAATGCCAAAATAGAATGTTGGGAGTTCTAGAAATCCAAAATAGAATGTTGGTGTTGCAGAATTCCAAAATAGAATGTTGGGAGTTCTAGAATGCCAAAATAGAATGTTGGTAGTTGTAGAATTCCAAAATAGAATGTTGGGAGTTCTAGAATGCCAAAATAGAATGTTGGGAGTTCTAGAATGCCAAAATAGAATGTTGGTGTTGCAGAATTCCAAAATAGAATGTTTGGAGTTCTAGAATGCCAAAATAGAATGTTGGTAGTTCTAGAATTCCAAAATAGAATGTTGGGAGTTCTAGAATGCCAAAATAGAATGTTGGGAGTTCTAGAAATCCAAAATAGAATGTTGGTGTTGCAGAATTCCAAAATAGAATGTTGGGAGTTCTAGAATGCCAAAATAGAATGTTGGGAGTTCTAGAATTCCAAAATAGAATGTTGGTGTTGCAGAATTTCAAAATAGAATGTTTGGAGTTCTAGAATGCCAAAATAGAATGTTGGTAGTTCTAGAATTCCAAAATAGAATGTTGGGAGTTCTAGAATGCCAAAATAGAATGTTGGTAGTTCTAGAATGCCAAAATAGAATGTTGGTGTTGCAGAATTCCAAAATAGAATGTTGGGAGTTCTAGAATTCCAAAATAGAATGCTGGGAGTTCTAGAATGCCAAAATAGAATGTTGGTAGTTCTAGAATGCCAAAATAGAATGTTGGTGTTGCAGAATGCCAAAATAGAATGTTGGTGTTGCAGAATTCCAAAATAGAATGTTTGGAGTTCTAGAATGCCAAAATAGAATGTTGGTAGTTCTAGAATTCCAAAATAGAATGTTGGGAGTTCTAGAATGCCAAAATAGAATGTTGGGAGTTCTAGAAATCCAAAATAGAATGTTGGTGTTGCAGAATTCCAAAATAGAATGTTGGGAGTTCTAGAATGCCAAAATAGAATGTTGGTAGTTGTAGAATTCCAAAATAGAATGTTGGGAGTTCTAGAATGCCAAAATAGAATGTTGGGAGTTCTAGAATGCCACAATAGAATGTTGGGAGTTCTAGAATGACAAAATAGAATGTTGGGAGTTCTAGAATTCCAAAATAGAATGTTGGTGTTGCAGAATTCCAAAATAGAATGTTTGGAGTTCTAGAATGCCAAAATAGAATGTTGGTAGTTCTAGAATTCCAAAATAGAATGTTGGGAGTTCTAGAATGCCAAAATAGAATGTTGGGAGTTCTAGAAATCCAAAATAGAATGTTGGTGTTGCAGAATTCCAAAATAGAATGTTGGGAGTTCTAGAATGCCAAAATAGAATGTTGGTAGTTCTAGAATGTCAAAATAGAATGTTGGTGTTGCAGAATTCCAAAATAGAATGTTGGGAGTTCTAGAATTCCAAAATAGAATGCTGGGAGTTCTAGAATGCCAAAATATAATGTTGGGAGCTCTAGAAATCCAAAATAGAATGTTGGTGTTGCAGAATTCCAAAATAGAATGTTTGGAGTTCTAGAATGCCAAAATAGAATGTTGGTAGTTCTAGAATTCCAAAATAGAATGTTGGGAGTTCTAGAATGCCAAAATAGAATGTTGGGAGATCTAGAAATCCAAAATAGAATGTTGGTGTTGCAGAATTCGAAAATAGAATGTTGGGAGTTCTAGAATGCCAAAATAGAATGTTGGTATTTCTAGAATTCCAAAATAGAATGTTGGGAGTTCTAGAATGCCAAAATAGAATGTTGGGAGTTCTAGAAATCCAAAATAGAATGTTGGTGTTGCAGAATTCCAAAATAGAATGTTGGGAGTTCTAGAATGCCAAAATAGAATGTTGGTAGTTGTAGAATTCCAAAATAGAATGTTGGGAGTTCTAGAATGCCAAAATAGAATGTTGGGAGTTCTAGAATGCCAAAATAGAATGTTGGTGTTGCAGAATTCCAAAATAGAATGTTTGGAGTTCTAGAATGCCAAAATAGAATGTTGGTAGTTCTAGAATTCCAAAATAGAATGTTGGGAGTTCTAGAATGCCAAAATAGAATGTTGGGAGTTCTAGAAATCCAAAATAGAATGTTGGTGTTGCAGAATTCCAAAATAGAATGTTGGGAGTTCTAGAATGCCAAAATAGAATGTTGGTAGTTGTAGAATTCCAAAATAGAATGTTGGGAGTTCTAGAATGCCAAAATAGAATGTTGGGAGTTCTAGAATGCCACAATAGAATGTTGGGAGTTCTAGAATGCCAAAATAGAATGTTGGGAGTTCTAGAATTCCAAAATAGAATGTTGGTGTTGCAGAATTTCAAAATAGAATGTTTGGAGTTCTAGAATGCCAAAATAGAATGTTGGTAGTTCTAGAATTCCAAAATAGAATGTTGGGAGTTCTAGAATGCCAAAATAGAATGTTGGGAGTTCTAGAAATCCAAAATAGAATGTTGGTGTTGCAGAATTCCAAAATAGAATGTTGGGAGTTCTAGAATGCCAAAATAGAATGTTGGGAGTTCTAGAATGCCAAAATAGAATGTTGGTGTTGCAGAATGCCAAAATAGAATGTTGGTGTTGCAGAATTCCAAAATAGAATGTTGGGAGTTCTAGAATGCCAAAATAGAATGTTGGGAGTTCTAGAAATCCAAAATAGAATGTTGGTGTTGCAGAATTCCAAAATAGAATGTTTGGAGTTCTAGAATGCCAAAATAGAATGTTGGTAGTTCTAGAATTCCAAAATAGAATGTTGGGAGTTCTAGAATGCCAAAATAGAATGTTGGGAGTTCTAGAAATCCAAAATAGAATGTTGGTGTTGCAGAATTCCAAAATAGAATGTTAGGAGTTCTAGAATGCCAAAATAGAATGTTGGTAGTTCTAGAATTCCAAAATAGAATGTTGGGAGTTCTAGAATGCCAAAATAGAATGTTGGGAGTTCTAGAATTCCAAAATAGAATGTTGGTGTTGCAGAATTCCAAAATAGAATGTTGGGAGTTCTAGAATTCCAAAATAGAATGTTGGGAGTTCTAGAATTCCAAAATAGAATGTTGGGAGTTCAAGAATGCCAAAATAGAATGTTGGGAGTTCTAGAATGCCAAAATAGAATGTTGGGAGTTCTAGAATGCCAAAATAGAATGTTGGGAGTTCTAGAATGCCAAAATAGAATGTTGGGAGTTCTAGAATGCCACAATAGAATGTTGGGAGTTCTAGAATGACAAAATAGAATGTTGGGAGTTCTAGAATTCCAAAATAGAATGTTGGTGTTGCAGAATTCCAAAATAGAATGTTGGGAGTTCTAGAATGCCAAAATAGAATGTTGGTAGTTGTAGAATTCCAAAATAGAATGTTGGGAGTTCTAGAATGCCAAAATAGAATGTTGGGAGTTCTAGAATTCCAAAATAGAATGTTGGGAGTTCAAGAATGCCAAAATAGAATGTTGGGAGTTCTAGAATTCCAAAATAGAATGTTTGGAGTTCTAGAATTCCAAAATAGAATGTTTGGAGTTCTAGAATGCCAAAATAGAATGTTGGGAGTTCTAGAATGCCAAAATAGAATGTTGCTAGTTCTAGAATTCCAAAAAAGAATGTTGGTAGTTCGAGAATTCCAAAATAGAATGTTGGGAGTTCTAGAATGCCAAAATAGAATGTTGGGAGTTCTAGAAATCCAAAATAGAATGTTGGTGTTGCAGAATTCCAAAATAGAATGTTGGGAGTTCTAGAATGCCAAAATAGAATGTTGGTATTTCTAGAATTCCAAAATAGAATGTTGGGAGTTCTAGAATGCCAAAATAGAATGTTGGGAGTTCTAGAAATCCAAAATAGAATGTTGGTGTTGCAGAATTCCAAAATAGAATGTTGGGAGTTCTAGAATGCCAAAATAGAATGTTGGTATTTCTAGAATTCCAAAATAGAATGTTGGGAGTTCTAGAATGCCAAAATAGAATGTTGGTAGTTCTAGAATGCCAAAATAGAATGTTGGTGTTGCAGAATTCCAAAATAGAATGTTGGGAGTTCTAGAATTCCAAAATAGAATGCTGGGAGTTCTAGAATGCCAAAATAGAATGTTGGGAGTTCTAGAAATCCAAAATAGAATGTTGGTGTTGCAGAATTCCAAAATAGAATGTTTGGAGTTCTAGAATGCCAAAATAGAATGTTGGTAGTTCTAGAATTCTAAAATAGAATGTTGGGAGTTCTAGAATGCCAAAATAGAATGTTGGGAGTTCTAGAAATCCAAAATAGAATGTTGGTGTTGCAGAATTCCAAAATAGAATGTTGGGAGTTCTAAAATGCCAAAATAGAATGTTGGTAGTTGTAGAATTCCAAAATAGAATGTTGGGAGTTCTAGAATGCCAAAATAGAATGTTGGGAGTTCTAGAATGCCACAATAGAATGTTGGGAGTTCTAGAATGACAAAATAGAATGTTGGGAGTTCTAGAATTCCAAAATAGAATGTTGGTGTTGCAGAATTTCAAAATAGAATGTTTGGAGTTCTAGAATGCCAAAATAGAATGTTGGTAGTTCTAGAATTCCAAAATAGAATGTTGGGAGTTCTAGAATGCCAAAATAGAATGTTGGGAGTTCTAGAAATCCAAAATAGAATGTTGGTGTTGCAGAATTCCAAAATAGAATGTTGGGAGTTCTAGAATGCCAAAATAGAATGTTGGGAGTTCTAGAATGCCAAAATAGAATGTTGGTGTTGCAGAATGCCAAAATAGAATGTTGGTGTTGCAGAATTCCAAAATAGAATGTTGGGAGTTCTAGAATGCCAAAATAGAATGTTGGGAGTTCTAGAAATCCAAAATAGAATGTTGGTGTTGCAGAATTCCAAAATAGAATGTTGGGAGTTCTAGAATGCCAAAATAGAATGTTGGTAGTTGTAGAATTCCAAAATAGAATGTTGGGAGTTCTAGAATGCCAAAATAGAATGTTGGGAGTTCTAGAATGCCACAATAGAATGTTGGGAGTTCTAGAATGACAAAATAGAATGTTGGGAGTTCTAGAATTCCAAAATAGAATGTTGGTGTTGCAGAATTTCAAAATAGAATGTTTGGAGTTCTAGAATGCCAAAATAGAATGTTGGTAGTTCTAGAATTCCAAAATAGAATGTTGGGAGTTCTAGAATGCCAAAATAGAATGTTGGGAGTTCTAGAAATCCAAAATAGAATGTTGGTGTTGCAGAATTCCAAAATAGAATGTTGGGTGTTCTAGAATGCCAAAATAGAATGTTGGGAGTTCTAGAATGCCAAAATAGAATGTTGGTGTTGCAGAATGCCAAAATAGAATGTTGGTGTTGCAGAATTCCAAAATAGAATGTTGGGAGTTCTAGAATGCCAAAATAGAATGTTGGGAGTTCTAGAAATCCAAAATAGAATGTTGGTGTTGCAGAATTCCAAAATAGAATGTTGGGAGTTCTAGAATGCCAAAATAGAATGTTGGTATTTCTAGAATTTCAAAATAGAATGTTGGTAGTTCTAGAATGTCAAAATAGAATGTTGGTGTTGCAGAATTCCAAAATAGAATGCTGGGAGTTCTAGAATGCCAAAATAGAATGTTGGGAGTTCTAGAAATCCAAAATAGAATGTTGGTGTTGCAGAATTCCAAAATAGAATGTTTGGAGTTCTAGAATGCCAAAATAGAATGTTGGTAGTTCTAGAATTCCAAAATAGAATGTTGGGAGTTCTAGAATGCCAAAATAGAATGTTGGGAGTTCTAGAAATCCAAAATAGAATGTTGGTGTTGCAGAATTCCAAAATAGAATGTTAGGAGTTCTAGAATGCCAAAATAGAATGTTGGTAGTTCTAGAATTCCAAAATAGAATGTTGGGAGTTCTAGAATGCCAAAATAGAATGTTGGGAGTTCTAGAATTCCAAAATAGAATGTTGGTGTTGCAGAATTCCAAAATAGAATGTTGGGAGTTCTAGAATTCCAAAATAGAATGTTGGGAGTTCTAGAATTCCAAAATAGAATGTTGGGAGTTCAAGAATGCCAAAATAGAATGTTGGGAGTTCTAGAATGCCAAAATAGAATGTTGGGAGTTCTAGAATGCCAAAATAGAATGTTGGGAGTTCTAGAATGCCAAAATAGAATGTTGGGAGTTCTAGAATGCCACAATAGAATGTTTGGAGTTCTAGAATGACAAAATAGAATGTTGGGAGTTCTAGAATGCCAAAATAGAATGTTAAGAGTTCTAGAATGCCAAAATAGAATGTTGGGAGTTCTAGAATGCCAAAATAGAATGTTGGGAGTTCTAGAATGCCAAAATAGAGTGTTGGTAGTTCTAGAATTCCAAAATATAATGTTGGGAGTTCTAGAATGCCAAAATAGAATGTTGGGAGTTCTAGAATTCCAAAACAGAATGTTGGTGTTGCAGAATTCAAGAATAGAATGTTGGGAGTTCTAGAATGCCAAAATAGAATGTTGGGAGTTCTAGAATTCCAAAATAGAATGTTGGGAGTTCTAGAATTCCAAAATAGAATGCTGGGAGTTCTAGAATGCCAAAATAGAATGTTGGGAGTTCTAGAAATCCAAAATAGAATGTTGGTGTTGCAGAATTCCAAAATAGAATGTTTGGAGTTCTAGAATGCCAAAATAGAATGTTGGTAGTTCTAGAATTCCAAAATAGAATGTTGGGAGTTCTAGAATGCCAAAATAGAATGTTGGGAGTTCTAGAAATCCAAAATAGAATGTTGGTGTTGCAGAATTCCAAAATAGAATGTTTGGAGTTCTAGAATGCCAAAATAGAATGTTGGTAGTTCTAGAATTCCAAAATAGAATGTTGGGAGTTCTAGAATTCCAAAATAGAATGTTGGGAGTTCTAGAATGCCAAAATAGAATGTTGGGAGTTCTAGAAATCCAAAATAGAATGTTGGTGTTGCAGAATTCCAAAATAGAATGTTGGGAGTTCTAGAATGCCAAAATAGAATGTTGGGAGTTCTAGAATGCCACAATAGAATGTTGGGAGTTCTAGAATGCCAAAATAGAATGTTGGGAGTTCTAGAATTCCAAAATAGAATGTTGGTGTTGCAGAATTCCAAAATAGAATGTTTGGAGTTCTAGAATGCCAAAATAGAATGTTGGTAGTTCTAGAATTCCAAAATAGAATGTTGGGAGTTCTAGAATGCCAAAATAGAATGTTGGGAGTTCTAGAAATCCAAAATAGAATGTTGGTGTTGCAGAATTCCAAAATAGAATGTTGGGAGTTCTAGAATGCCAAAATAGAATGTTGGGAGTTCTAGAATGCCACAATAGAATGTTGGTGTTGCAGAATTCCAAAATAGAATGTTGGGAGTTCTAGAATGCCAAAATAGAATGTTGGGAGTTCTAGAAATCCAAAATAGAATGTTGGTGTTGCAGAATTCCAAAATAGAATGTTGGGAGTTCTAGAATGCCAAAATAGAATGTTGGTATTTCTAGAATTCCAAAATAGAATGTTGGGAGTTCTAGAATGCCAAAATAGAATGTTGGTAGTTCTAGAATGCCAAAATAGAATGTTGGTGTTGCAGAATTCCAAAATAGAATGTTGGGAGTTCTAGAATTCCAAAATAGAATGCTGGGAGTTCTAGAATGCCAAAATAGAATGTTGGGAGTTCTAGAAATCCAAAATAGAATGTTGGTGTTGCAGAATTCCAAAATAGAATGTTGGGAGTTCTAGAATGCCAAAATAGAATGTTGGTATTTCTAGAATTCCAAAATAGAATGTTGGGAGTTCTAGAATGCCAAAATAGAATGTTGGTAGTTCTAGAATGCCAAAATAGAATGTTGGTAGTTCTAGAATGCCAAAATAGAATGTTGGTAGTTCTAGAATTCCAAAATAGAATGTTGGTAGTTCTAGAATTCCAAAATAGAATGTTGGGAGTTCTAGAATGCCAAAATAGAATGTTAAGAGTTCTAGAATGCCAAAATAGAATGTTGGGAGTTCTAGAATGCCAAAATAGAATGCTGGGAGTTCTAGAATGCCATAATAGAATGTTGGGAGTTCTAGAATGCCAAAATAGAATGTTGGGAGTTCTAGAATGCCAAAATAGAATGTTGGGAGTTCTAGAATGCCAAAATAGAATGTTGGGAGTTCTGGAATGCCACAATAGAATGTTGGGAGTTCTAGAATGCCAAAATAGAATGTTGGGAGTTCTAGAATTCCAAAATAGAATGTTGGTGTTGCAGAATTCCAAAATAGAATGTTTGGAGTTCTAGAATGCCAATATAGAATGTCGGTAGTTCTAGAATTCCAAAATAGAATGTTAGGAGTTCTAGAATGCCAAAATAGAATGTTGGTAGTTCTAGAATTCCAAAATAGAATGTTGGGAGTTCTAGAATGTCAAAATAGAATGTTGGGAGTTCTAGAATTCCAAAATAGAATGTTGGTGTTGCAGAATTCCAAAATAGAATGTTGGGAGTTCTATAATTCCAAAATAGAATGTTGGGAGTTCTAGAATTCCAAAATAGAATGTTTGGAGTTCTAGAATTCCAAAATAGAATGTTTGGAGTTCTAGAATGCCAAAATAGAATGTTGGGAGTTCTAGAATGCCAAAATAGAATGTTGCTAGTTCTAGAATTCCAAAAAAGAATGTTGGTAGTTCGAGAATTCCAAAATAGAATGTTGGGAGTTCTAGAATGCCAAAATAGAATGTTGGGAGTTCTAGAATGCCATAATAGAATGTTGGGAGTTCTAGAATTCCAAAATAGAATGTTTGGAGTTCTAGAATTCCAAAATAGAATGTTTGGAGTTCTAGAATGCCAAAATAGAATGTTGGGAGTTCTAGAATGCCAAAATAGAATGTTGGGAGTTCTAGAAATCCAAAATAGAATGTTGGGAGTTCTAGAATGCCAAAATAGAATGTTGGTAGTTCGAGAATTCCAAAATAGAATGTTGGTAGTTCTAGAATGCCAAAATAGAATGTTGGGAGTTCTAGAAATCCAAAATAGAATGTTGGTGTTGCAGAATTCCAAAATAGAATGTTGGGAGTTCTAGAATGCCAAAATAGAATGTTGGGAGTTCTAGAATGCCAAAATAGAATGTTGGTGTTGCAGAATTCCAAAATAGAATGTTGGGAGTTCTAGAATGCCAAAATAGAATGTTGGGAGTTCTAGAAATCCAAAATAGAATGTTGGTGTTGCAGAATTCCAAAATAGAATGTTGGGAGTTCTAGAATGCCAAAATAGAATGTTGGTATTTCTAGAATTCCAAAATAGAATGTTGGGAGTTCTAGAATGCCAAAATAGAATGTTGGTAGTTCTAGAATGCCAAAATAGAATGTTGGTGTTGCAGAATTCCAAAATAGAATGTTGGGAGTTCTAGAATTCCAAAATAGAATGCTGGGAGTTCTAGAATGCCAAAATAGAATGTTGGGAGTTCTAGAAATCCAAAATAGAATGTTGGTGTTGCAGAATTCCAAAATAGAATGTTGGGAGTTCTAGAATGCCAAAATAGAATGTTGGTATTTCTAGAATTCCAAAATAGAATGTTGGGAGTTCTAGAATGCCAAAATAGAATGTTGGTAGTTCTAGAATGCCAAAATAGAATGTTGGTAGTTCTAGAATGCCAAAATAGAATGTTGGTAGTTCTAGAATTCCAAAATAGAATGTTGGTAGTTCTAGAATTCCAAAATAGAATGTTGGTAGTTCTAGAATTCCAAAATAGAATGTTGGGAGTTCTAGAATGCCAAAATAGAATGTTAAGAGTTCTAGAATGCCAAAATAGAATGTTGGGAGTTCTAGAATGCCAAAATAGAATGCTGGGAGTTCTAGAATGCCATAATAGAATGTTGGGAGTTCTAGAATGCCAAAATAGAATGTTGGGAGTTCTAGAATGCCAAAATAGAATGTTGGGAGTTCTAGAATGCCAAAATAGAATGTTGGGAGTTCTGGAATGCCACAATAGAATGTTGGGAGTTCTAGAATGCCAAAATAGAATGTTGGGAGTTCTAGAATTCCAAAATAGAATGTTGGTGTTGCAGAATTCCAAAATAGAATGTTTGGAGTTCTAGAATGCCAATATAGAATGTCGGTAGTTCTAGAATTCCAAAATAGAATGTTAGGAGTTCTAGAATGCCAAAATAGAATGTTGGTAGTTCTAGAATTCCAAAATAGAATGTTGGGAGTTCTAGAATGTCAAAATAGAATGTTGGGAGTTCTAGAATTCCAAAATAGAATGTTGGTGTTGCAGAATTCCAAAATAGAATGTTGGGAGTTCTAGAATTCCAAAATAGAATGTTGGGAGTTCTAGAATTCCAAAATAGAATGTTTGGAGTTCTAGAATTCCAAAATAGAATGTTTGGAGTTCTAGAATGCCAAAATAGAATGTTGGGAGTTCTAGAATGCCAAAATAGAATGTTGCTAGTTCTAGAATTCCAAAAAAGAATGTTGGTAGTTCGAGAATTCCAAAATAGAATGTTGGGAGTTCTAGAATGCCAAAATAGAATGTTGGGAGTTCTAGAATGCCATAATAGAATGTTGGGAGTTCTAGAATTCCAAAATATAATGTTTGGAGTTCTAGAATTCCAAAATAGAATGTTTGGAGTTCTAGAATGCCAAAATAGAATGTTGGGAGTTCTAGAATGCCAAAATAGAATGTTGGGAGTTCTAGAAATCCAAAATAGAATGTTGGGAATTCTAGAATGCCAAAATAGAATGTTGGGAGTTCTAGAATGCCAAAATAGAATGTTGGGAGTTCTAGAATTCCAAAATAGAATGTTGGGAGTTCTAGAATGCCAAAATAGAATGTTGGGAGTTCTAGAAATCCAAAATAGAATGTTGGTGTTGCAGAATTCCAAAATAGAATGTTGGGAGTTCTAGAATGCCAAAATAGAATGTTGCTAGTTCTAGAATTCCAAAAAAGAATGTTGGTAGTTCGAGAATTCCAAAATAGAATGTTGGGAGTTCTAGAATGCCAAAATAGAATGTTGGGAGTTCTAGAATGCCATAATAGAATGTTGGGAGTTCTAGAATTCCAAAATAGAATGTTTGGAGTTCTAGAATTCCAAAATAGAATGTTTGGAGTTCTAGAATGCCAAAATAGAATGTTGGGAGTTCTAGAATGCCAAAATAGAATGTTGGGAGTTCTAGAAATCCAAAATAGAATGTTGGGAATTCTAGAATGCCAAAATAGAATGTTGGGAGTTCTAGAATGCCAAAATAGAATGTTGGGAGTTCTAGAATTCCAAAATAGAATGTTGGGAGTTCTAGAATGCCAAAATAGAATGTTGGGAGTTCTAGAAATCCAAAATAGAATGTTGGTGTTGCAGAATTCCAAAATAGAATGTTGGGAGTTCTAGAATGCCAAAATAGAATGTTGGTATTTCTAGAATTCCAAAATAGAATGTTGGGAGTTCTAGAATGCCAAAATAGAATGTTGGTGTTGCAGAATTCCAAAATAGAATGTTGGGAGTTCTAGAATTCCAAAATAGAATGCTGGGAGTTCTAGAATGCCAAAATAGAATGTTGGGAGTTCTAGAAATCCAAAATAGAATGTTGGTGTTGCAGAATTCCAAAATAGAATGTTTGGAGTTCTAGAATGCCAAAATAGAATGTTGGTAGTTCTAGAATTCCAAAATAGAATGTTGGGAGTTCTAGAATGCCAAAATAGAATGTTGGGAGTTCTAGAAATCCAAAATAGAATGTTGGTGTTGCAGAATTCCAAAATAGAATGTTTGGAGTTCTAGAATGCCAAAATAGAATGTTGGTAGTTCTAGAATTCCAAAATAGAATGTTGGGAGTTCTAGAATGCCAAAATAGAATGTTGGGAGTTCTAGAAATCCAAAATAGAATGTTGGTGTTGCAGAATTCCAAAATAGAATGTTGGGAGTTCTAGAATGCCAAAATAGAATGTTGGGAGTTCTAGAATGCCAAAATAGAATGTTGGTGTTGCAGAATGCCAAAATAGAATGTTGGTGTTGCAGAATTCCAAAATATAATGTTGGGAGTTCTAGAATGCCAAAATAGAATGTTGGGAGTTCTAGAAATCCAAAATAGAATGTTGGTGTTGCAGAATTCCAAAATAGAATGTTGGGAGTTCTAGAATGCCAAAATAGAATGTTGGTATTTCTAGAATTTCAAAATAGAATGTTGGGAGTTCTAGAATGCCAAAATAGAATGTTGGTAGTTCTAGAATGTCAAAATAGAATGTTGGTGTTGCAGAATTCCAAAATAGAATGTTGGGAGTTCTAGAATTCCAAAATAGAATGCTGGGAGTTCTAGAATGCCAAAATAGAATGTTGGGAGTTCTAGAAATCCAAAATAGAATGTTGGTGTTGCAGAATTCCAAAATAGAATGTTTGGAGTTCTAGAATGCCAAAATAGAATGTTGGTAGTTCTAGAATTCCAAAATAGAATGTTGGGAGTTCTAGAATGCCAAAATAGAATGTTGGGAGTTCTAGAAATCCAAAATAGAATGTTGGTGTTGCAGAATTCCAAAATAGAATGTTGGGAGTTCTAGAATGCCAAAATAGAATGTTGGTAGTTGTAGAATTCCAAAATAGAATGTTGGGAGTTCTAGAATGCCAAAATAGAATGTTGGGAGTTCTAGAATGCCAAAATAGAATGTTGGTGTTGCAGAATTCCAAAATAGAATGTTTGGAGTTCTAGAATGCCAAAATAGAATGTTGGTAGTTCTAGAATTCCAAAATAGAATGTTGGGAGTTCTAGAATGCCAAAATAGAATGTTGGGAGTTCTAGAAATCCAAAATAGAATGTTGGTGTTGCAGAATTCCAAAATAGAATGTTGGGAGTTCTAGAATGCCAAAATAGAATGTTGGGAGTTCTAGAATGCCAAAATAGAATGTTGGTGTTGCAGAATGCCAAAATAGAATGTTGGTGTTGCAGAATTCCAAAATATAATGTTGGGAGTTCTAGAATGCCAAAATAGAATGTTGGGAGTTCTAGAAATCCAAAATAGAATGTTGGTGTTGCAGAATTCCAAAATAGAATGTTGGGAGTTCTAGAATGCCAAAATAGAATGTTGGTATTTCTAGAATTTCAAAATAGAATGTTGGGAGTTCTAGAATGCCAAAATAGAATGTTGGTAGTTCTAGAATGTCAAAATAGAATGTTGGTGTTGCAGAATTCCAAAATAGAATGTTGGGAGTTCTAGAATTCCAAAATAGAATGCTGGGAGTTCTAGAATGCCAAAATAGAATGTTGGGAGTTCTAGAAATCCAAAATAGAATGTTGGTGTTGCAGAATTCCAAAATATAATGTTTGGAGTTCTAGAATGCCAAAATAGAATGTTGGTAGTTCTAGAATTCCAAAATAGAATGTTGGGAGTTCTAGAATGCCAAAATAGAATGTTGGGAGTTCTAGAAATCCAAAATAGAATGTTGGTGTTGCAGAATTCCAAAATAGAATGTTGGGAGTTCTAGAATGCCAAAATAGAATGTTGGTAGTTGTAGAATTCCAAAATAGAATGTTGGGAGTTCTAGAATGCCAAAATAGAATGTTGGGAGTTCTAGAATGCCAAAATAGAATGTTGGTGTTGCAGAATTCCAAAATAGAATGTTTGGAGTTCTAGAATGCCAAAATAGAATGTTGGTAGTTCTAGAATTCCAAAATAGAATGTTGGGAGTTCTAGAATGCCAAAATAGAATGTTGGGAGTTCTAGAAATCCAAAATAGAATGTTGGTGTTGCAGAATTCCAAAATAGAATGTTGGAAGTTCTAGAATGCCAAAATAGAATGTTGGTAGTTGTAGAATTCCAAAATAGAATGTTGGGAGTTCTAGAATGCCAAAATAGAATGTTGGGAGTTCTAGAATGCCACAATAGAATGTTGGGAGTTCTAGAATGACAAAATAGAATGTTGGGAGTTCTAGAATTCCAAAATAGAATGTTGGTGTTGCAGAATTTCAAAATAGAATGTTTGGAGTTCTAGAATGCCAAAATAGAATGTTGGTAGTTCTATAATTCCAAAATAGAATGTTGGGAGTTCTAGAATGCCAAAATAGAATGTTGGGAGTTCTAGAAATCCAAAATAGAATGTTGGTGTTGCAGAATTCCAAAATAGAATGTTGGGAGTTCTAGAATGCCAAAATAGAATGTTGGGAGTTCTAGAATGCCAAAATAGAATGTTGGTGTTGCAGAATGCCAAAATAGAATGTTGGTGTTGCAGAATTCCAAAATAGAATGTTGGGAGTTCTAGAATGCCAAAATAGAATGTTGGGAGTTCTAGAAATCCAAAATAGAATGTTGGTGTTGCAGAATTCCAAAATAGAATGTTGGGAGTTCTAGAATGCCAAAATAGAATGTTGGTAGTTGTAGAATTCCAAAATAGAATGTTGGGAGTTCTAGAATGCCAAAATAGAATGTTGGGAGTTCTAGAATGCCACAATAGAATGTTGGGAGTTCTAGAATGACAAAATAGAATGTTGGGAGTTCTAGAATTCCAAAATAGAATGTTGGTGTTGCAGAATTTCAAAATAGAATGTTTGGAGTTCTAGAATTCCAAAACAGAATGTTGGGAGTTCAAGAATGCCAAAATAGAATGTTGGGAGTTCTAGAATTCCAAAATAGAATGTTTGGAGTTCTAGAATTCCAAAATAGAATGTTGGGAGTTCTAGAATGCCAAAATAGAATGTTAAGAGTTCTAGAATGCCAAAATAGAATGTTGGGAGTTCTAGAATGCCAAAATAGAATGTTGGGAGTTCTAGAATGCCAAAATAGAGTGTTGGTAGTTCTAGAATTCCAAAATATAATGTTGGGAGTTCTAGAATGCCAAAATAGAATGTTGGGAGTTCTAGAATTCCAAAACAGAATGTTGGTGTTGCAGAATTCAAGAATAGAATGTTGGGAGTTCTAGAATGCCAAAATAGAATGTTGGGAGTTCTAGAATTCCAAAATAGAATGTTGGGAGTTCTAGAATTCCAAAATAGAATGCTGGGAGTTCTAGAATGCCAAAATAGAATGTTGGGAGTTCTAGAAATCCAAAATAGAATGTTGGTGTTGCAGAATTCCAAAATAGAATGTTTGGAGTTCTAGAATGCCAAAATAGAATGTTGGTAGTTCTAGAATTCCAAAATAGAATGTTGGGAGTTCTAGAATGCCAAAATAAAATGTTGGGAGTTCTAGAAATCCAAAATAGAATGTTGGTGTTGCAGAATTCCAAAATAGAATGTTTGGAGTTCTAGAATGCCAAAATAGAATGTTGGTAGTTCTAGAATTCCAAAATAGAATGTTGGGAGTTCTAGAATTCCAAAATAGAATGTTGGGAGTTCTAGAATGCCAAAATAGAATGTTGGGAGTTCTAGAAATCCAAAATAGAATGTTGGTGTTGCAGAATTCCAAAATAGAATGTTGGGAGTTCTAGAATGCCAAAATAGAATGTTGGGATTTCTAGAATGCCACAATAGAATGTTGGGAGTTCTAGAATGCCAAAATAGAATGTTGGGAGTTCTAGAATTCCAAAATAGAATGTTGGTGTTGCAGAATTCCAAAATAGAATGTTTGGAGTTCTAGAATGCCAAAATAGAATGTTGGTAGTTCTAGAATTCCAAAATAGAATGTTGGGAGTTCTAGAATGCCAAAATAGAATGTTGGGAGTTCTAGAAATCCAAAATAGAATGTTGGTGTTGCAGAATTCCAAAATAGAATGTTGGGAGTTCTAGAATGCCAAAATAGAATGTTGGGAGTTCTAGAATGCCAAAATAGAATGTTGGTGTTGCAGAATTCCAAAATAGAATGTTGGGAGTTCTAGAATGCCAAAATAGAATGTTGGGAGTTCTAGAAATCCAAAATAGAATGTTGGTGTTGCAGAATTCCAAAATAGAATGTTGGGAGTTCTAGAATGCCAAAATAGAATGTTGGTATTTCTAGAATTCCAAAATAGAATGTTGGGAGTTCTAGAATGCCAAAATAGAATGTTGGTAGTTCTAGAATGCCAAAATAGAATGTTGGTGTTGCAGAATTCCAAAATAGAATGTTGGGAGTTCTAGAATTCCAAAATAGAATGCTGGGAGTTCTAGAATGCCAAAATAGAATGTTGGGAGTTCTAGAAATCCAAAATAGAATGTTGGTGTTGCAGAATTCCAAAATAGAATGTTGGGAGTTCTAGAATGCCAAAATAGAATGTTGGTATTTCTAGAATTCCAAAATAGAATGTTGGGAGTTCTAGAATGCCAAAATAGAATGTTGGTAGTTCTAGAATGCCAAAATAGAATGTTGGTAGTTCTAGAATGCCAAAATAGAATGTTGGTAGTTCTAGAATTCCAAAATAGAATGTTGGTAGTTCTAGAATTCCAAAATAGAATGTTGGTAGTTCTAGAATTCCAAAATAGAATGTTGGGAGTTCTAGAATGCCAAAATAGAATGTTAAGAGTTCTAGAATGCCAAAATAGAATGTTGGGAGTTCTAGAATGCCAAAATAGAATGCTGGGAGTTCTAGAATGCCATAATAGAATGTTGGGAGTTCTAGAATGCCAAAATAGAATGTTGGGAGTTCTAGAATGCCAAAATAGAATGTTGGGAGTTCTAGAATGCCAAAATAGAATGTTGGGAGTTCTGGAATGCCACAATAGAATGTTGGGAGTTCTAGAATGCCAAAATAGAATGTTGGGAGTTCTAGAATTCCAAAATAGAATGTTGGTGTTGCAGAATTCCAAAATAGAATGTTTGGAGTTCTAGAATGCCAATATAGAATGTCGGTAGTTCTAGAATTCCAAAATAGAATGTTAGGAGTTCTAGAATGCCAAAATAGAATGTTGGTAGTTCTAGAATTCCAAAATAGAATGTTGGGAGTTCTAGAATGTCAAAATAGAATGTTGGGAGTTCTAGAATTCCAAAATAGAATGTTGGTGTTGCAGAATTCCAAAATAGAATGTTGGGAGTTCTAGAATTCCAAAATAGAATGTTGGGAGTTCTAGAATTCCAAAATAGAATGTTTGGAGTTCTAGAATTCCAAAATAGAATGTTTGGAGTTCTAGAATGCCAAAATAGAATGTTGGGAGTTCTAGAATGCCAAAATAGAATGTTGCTAGTTCTAGAATTCCAAAAAAGAATGTTGGTAGTTCGAGAATTCCAAAATAGAATGTTGGGAGTTCTAGAATGCCAAAATAGAATGTTGGGAGTTCTAGAATGCCATAATAGAATGTTGGGAGTTCTAGAATTCCAAAATAGAATGTTTGGAGTTCTAGAATTCCAAAATAGAATGTTTGGAGTTCTAGAATGCCAAAATAGAATGTTGGGAGTTCTAGAATGCCAAAATAGAATGTTGGGAGTTCTAGAAATCCAAAATAGAATGTTGGGAGTTCTAGAATGCCAAAATAGAATGTTGGGAATTCTAGAATGCCAAAATAGAATGTTGGGAGTTCTAGAATGCCAAAATAGAATGTTGGGAGTTCTAGAATTCCAAAATAGAATGTTGGGAGTTCTAGAATGCCAAAATAGAATGTTGGGAGTTCTAGAATGCCAAAATAGAATGTTGGGAGTTCTAGAATGCCAAAATAGAATGTTGGTGTTGCAGAATTCCAAAATAGAATGTTTGGAGTTCTAGAATGCCAAAATAGAATGTTGGGAGTTCTAGAATGCCAAAATAGAATGTTGGTGTTGCAGAATTCAAAAATAGAATGTTGGGAGTTCTAGAATTCCAAAATAGAATGCTGGGAGTTCTAGAATGCCAAAATAGAATGTTGGGAGTTCTAGAAATCCAAAATAGAATGTTGGTGTTGCAGAATTCCAAAATAGAATGTTTGGAGTTCTAGAATGCCAAAATAGAATGTTGGTAGTTCTAGAATTCCAAAATAGAATGTTGGGAGTTCTAGAATGCCAAAATAGAATGTTGGGAGTTCTAGAAATCCAAAATAGAATGTTGGTGTTGCAGAATTCCAAAATAGAATGTTTGGAGTTCTAGAATGCCAAAATAGAATGTTGGTAGTTCTAGAATTCCAAAATAGAATGTTGGGAGTTCTAGAATGCCAAAATAGAATGTTGGGAGTTCTAGAAATCCAAAATAGAATGTTGGTGTTGCAGAATTCCAAAATAGAATGTTGGGAGTTCTAGAATGCCAAAATAGAATGTTGGTAGTTGTAGAATTCCAAAATAGAATGTTGGGAGTTCTAGAATGCCAAAATAGAATGTTGGGAGTTCTAGAATGCCACAATAGAATGTTGGGAGTTCTAGAATGACAAAATAGAATGTTGGGAGTTCTAGAATTCCAAAATAGAATGTTGGTGTTGCAGAATTCCAAAATAGAATGTTTGGAGTTCTAGAATGCCAAAATAGAATGTTGGTAGTTCTAGAATTCCAAAATAGAATGTTGGGAGTTCTAGAATGCCAAAATAGAATGTTGGGAGTTCTAGAAATCCAAAATAGAATGTTGGTGTTGCAGAATTCCAAAATAGAATGTTGGGAGTTCTAGAATGCCAAAATAGAATGTTGGGAGTTCTAGAATGCCAAAATAGAATGTTGGTGTTGCAGAATGCCAAAATAGAATGTTGGTGTTGCAGAATTCCAAAATATAATGTTGGGAGTTCTAGAATGCCAAAATAGAATGTTGGGAGTTCTAGAAATCCAAAATAGAATGTTGGTGTTGCAGAATTCCAAAATAGAATGTTGGGAGTTCTAGAATGCCAAAATAGAATGTTGGTATTTCTAGAATTTCAAAATAGAATGTTGGGAGTTCTAGAATGCCAAAATAGAATGTTGGTAGTTCTAGAATGTCAAAATAGAATGTTGGTGTTGCAGAATTCCAAAATAGAATGTTGGGAGTTCTAGAATTCCAAAATAGAATGCTGGGAGTTCTAGAATGCCAAAATAGAATGTTGGGAGTTCTAGAAATCCAAAATAGAATGTTGGTGTTGCAGAATTCCAAAATAGAATGTTTGGAGTTCTAGAATGCCAAAATAGAATGTTGGTAGTTCTAGAATTCCAAAATAGAATGTTGGGAGTTCTAGAATGCCAAAATAGAATGTTGGGAGTTCTAGAAATCCAAAATAGAATGTTGGTGTTGCAGAATTCCAAAATAGAATGTTGGGAGTTCTAGAATGCCAAAATAGAATGTTGGTAGTTGTAGAATTCCAAAATAGAATGTTGGGAGTTCTAGAATGCCAAAATAGAATGTTGGGAGTTCTAGAATGCCAAAATAGAATGTTGGTGTTGCAGAATTCCAAAATAGAATGTTTGGAGTTCTAGAATGCCAAAATAGAATGTTGGTAGTTCTAGAATTCCAAAATAGAATGTTGGGAGTTCTAGAATGCCAAAATAGAATGTTGGGAGTTCTAGAAATCCAAAATAGAATGTTGGTGTTGCAGAATTCCAAAATAGAATGTTGGAAGTTCTAGAATGCCAAAATAGAATGTTGGTAGTTGTAGAATTCCAAAATAGAATGTTGGGAGTTCTAGAATGCCAAAATAGAATGTTGGGAGTTCTAGAATGCCACAATAGAATGTTGGGAGTTCTAGAATGACAAAATAGAATGTTGGGAGTTCTAGAATTCCAAAATAGAATGTTGGTGTTGCAGAATTTCAAAATAGAATGTTTGGAGTTCTAGAATGCCAAAATAGAATGTTGGTAGTTCTATAATTCCAAAATAGAATGTTGGGAGTTCTAGAATGCCAAAATAGAATGTTGGGAGTTCTAGAAATCCAAAATAGAATGTTGGTGTTGCAGAATTCCAAAATAGAATGTTGGGAGTTCTAGAATGCCAAAATAGAATGTTGGGAGTTCTAGAATGCCAAAATAGAATGTTGGTGTTGCAGAATGCCAAAATAGAATGTTGGTGTTGCAGAATTCCAAAATAGAATGTTGGGAGTTCTAGAATGCCAAAATAGAATGTTGGGAGTTCTAGAAATCCAAAATAGAATGTTGGTGTTGCAGAATTCCAAAATAGAATGTTGGGAGTTCTAGAATGCCAAAATAGAATGTTGGTAGTTGTAGAATTCCAAAATAGAATGTTGGGAGTTCTAGAATTCCAAAATAGAATGTTGGGAGTTCTAGAATGCCACAATAGAATGTTGGGAGTTCTAGAATGACAAAATAGAATGTTGGGAGTTCTAGAATTCCAAAATAGAATGTTGGTGTTGCAGAATTTCAAAATAGAATGTTTGGAGTTCTAGAATGCCAAAATAGAATGTTGGTAGTTCTAGAATTCCAAAATAGAATGTTGGAGTTCTAGAATGCCAAAATAGAATGTTGGGAGTTCTAGAAATCCAAAATAGAATGTTGGTGTTGCAGAATTCCAAAATAGAATGTTGGGAGTTCTAGAATGCCAAAATAGAATGTTGGGAGTTCTAGAATGCCAAAATAGAATGTTGGTGTTGCAGAATGCCAAAATAGAATGTTGGTGTTGCAGAATTCCAAAATAGAATGTTGGGAGTTCTAGAATGCCAAAATAGAATGTTGGGAGTTCTAGAAATCCAAAATAGAATGTTGGTGTTGCAGAATTCCAAAATAGAATGTTGGGAGTTCTAGAATGCCAAAATAGAATGTTGGTATTTCTAGAATTTCAAAATAGAATGTTGGGAGTTCTAGAATGCCAAAATAGAATGTTGGTGTTGCAGAATTCCAAAATAGAATGTTGGGAGTTCTAGAATTCCAAAATAGAATGCTGGGAGTTCTAGAATGCCAAAATAGAATGTTGGGAGTTCTAGAAATCCAAAATAGAATGTTGGTGTTGCAGAATTCCAAAATAGAATGTTTGGAGTTCTAGAATGCCAAAATAGAATGTTGGTAGTTCTAGAATTCCAAAATAGAATGTTGGGAGTTCTAGAATGCCAAAATAGAATGTTGGGAGTTCTAGAAATCCAAAATAGAATGTTGGTGTTGCAGAATTCCAAAATAGAATGTTGGGAGTTCTAGAATGCCAAAATAGAATGTTGGGAGTTCTAGAATTCCAAAATAGAATGTTGGTGTAGCAGAATTCCAAAATAGAATGTTGGGAGTTCTAGAATTCCAAAATAGAATGTTGGGAGTTCTAGAATTCCAAAATAGAATGTTGGGAGTTCAAGAATGCCAAAATAGAATGTTGGGAGTTCTAGAATGCCAAAATAGAATGTTGGGAGTTCTAGAATGCCAAAATAGAATGTTGGGAGTTCTAGAATGCCAAAATAGAATGTTGGGAGTTCTAGAATGCCAAAATAGAATGTTGGGAGTTCTAGAATGACAAAATAGAATATTGGGAGTTCTAGAATTCCAAAATAGAATGTTGGTGTTGCAGAATTCCAAAATAGAATGTTGGGAGTTCTAGAATGCCAAAATAGAATGTTGGTAGTTGTAGAATTCCAAAATAGAATGTTGGGAGTTCTAGAATGCCAAAATAGAATGTTGAGAGTTCTAGAATTCCAAAATAGAATGTTGGTGTTGCAGAATTCCAAAATAGAATGTTGGGAGTTCTAGAATTCCAAAATAGAATGCTGGGAGTTCTAGAATGCCAAAATAGAATGTTGGGAGTTCTAGAAATCCAAAATAGAATGTTGGTGTTGCAGAATTCCAAAATAGAATGTTTGGAGTTCTAGAATGCCAAAATAGAATGTTGGTAGTTCGAGAATTCCAAAATAGAATGTTGGGAGTTCTAGAATGCCAAAATAGAATGTTGGGAGTTCGAGAATTCCAAAATAGAATGTTGGGAGTTCTAGAATGCCAAAATAGAATGTTGGGAGTTCTAGAATGCCATAATAGAATGTTGGGAGTTCTAGAATTCCAAAATAGAATGTTTGGAGTTCTAGAATTCCAAAATAGAATGTTGGGAGTTCTAGAATTCCAAAGTAGAATGCTGATGTTGCAGAATTCCAAAATAGAATGTTGGGAGTTCTAGAATGCCAAAATAGAATGTTGAGAGTTCTAGAATTCCAAAATAGAATGTTGGTGTTGCAGAATTCCAAAATAGAATGTTGGGAGTTCTAGAATTCCAAAATAGAATGCTGGGAGTTCTAGAATGCCAAAATAGAATGTTGGGAGTTCTAGAAATCCAAAATAGAATGTTGGTGTTGCAGAATTCCAAAATAGAATGTTTGGAGTTCTAGAATGCCAAAATAGAATGTTGGTAGTTCGAGAATTCCAAAATAGAATGTTGGGAGTTCTAGAATGCCAAAATAGAATGTTGGGAGTTCGAGAATTCCAAAATAGAATGTTGGGAGTTCTAGAATGCCAAAATAGAATGTTGGGAGTTCTAGAATGCCATAATAGAATGTTGGGAGTTCTAGAATTCCAAAATAGAATGTTGGGAGTTCTAGAATTCCAAAATAGAATGTTTGGAGTTCTAGAATTCTAAAATAGAATGTTGGGAGTTCTAGAATGCCAAAATAGAATGTTAAGAGTTCTAGAATGCCAAAATAGAATGTTGGGAGTTCTAGAATGCCAAAATAGAATGTTGGGAGTTCTAGAATGCCAAAATAGAATGTTGGTGTTGCAGAATTCCAAAATAGAATGTTGGGAGTTCTAGAATGCCAAAATAGAATGTTGGGAGTTCTAGAAATCCAAAATAGAATGTTGGTGTTGCAGAATTCCAAAATAGAATGTTGGGAGTTCTAGAATGCCAAAATAGAATGTTGGTATTTCTAGAATTCCAAAATAGAATGTTGGGAGTTCTAGAATGCCAAAATAGAATGTTGGTAGTTCTAGAATTCCAAAATAGAATGTTGGGAGTTCTAGAATGCCAAAATAGAATGTTGGGAGTTCTAGAAATCCAAAATAGAATGTTGGTGTTGCAGAATTCCAAAATAGAATGTTGGGAGTTCTAGAATGCCAAAATAGAATGTTGGGAGTTCTAGAATTCCAAAATAGAATGTTGGTGTAGCAGAATTCCAAAATAGAATGTTGGGAGTTCTAGAATTCCAAAATAGAATGTTGGGAGTTCTAGAATTCCAAAATAGAATGTTGGGAGTTCAAGAATGCCAAAATAGAATGTTGGGAGTTCTAGAATGCCAAAATAGAATGTTGGGAGTTCTAGAATGCCAAAATAGAATGTTGGGAGTTCTAGAATGCCAAAATAGAATGTTGGGAGTTCTAGAATGCCAAAATAGAATGTTGGGAGTTCTAGAATGACAAAATAGAATATTGGGAGTTCTAGAATTCCAAAATAGAATGTTGGTGTTGCAGAATTCCAAAATAGAATGTTGGGAGTTCTAGAATGCCAAAATAGAATGTTGGTAGTTGTAGAATTCCAAAATAGAATGTTGGGAGTTCTAGAATGCCAAAATAGAATGTTGAGAGTTCTAGAATTCCAAAATAGAATGTTGGTGTTGCAGAATTCCAAAATAGAATGTTGGGAGTTCTAGAATTCCAAAATAGAATGCTGGGAGTTCTAGAATGCCAAAATAGAATGTTGGGAGTTCTAGAAATCCAAAATAGAATGTTGGTGTTGCAGAATTCCAAAATAGAATGTTTGGAGTTCTAGAATGCCAAAATAGAATGTTGGTAGTTCGAGAATTCCAAAATAGAATGTTGGGAGTTCTAGAATGCCAAAATAGAATGTTGGGAGTTCGAGAATTCCAAAATAGAATGTTGGGAGTTCTAGAATGCCAAAATAGAATGTTGGGAGTTCTAGAATGCCATAATAGAATGTTGGGAGTTCTAGAATTCCAAAATAGAATGTTTGGAGTTCTAGAATTCCAAAATAGAATGTTGGGAGTTCTAGAATTCCAAAGTAGAATGCTGATGTTGCAGAATTCCAAAATAGAATGTTGGGAGTTCTAGAATGCCAAAATAGAATGTTGAGAGTTCTAGAATTCCAAAATAGAATGTTGGTGTTGCAGAATTCCAAAATAGAATGTTGGGAGTTCTAGAATTCCAAAATAGAATGCTGGGAGTTCTAGAATGCCAAAATAGAATGTTGGGAGTTCTAGAAATCCAAAATAGAATGTTGGTGTTGCAGAATTCCAAAATAGAATGTTTGGAGTTCTAGAATGCCAAAATAGAATGTTGGTAGTTCGAGAATTCCAAAATAGAATGTTGGGAGTTCTAGAATGCCAAAATAGAATGTTGGGAGTTCGAGAATTCCAAAATAGAATGTTGGGAGTTCTAGAATGCCAAAATAGAATGTTGGGAGTTCTAGAATGCCATAATAGAATGTTGGGAGTTCTAGAATTCCAAAATAGAATGTTGGGAGTTCTAGAATTCCAAAATAGAATGTTTGGAGTTCTAGAATTCTAAAATAGAATGTTGGGAGTTCTAGAATGCCAAAATAGAATGTTAAGAGTTCTAGAATGCCAAAATAGAATGTTGGGAGTTCTAGAATGCCAAAATAGAATGTTGGGAGTTCTAGAATGCCAAAATAGAATGTTGGTGTTGCAGAATTCCAAAATAGAATGTTGGGAGTTCTAGAATGCCAAAATAGAATGTTGGGAGTTCTAGAAATCCAAAATAGAATGTTGGTGTTGCAGAATTCCAAAATAGAATGTTGGGAGTTCTAGAATGCCAAAATAGAATGTTGGTATTTCTAGAATTCCAAAATAGAATGTTGGGAGTTCTAGAATGCCAAAATAGAATGTTGGTAGTTCTAGAATGCCAAAATAGAATGTTGGTGTTGCAGAATTCCAAAATAGAATGTTGGGAGTTCTAGAATTCCAAAATAGAATGCTGGGAGTTCTAGAATGCCAAAATAGAATGTTGGGAGTTCTAGAAATCCAAAATAGAATGTTGGTGTTGCAGAATTCCAAAATAGAATGTTGGGAGTTCTAGAATGCCAAAATAGAATGTTGGTATTTCTAGAATTCCAAAATAGAATGTTGGGAGTTCTAGAATGCCAAAATAGAATGTTGGTAGTTCTAGAATGCCAAAATAGAATGTTGGGAGTTCTAGAATGCCAAAATAGAATGTTGGTAGTTCTAGAATTCCAAAATAGAATGTTGGTAGTTCTAGAATTCCAAAATAGAATGTTGGTAGTTCTAGAATTCCAAAATAGAATGTTGGGAGTTCTAGAATGCCAAAATAGAATGTTGGGAGTTCTAGAAATCCAAAATAGAATGTTGGTGTTGCAGAATTCCAAAATAGAATGTTGGGAGTTCTAGAATGCCAAAATAGAATGTTGGGAGTTCTAGAATGCCAAAATAGAATGTTGGTGTTGCAGAATGCCAAAATAGAATGTTGGTGTTGCAGAATTCCAAAATAGAATGTTGGGAGTTCTAGAATGCCAAAATAGAATGTTGGGAGTTCTAGAAATCCAAAATAGAATGTTGGTGTTGCAGAATTCCAAAATAGAATGTTGGGAGTTCTAGAATGCCAAAATAGAATGTTGGTAGTTGTAGAATTCCAAAATAGAATGTTGGGAGTTCTAGAATGCCAAAATAGAATGTTGGGAGTTCTAGAATGCCACAATAGAATGTTGGGAGTTCTAGAATGACAAAATAGAATGTTGGGAGTTCTAGAATTCCAAAATAGAATGTTGGTGTTGCAGAATTTCAAAATAGAATGTTTGGAGTTCTAGAATGCCAAAATAGAATGTTGGTAGTTCTAGAATTCCAAAATAGAATGTTGGGAGTTCTAGAATGCCAAAATAGAATGTTGGGAGTTCTAGAAATCCAAAATAGAATGTTGGTGTTGCAGAATTCCAAAATAGAATGTTGGGAGTTCTAGAATGCCAAAATAGAATGTTGGGAGTTCTAGAATGCCAAAATAGAATGTTGGTGTTGCAGAATGCCAAAATAGAATGTTGGTGTTGCAGAATTCCAAAATAGAATGTTGGGAGTTCTAGAATGCCAAAATAGAATGTTGGGAGTTCTAGAAATCCAAAATAGAATGTTGGTGTTGCAGAATTCCAAAATAGAATGTTGGGAGTTCTAGAATGCCAAAATAGAATGTTGGTATTTCTAGAATTTCAAAATAGAATGTTGGGAGTTCTAGAATGCCAAAATAGAATGTTGGGAGTTCTAGAATGTCAAAATAGAATGTTGGTGTTGCAGAATTCCAAAATAGAATGTTGGGAGTTCTAGAATTCCAAAATAGAATGCTGGGAGTTCTAGAATGCCAAAATAGAATGTTGGGAGTTCTAGAAATCCAAAATAGAATGTTGGTGTTGCAGAATTCCAAAATAGAATGTTTGGAGTTCTAGAATGCCAAAATAGAATGTTGGTAGTTCTAGAATTCCAAAATAGAATGTTGGGAGTTCTAGAATGCCAAAATAGAATGTTGGGAGTTCTAGAAATCCAAAATAGAATGTTGGTGTTGCAGAATTCCAAAATAGAATGTTGGGAGTTCTAGAATGCCAAAATAGAATGTTGGGAGTTCTAGAATTCCAAAATAGAATGTTGGTGTTGCAGAATTCCAAAATAGAATGTTGGGAGTTCTAGAATTCCAAAATAGAATGTTGGTAGTTCTAGAATTCCAAAATAGAATGTTGGGAGTTCTAGAATGCCAAAATAGAATGTTGGGAGTTCTAGAAATCCAAAATAGAATGTTGGTGTTGCAGAATTCCAAAATAGAATGTTTGGAGTTCTAGAATGCCAAAATAGAATGTTGGTGTTGCAGAATTCCAAAATAGAATGTTGGGAGTTCTAGAATTCCAAAATAGAATGTTGGGAGTTCTAGAATGCCAAAATAGAATGTTGGGAGTTCTAGAAATCCAAAATAGAATGTTGGTGTTGCAGAATTCCAAAATAGAATGTTGGGAGTTCTAGAATGCCAAAATAGAATGTTGGTAGTTGTAGAATTCCAAAATAGAATGTTGGGAGTTCTAGAATGCCAAAATAGAATGTTGGGAGTTCTAGAATGCCACAATAGAATGTTGGGAGTTCTAGAATGCCAAAATAGAATGTTGGGAGTTCTAGAATTCCAAAATAGAATGTTGGTGTTGCAGAATTCCAAAATAGAATGTTTGGAGTTCTAGAATGCCAAAATAGAATGTTGGTAGTTCTAGAATTCCAAAATAGAATGTTGGGAGTTCTAGAATGCCAAAATAGAATGTTGGGAGTTCTAGAAATCCAAAATAGAATGTTGGTGTTGCAGAATTCCAAAATAGAATGTTGGGAGTTCTAGAATGCCAAAATAGAATGTTGGGAGTTCTAGAATGCCAAAATAGAATGTTGGTGTTGCAGAATTCCAAAATAGAATGTTGGGAGTTCTAGAATGCCAAAATAGAATGTTGGGAGTTCTAGAAATCCAAAATAGAATGTTGGTGTTGCAGAATTCCAAAATAGAATGTTGGGAGTTCTAGAATGCCAAAATAGAATGTTGGTATTTCTAGAATTCCAAAATAGAATGTTGGGAGTTCTAGAATGCCAAAATAGAATGTTGGTAGTTCTAGAATGCCAAAATAGAATGTTGGTGTTGCAGAATTCCAAAATAGAATGTTGGGAGTTCTAGAATTCCAAAATAGAATGCTGGGAGTTCTAGAATGCCAAAATAGAATGTTGGGAGTTCTAGAAATCCAAAATAGAATGTTGGTGTTGCAGAATTCCAAAATAGAATGTTGGGAGTTCTAGAATGCCAAAATAGAATGTTGGTATTTCTAGAATTCCAAAATAGAATGTTGGGAGTTCTAGAATGCCAAAATAGAATGTTGGTAGTTCTAGAATGCCAAAATAGAATGTTGGGAGTTCTAGAATGCCAAAATAGAATGTTGGTAGTTCTAGAATTCCAAAATAGAATGTTGGTAGTTCTAGAATTCCAAAATAGAATGTTGGTAGTTCTAGAATTCCAAAATAGAATGTTGGGAGTTCTAGAATGCCAAAATAGAATGTTGGGAGTTCTAGAAATCCAAAATAGAATGTTGGTGTTGCAGAATTCCAAAATAGAATGTTGGGAGTTCTAGAATGCCAAAATAGAATGTTGGGAGTTCTAGAATGCCAAAATAGAATGTTGGTGTTGCAGAATGCCAAAATAGAATGTTGGTGTTGCAGAATTCCAAAATAGAATGTTGGGAGTTCTAGAATGCCAAAATAGAATGTTGGGAGTTCTAGAAATCCAAAATAGAATGTTGGTGTTGCAGAATTCCAAAATAGAATGTTGGGAGTTCTAGAATGCCAAAATAGAATGTTGGTAGTTGTAGAATTCCAAAATAGAATGTTGGGAGTTCTAGAATGCCAAAATAGAATGTTGGGAGTTCTAGAATGCCACAATAGAATGTTGGGAGTTCTAGAATGACAAAATAGAATGTTGGGAGTTCTAGAATTCCAAAATAGAATGTTGGTGTTGCAGAATTTCAAAATAGAATGTTTGGAGTTCTAGAATGCCAAAATAGAATGTTGGTAGTTCTAGAATTCCAAAATAGAATGTTGGGAGTTCTAGAATGCCAAAATAGAATGTTGGGAGTTCTAGAAATCCAAAATAGAATGTTGGTGTTGCAGAATTCCAAAATAGAATGTTGGGAGTTCTAGAATGCCAAAATAGAATGTTGGGAGTTCTAGAATGCCAAAATAGAATGTTGGTGTTGCAGAATGCCAAAATAGAATGTTGGTGTTGCAGAATTCCAAAATAGAATGTTGGGAGTTCTAGAATGCCAAAATAGAATGTTGGGAGTTCTAGAAATCCAAAATAGAATGTTGGTGTTGCAGAATTCCAAAATAGAATGTTGGGAGTTCTAGAATGCCAAAATAGAATGTTGGTATTTCTAGAATTTCAAAATAGAATGTTGGGAGTTCTAGAATGCCAAAATAGAATGTTGGGAGTTCTAGAATGTCAAAATAGAATGTTGGTGTTGCAGAATTCCAAAATAGAATGTTGGGAGTTCTAGAATTCCAAAATAGAATGCTGGGAGTTCTAGAATGCCAAAATAGAATGTTGGGAGTTCTAGAAATCCAAAATAGAATGTTGGTGTTGCAGAATTCCAAAATAGAATGTTTGGAGTTCTAGAATGCCAAAATAGAATGTTGGTAGTTCTAGAATTCCAAAATAGAATGTTGGGAGTTCTAGAATGCCAAAATAGAATGTTGGGAGTTCTAGAAATCCAAAATAGAATGTTGGTGTTGCAGAATTCCAAAATAGAATGTTGGGAGTTCTAGAATGCCAAAATAGAATGTTGGGAGTTCTAGAATTCCAAAATAGAATGTTGGTGTTGCAGAATTCCAAAATAGAATGTTGGGAGTTCTAGAATTCCAAAATAGAATGTTGGGAGTTCTAGAATTCCAAAATAGAATGTTGGGAGTTCAAGAATGCCAAAATAGAATGTTGGGAGTTCTAGAATGCCAAAATAGAATGTTGGGAGTTCTAGAATGCCAAAATAGAATGTTGGGAGTTCTAGAATGACAAAATAGAATATTGGGAGTTCTAGAATGCCAAAATAGAATGTTGGTGTTGCAGAATTCCAAAATAGAATGTTGGGAGTTCTAGAATGCCAAAATAGAATGTTGGTAGTTGTAGAATTCCAAAATAGAATGTTGGGAGTTCTAGAATGTCAAAATAGAATGTTGGGAGTTCTAGAATTCCAAAATAGAATGTTGGTGTTGCAGAATTCCAAAATAGAATGTTGGGAGTTCTAGAATGCCAAAATAGAATGTTGGGAGTTCTAGAAATCCAAAATAGAATGTTGGTGTTGCAGAATTCCAAAATAGAATGTTTGGAGTTCTAGAATGCCAAAATAGAATGTTGGTAGTTCTAGAATTCCAAAATAGAATGTTGGGAGTTCTAGAATGCCAAAATAGAATGTTGGGAGTTCTAGAAATCCAAAATAGAATGTTGGTGTTGCAGAATTCCAAAATAGAATGTTTGGAGTTCTAGAATGCCAAAATAGAATGTTGGTGTTGCAGAATTCCAAAATAGAATGTTGGGAGTTCTAGAATTCCAAAATAGAATGTTGGGAGTTCTAGAATGCCAAAATAGAATGTTGGGAGTTCTAGAAATCCAAAATAGAATGTTGGTGTTGCAGAATTCCAAAATAGAATGTTGGGAGTTCTAGAATGCCAAAATAGAATGTTGGTAGTTGTAGAATTCCAAAATAGAATGTTGGGAGTTCTAGAATGCCAAAATAGAATGTTGGGAGTTCTAGAATGCCACAATAGAATGTTGGGAGTTCTAGAATGCCAAAATAGAATGTTGGGAGTTCTAGAATTCCAAAATAGAATGTTGGTGTTGCAGAATTCCAAAATAGAATGTTTGGAGTTCTAGAATGCCAAAATAGAATGTTGGTAGTTCTAGAATTCCAAAATAGAATGTTGGGAGTTCTAGAATGCCAAAATAGAATGTTGGGAGTTCTAGAAATCCAAAATAGAATGTTGGTGTTGCAGAATTCCAAAATAGAATGTTGGGAGTTCTAGAATGCCAAAATAGAATGTTGGGAGTTCTAGAATGCCAAAATAGAATGTTGGTGTTGCAGAATTCCAAAATAGAATGTTGGGAGTTCTAGAATGCCAAAATAGAATGTTGGGAGTTCTAGAAATCCAAAATAGAATGTTGGTGTTGCAGAATTCCAAAATAGAATGTTGGGAGTTCTAGAATGCCAAAATAGAATGTTGGTATTTCTAGAATTCCAAAATAGAATGTTGGGAGTTCTAGAATGCCAAAATAGAATGTTGGTAGTTCTAGAATGCCAAAATAGAATGTTGGTGTTGCAGAATTCCAAAATAGAATGTTGGGAGTTCTATAATTCCAAAATAGAATGCTGGGAGTTCTAGAATGCCAAAATAGAATGTCGGGAGTTCTAGAAATCCAAAATAGAATGTTGGTGTTGCAGAATTCCAAAATAGAATGTTGGGAGTTCTAGAATGCCAAAATAGAATGTTGGTATTTCTAGAATTCCAAAATAGAATGTTGGGAGTTCTAGAATGCCAAAATAGAATGTTGGTAGTTCTAGAATGCCAAAATAGAATGTTGGGAGTTCTAGAATGCCAAAATAGAATGTTGGTAGTTCTAGAATTCCAAAATAGAATGTTGGTAGTTCTAGAATTCCAAAATAGAATGTTGGTAGTTCTAGAATTTCAAAATAGAATGTTGGGAGTTCTAGAATGCCAAAATAGAATGTTAAGAGTTCTAGAATGCCAAAATAGAATGTTGGGAGTTCTAGAATGCCAAAATAGAATGTTGGGAGTTCTAGAATGCCATAATAGAATGTTGGGAGTTCTAGAATGCCAAAATAGAATGTTGGGAGTTCTAGAATGCCAAAATAGAATGTTGGGAGTTCTAGAATGCCAAAATAGAATGTTGGGAGTTCTGGAATGCCACAATAGAATGTTGGGAGTTCTAGAATGCCAAAATAGAATGTTGGGAGTTCTAGAATTCCAAAATAGAATGTTGGTGTTGCATAATTCCAAAATAGAATGTTTGGAGTTCTAGAATGCCAAAATAGAATGTTGGTAGTTCTAGAATTCCAAAATAGAATGTTGGGAGTTCTAGAATGCCAAAATAGAATGTTGGGAGTTCTAGAAATCCAAAATAGAATGTTGTTGTTGCAGAATTCCAAAATAGAATGTTGGGAGTTCTAGAATGCCAAAATAGAATGTTGGTGTTGCAGAATTCCAAAATAGAATGTTGGGAGTTCTAGAATGCCAAAATAGAATGTTGGGAGTTCTAGAAATCCAAAATAGAATGTTGGTGTTGCAGAATTCCAAAATAGAATGTTGGGAGTTCTAGAATGCCAAAATAGAATGTTGGTATTTCTAGAATTCCAAAATAGAATGTTGGGAGTTCTAGAATGCCAAAATAGAATGTTGGTAGTTCTAGAATGCCAAAATAGAATGTTGGGAGTTCTAGAATGCCAAAATAGAATGTTGGGAGTTCTAGAATTCCAAAATAGAATGTTGGGAGTTCTGGAATGCCACAATAGAATGTTGGGAGTTCTAGAATGCCAAAATAGAATGTTGGGAGTTCTAGAATTCCAAAATAGAATGTTGGTGTTGCATAATTCCAAAATAGAATGTTTGGAGTTCTAGAATGCCAAAATAGAATGTTGGTAGTTCTAGAATTCCAAAATAGAATGTTGGGAGTTCTAGAATGCCAAAATAGAATGTTGGGAGTTCTAGAATTCCAAAATAGAATGTTGGTGTTGCATAATTCCAAAATAGAATGTTGGGAGTTCTAGAATGCCAAAATAGAATGTTGGGAGTTCTAGAATGCCAAAATAGAATGTTGGGAGTTCTAGAATGCCAAAATAGAATGTTGGGAG
The DNA here is from genome assembly GCF_028390025.1 of Pseudophryne corroboree. NCBI lineage: Eukaryota > Metazoa > Chordata > Amphibia > Anura > Myobatrachidae > Pseudophryne > Pseudophryne corroboree. The sequence goes on along the minus strand of NW_026967467.1, from coordinate 830,808 downwards.
TTCTAGAATGCCAAAATAGAATGTTGGGAGTTCTGGAATGCCACAATAGAATGTTGGGAGTTCTAGAATGCCAAAATAGAATGTTGGGAGTTCTAGAATTCCAAAATAGAATGTTGGTGTTGCATAATTCCAAAATAGAATGTTGGGAGTTCTAGAATGCCAAAATAGAATGTTGGTGTTGCAGAATTCCAAAATAGAATGTTGGGAGTTCTAGAATGCCAAAATAGAATGTTGGGAGTTCTAGAAATCCAAAATAGAATGTTGGTGTTGCAGAATTCCAAAATAGAATGTTGGGAGTTCTAGAATGCCAAAATAGAATGTTGGTATTTCTAGAATTCCAAAATAGAATGTTGGGAGTTCTAGAATGCCAAAATAGAATGTTGGTAGTTCTAGAATGCCAAAATAGAATGTTGGGAGTTCTAGAATGCCAAAATAGAATGTTGGGAGTTCTAGAAATCCAAAATAGAATGTTGGTGTTGCAGAATTCCAAAATAGAATGTTGGGAGTTCTAGAATGCCAAAATAGAATGTTGGTGTTGCAGAATTCCAAAATAGAATGTTGGGAGTTCTAGAATGCCAAAATAGAATGTTGGGAGTTCTAGAAATCCAAAATAGAATGTTGGTGTTGCAGAATTCCAAAATAGAATGTTGGGAGTTCTAGAATGCCAAAATAGAATGTTGGTAGTTCTAGAATTCCAAAATAGAATGTTGGTAGTTCTAGAATTCCAAAATAGAATGTTGGGAGTTCTAGAATGCCAAAATAGAATGTTGGGAGTTCTAGAAATCCAAAATAGAATGTTGGTGTTGCAGAATTCCAAAATAGAATGTTGGTGTTGCAGAATTCCAAAATAGAATGTTGGGAGTTCTAGAATGCCAAAATAGAATGTTGGGAGTTCTAGAAATCCAAAATAGAATGTTGGTGTTGCAGAATTCCAAAATAGAATGTTGGGAGTTCTAGAATGCCAAAATAGAATGTTGGTAGTTGTAGAATTCCAAAATAGAATGTTGGGAGTTCTAGAATGCCAAAATAGAATGTTGGGAGTTCTAGAATGACAAAATAGAATGTTGGGAGTTCTAGAATTCCAAAATAGAATGTTAGTGTTGCAGAATTTCAAAATAGAATGTTTGGAGTTCTAGAATGCCAAAATAGAATGTTGGTAGTTCTAGAATTCCAAAATAGAATGTTGGGAGTTCTAGAATGCCAAAATAGAATGTTGGGAGTTCTAGAATGCCAAAATAGAATGTTGGTGTTGCAGAATTCCAAAATAGAATGTTGGGAGTTCTAGAATGCCAAAATAGAATGTTGGGAGTTCTAGAATGCCAAAATAGAATGTTGGTGTTGCAGAATGCCAAAATAGAATGTTGGTGTTGCAGAATTCCAAAATAGAATGTTGGGAGTTCTAGAATGCCAAAATAGAATGTTGGGAGTTCTAGAAATCCAAAATAGAATGTTGGTGTTGCAGAATTCCAAAATAGAATGTTGGTGTTGCAGAATGCCAAAATAGAATGTTGGTATTTCTAGAATTTCAAAATAGAATGTTGGTATTTCTAGAATTTCAAAATAGAATGTTGGTATTTCTAGAATTTCAAAATAGAATGTTGGGAGTTCTAGAATGCCAAAATAGAATGTTGGGAGTTCTAGAATGTCAAAATAGAATGTTGGTGTTGCAGAATTCCAAAATAGAATGTTGGGAGTTCTAGAATTCCAAAATAGAATGCTGGGAGTTCTAGAATGCCAAAATAGAATGTTGGGAGTTCTAGAAATCCAAAATAGAATGTTGGTGTTGCAGAATTCCAAAATAGAATGTTTGGAGTTCTAGAATGCCAAAATAGAATGTTGGTAGTTCTAGAATTCCAAAATAGAATGTTGGTATTTCTAGAATTTCAAAATAGAATGTTGGGAGTTCTAGAATGCCAAAATAGAATGTTAAGAGTTCTAGAATGCCAAAATAGAATGTTGGGAGTTCTAGAATGCCAAAATAGAATGTTGGGAGTTCTAGAATGCCATAATAGAATGTTGGGAGTTCTAGAATGCCAAAATAGAATGTTGGGAGTTCTAGAATGCCAAAATAGAATGTTGGGAGTTCTAGAATGCCAAAATAGAATGTTGGGAGTTCTGGAATGCCACAATAGAATGTTGGGAGTTCTAGAATGCCAAAATAGAATGTTGGGAGTTCTAGAATTCCAAAATAGAATGTTGGTGTTGCATAATTCCAAAATAGAATGTTTGGAGTTCTAGAATGCCAAAATAGAATGTTGGTAGTTCTAGAATTCCAAAATAGAATGTTGGGAGTTCTAGAATGCCAAAATAGAATGTTGGGAGTTCTAGAAATCCAAAATAGAATGTTGTTGTTGCAGAATTCCAAAATAGAATGTTGGGAGTTCTAGAATGCCAAAATAGAATGTTGGTGTTGCAGAATTCCAAAATAGAATGTTGGGAGTTCTAGAATGCCAAAATAGAATGTTGGGAGTTCTAGAAATCCAAAATAGAATGTTGGTGTTGCAGAATTCCAAAATAGAATGTTGGGAGTTCTAGAATGCCAAAATAGAATGTTGGTATTTCTAGAATTCCAAAATAGAATGTTGGGAGTTCTAGAATGCCAAAATAGAATGTTGGTAGTTCTAGAATGCCAAAATAGAATGTTGGGAGTTCTAGAATGCCAAAATAGAATGTTGGGAGTTCTAGAATTCCAAAATAGAATGTTGGGAGTTCTGGAATGCCACAATAGAATGTTGGGAGTTCTAGAATGCCAAAATAGAATGTTGGGAGTTCTAGAATTCCAAAATAGAATGTTGGTGTTGCATAATTCCAAAATAGAATGTTTGGAGTTCTAGAATGCCAAAATAGAATGTTGGTAGTTCTAGAATTCCAAAATAGAATGTTGGGAGTTCTAGAATGCCAAAATAGAATGTTGGGAGTTCTAGAATTCCAAAATAGAATGTTGGTGTTGCATAATTCCAAAATAGAATGTTGGGAGTTCTAGAATGCCAAAATAGAATGTTGGGAGTTCTAGAATGCCAAAATAGAATGTTGGGAGTTCTAGAATGCCAAAATAGAATGTTGGGAGTTCTGGAATGCCACAATAGAATGTTGGGAGTTCTAGAATGCCAAAATAGAATGTTGGGAGTTCTAGAATTCCAAAATAGAATGTTGGTGTTGCATAATTCCAAAATAGAATGTTGGGAGTTCTAGAATGCCAAAATAGAATGTTGGTGTTGCAGAATTCCAAAATAGAATGTTGGGAGTTCTAGAATGCCAAAATAGAATGTTGGGAGTTCTAGAAATCCAAAATAGAATGTTGGTGTTGCAGAATTCCAAAATAGAATGTTGGGAGTTCTAGAATGCCAAAATAGAATGTTGGTATTTCTAGAATTCCAAAATAGAATGTTGGGAGTTCTAGAATGCCAAAATAGAATGTTGGTAGTTCTAGAATGCCAAAATAGAATGTTGGGAGTTCTAGAATGCCAAAATAGAATGTTGGGAGTTCTAGAAATCCAAAATAGAATGTTGGTGTTGCAGAATTCCAAAATAGAATGTTGGGAGTTCTAGAATGCCAAAATAGAATGTTGGTGTTGCAGAATTCCAAAATAGAATGTTGGGAGTTCTAGAATGCCAAAATAGAATGTTGGGAGTTCTAGAAATCCAAAATAGAATGTTGGTGTTGCAGAATTCCAAAATAGAATGTTGGGAGTTCTAGAATGCCAAAATAGAATGTTGGTAGTTCTAGAATTCCAAAATAGAATGTTGGTAGTTCTAGAATTCCAAAATAGAATGTTGGGAGTTCTAGAATGCCAAAATAGAATGTTGGGAGTTCTAGAAATCCAAAATAGAATGTTGGTGTTGCAGAATTCCAAAATAGAATGTTGGTGTTGCAGAATTCCAAAATAGAATGTTGGGAGTTCTAGAATGCCAAAATAGAATGTTGGGAGTTCTAGAAATCCAAAATAGAATGTTGGTGTTGCAGAATTCCAAAATAGAATGTTGGGAGTTCTAGAATGCCAAAATAGAATGTTGGTAGTTGTAGAATTCCAAAATAGAATGTTGGGAGTTCTAGAATGCCAAAATAGAATGTTGGGAGTTCTAGAATGACAAAATAGAATGTTGGGAGTTCTAGAATTCCAAAATAGAATGTTAGTGTTGCAGAATTTCAAAATAGAATGTTTGGAGTTCTAGAATGCCAAAATAGAATGTTGGTAGTTCTAGAATTCCAAAATAGAATGTTGGGAGTTCTAGAATGCCAAAATAGAATGTTGGGAGTTCTAGAATGCCAAAATAGAATGTTGGTGTTGCAGAATTCCAAAATAGAATGTTGGGAGTTCTAGAATGCCAAAATAGAATGTTGGGAGTTCTAGAATGCCAAAATAGAATGTTGGTGTTGCAGAATGCCAAAATAGAATGTTGGTGTTGCAGAATTCCAAAATAGAATGTTGGGAGTTCTAGAATGCCAAAATAGAATGTTGGGAGTTCTAGAAATCCAAAATAGAATGTTGGTGTTGCAGAATTCCAAAATAGAATGTTGGTGTTGCAGAATGCCAAAATAGAATGTTGGTATTTCTAGAATTTCAAAATAGAATGTTGGTATTTCTAGAATTTCAAAATAGAATGTTGGTATTTCTAGAATTTCAAAATAGAATGTTGGGAGTTCTAGAATGCCAAAATAGAATGTTGGGAGTTCTAGAATGTCAAAATAGAATGTTGGTGTTGCAGAATTCCAAAATAGAATGTTGGGAGTTCTAGAATTCCAAAATAGAATGCTGGGAGTTCTAGAATGCCAAAATAGAATGTTGGGAGTTCTAGAAATCCAAAATAGAATGTTGGTGTTGCAGAATTCCAAAATAGAATGTTTGGAGTTCTAGAATGCCAAAATAGAATGTTGGTAGTTCTAGAATTCCAAAATAGAATGCTGGGAGTTCTAGAATGCCAAAATAGAATGTTGGGAGTTCTAGAAATCCAAAATAGAATGTTGGTGTTGCAGAATTCCAAAATAGAATGTTGGGAGTTCTAGAATGCCAAAATAGAATGTTGGTATTTCTAGAATTCCAAAATAGAATGTTGGGAGTTCTAGAATGCCAAAATAGAATGTTGGTAGTTCTAGAATGCCAAAATAGAATGTTGGGAGTTCTAGAATGCCAAAATAGAATGTTGGTAGTTCTAGAATTCCAAAATAGAATGTTGGTAGTTCTAGAATTCCAAAATAGAATGTTGGTAGTTCTAGAATTCCAAAATAGAATGTTGGGAGTTCTAGAATGCCAAAATAGAATGTTGGGAGTTCTAGAAATCCAAAATAGAATGTTGGTGTTGCAGAATTCCAAAATAGAATGTTGGGAGTTCTAGAATGCCAAAATAGAATGTTGGGAGTTCTAGAATGCCAAAATAGAATGTTGGTGTTGCAGAATGCCAAAATAGAATGTTGGTGTTGCAGAATTCCAAAATAGAATGTTGGGAGTTCTAGAATGCCAAAATAGAATGTTGGGAGTTCTAGAAATCCAAAATAGAATGTTGGTGTTGCAGAATTCCAAAATAGAATGTTGGGAGTTCTAGAATGCCAAAATAGAATGTTGGTAGTTGTAGAATTCCAAAATAGAATGTTGGGAGTTCTAGAATGCCAAAATAGAATGTTGGGAGTTCTAGAATGCCACAATAGAATGTTGGGAGTTCTAGAATGACAAAATAGAATGTTGGGAGTTCTAGAATTCCAAAATAGAATGTTGGTGTTGCAGAATTTCAAAATAGAATGTTTGGAGTTCTAGAATGCCAAAATAGAATGTTGGTAGTTCTAGAATTCCAAAATAGAATGTTGGGAGTTCTAGAATGCCAAAATAGAATGTTGGGAGTTCTAGAAATCCAAAATAGAATGTTGGTGTTGCAGAATTCCAAAATAGAATGTTGGGAGTTCTAGAATGCCAAAATAGAATGTTGGGAGTTCTAGAATGCCAAAATAGAATGTTGGTGTTGCAGAATGCCAAAATAGAATGTTGGTGTTGCAGAATTCCAAAATAGAATGTTGGGAGTTCTAGAATGCCAAAATAGAATGTTGGGAGTTCTAGAAATCCAAAATAGAATGTTGGTGTTGCAGAATTCCAAAATAGAATGTTGGGAGTTCTAGAATGCCAAAATAGAATGTTGGTATTTCTAGAATTTCAAAATAGAATGTTGGGAGTTCTAGAATGCCAAAATAGAATGTTGGGAGTTCTAGAATGTCAAAATAGAATGTTGGTGTTGCAGAATTCCAAAATAGAATGTTGGGAGTTCTAGAATTCCAAAATAGAATGCTGGGAGTTCTAGAATGCCAAAATAGAATGTTGGGAGTTCTAGAAATCCAAAATAGAATGTTGGTGTTGCAGAATTCCAAAATAGAATGTTTGGAGTTCTAGAATGCCAAAATAGAATGTTGGTAGTTCTAGAATTCCAAAATAGAATGTTGGGAGTTCTAGAATGCCAAAATAGAATGTTGGGAGTTCTAGAAATCCAAAATAGAATGTTGGTGTTGCAGAATTCCAAAATAGAATGTTGGGAGTTCTAGAATGCCAAAATAGAATGTTGGGAGTTCTAGAATTCCAAAATAGAATGTTGGTGTTGCAGAATTCCAAAATAGAATGTTGGGAGTTCTAGAATTCCAAAATAGAATGTTGGGAGTTCTAGAATTCCAAAATAGAATGTTGGGAGTTCAAGAATGCCAAAATAGAATGTTGGGAGTTCTAGAATGCCAAAATAGAATGTTGGGAGTTCTAGAATGCCAAAATAGAATGTTGGGAGTTCTAGAATGACAAAATAGAATATTGGGAGTTCTAGAATGCCAAAATAGAATGTTGGTGTTGCAGAATTCCAAAATAGAATGTTGGGAGTTCTAGAATGCCAAAATAGAATGTTGGTAGTTGTAGAATTCCAAAATAGAATGTTGGGAGTTCTAGAATGTCAAAATAGAATGTTGGGAGTTCTAGAATTCCAAAATAGAATGTTGGTGTTGCAGAATTCCAAAATAGAATGTTGGGAGTTCTAGAATGCCAAAATAGAATGTTGGGAGTTCTAGAAATCCAAAATAGAATGTTGGTGTTGCAGAATTCCAAAATAGAATGTTTGGAGTTCTAGAATGCCAAAATAGAATGTTGGTAGTTCTAGAATTCCAAAATAGAATGTTGGGAGTTCTAGAATGCCAAAATAGAATGTTGGGAGTTCTAGAAATCCAAAATAGAATGTTGGTGTTGCAGAATTCCAAAATAGAATGTTTGGAGTTCTAGAATGCCAAAATAGAATGTTGGTGTTGCAGAATTCCAAAATAGAATGTTGGGAGTTCTAGAATTCCAAAATAGAATGTTGGGAGTTCTAGAATGCCAAAATAGAATGTTGGGAGTTCTAGAAATCCAAAATAGAATGTTGGTGTTGCAGAATTCCAAAATAGAATGTTGGGAGTTCTAGAATGCCAAAATAGAATGTTGGTAGTTGTAGAATTCCAAAATAGAATGTTGGGAGTTCTAGAATGCCAAAATAGAATGTTGGGAGTTCTAGAATGCCACAATAGAATGTTGGGAGTTCTAGAATGCCAAAATAGAATGTTGGGAGTTCTAGAATTCCAAAATAGAATGTTGGTGTTGCAGAATTCCAAAATAGAATGTTTGGAGTTCTAGAATGCCAAAATAGAATGTTGGTAGTTCTAGAATTCCAAAATAGAATGTTGGGAGTTCTAGAATGCCAAAATAGAATGTTGGGAGTTCTAGAAATCCAAAATAGAATGTTGGTGTTGCAGAATTCCAAAATAGAATGTTGGGAGTTCTAGAATGCCAAAATAGAATGTTGGGAGTTCTAGAATGCCAAAATAGAATGTTGGTGTTGCAGAATTCCAAAATAGAATGTTGGGAGTTCTAGAATGCCAAAATAGAATGTTGGGAGTTCTAGAAATCCAAAATAGAATGTTGGTGTTGCAGAATTCCAAAATAGAATGTTGGGAGTTCTAGAATGCCAAAATAGAATGTTGGTATTTCTAGAATTCCAAAATAGAATGTTGGGAGTTCTAGAATGCCAAAATAGAATGTTGGTAGTTCTAGAATGCCAAAATAGAATGTTGGTGTTGCAGAATTCCAAAATAGAATGTTGGGAGTTCTATAATTCCAAAATAGAATGCTGGGAGTTCTAGAATGCCAAAATAGAATGTCGGGAGTTCTAGAAATCCAAAATAGAATGTTGGTGTTGCAGAATTCCAAAATAGAATGTTGGGAGTTCTAGAATGCCAAAATAGAATGTTGGTATTTCTAGAATTCCAAAATAGAATGTTGGGAGTTCTAGAATGCCAAAATAGAATGTTGGTAGTTCTAGAATGCCAAAATAGAATGTTGGGAGTTCTAGAATGCCAAAATAGAATGTTGGTAGTTCTAGAATTCCAAAATAGAATGTTGGTAGTTCTAGAATTCCAAAATAGAATGTTGGTAGTTCTAGAATTTCAAAATAGAATGTTGGGAGTTCTAGAATGCCAAAATAGAATGTTAAGAGTTCTAGAATGCCAAAATAGAATGTTGGGAGTTCTAGAATGCCAAAATAGAATGTTGGGAGTTCTAGAATGCCATAATAGAATGTTGGGAGTTCTAGAATGCCAAAATAGAATGTTGGGAGTTCTAGAATGCCAAAATAGAATGTTGGGAGTTCTAGAATGCCAAAATAGAATGTTGGGAGTTCTGGAATGCCACAATAGAATGTTGGGAGTTCTAGAATGCCAAAATAGAATGTTGGGAGTTCTAGAATTCCAAAATAGAATGTTGGTGTTGCATAATTCCAAAATAGAATGTTTGGAGTTCTAGAATGCCAAAATAGAATGTTGGTAGTTCTAGAATTCCAAAATAGAATGTTGGGAGTTCTAGAATGCCAAAATAGAATGTTGGGAGTTCTAGAAATCCAAAATAGAATGTTGTTGTTGCAGAATTCCAAAATAGAATGTTGGGAGTTCTAGAATGCCAAAATAGAATGTTGGTGTTGCAGAATTCCAAAATAGAATGTTGGGAGTTCTAGAATGCCAAAATAGAATGTTGGGAGTTCTAGAAATCCAAAATAGAATGTTGGTGTTGCAGAATTCCAAAATAGAATGTTGGGAGTTCTAGAATGCCAAAATAGAATGTTGGTATTTCTAGAATTCCAAAATAGAATGTTGGGAGTTCTAGAATGCCAAAATAGAATGTTGGTAGTTCTAGAATGCCAAAATAGAATGTTGGGAGTTCTAGAATGCCAAAATAGAATGTTGGGAGTTCTAGAATTCCAAAATAGAATGTTGGGAGTTCTGGAATGCCACAATAGAATGTTGGGAGTTCTAGAATGCCAAAATAGAATGTTGGGAGTTCTAGAATTCCAAAATAGAATGTTGGTGTTGCATAATTCCAAAATAGAATGTTTGGAGTTCTAGAATGCCAAAATAGAATGTTGGTAGTTCTAGAATTCCAAAATAGAATGTTGGGAGTTCTAGAATGCCAAAATAGAATGTTGGGAGTTCTAGAATTCCAAAATAGAATGTTGGTGTTGCATAATTCCAAAATAGAATGTTGGGAGTTCTAGAATGCCAAAATAGAATGTTGGGAGTTCTAGAATGCCAAAATAGAATGTTGGGAGTTCTAGAATGCCAAAATAGAATGTTGGGAGTTCTGGAATGCCACAATAGAATGTTGGGAGTTCTAGAATGCCAAAATAGAATGTTGGGAGTTCTAGAATTCCAAAATAGAATGTTGGTGTTGCATAATTCCAAAATAGAATGTTGGGAGTTCTAGAATGCCAAAATAGAATGTTGGTGTTGCAGAATTCCAAAATAGAATGTTGGGAGTTCTAGAATGCCAAAATAGAATGTTGGGAGTTCTAGAAATCCAAAATAGAATGTTGGTGTTGCAGAATTCCAAAATAGAATGTTGGGAGTTCTAGAATGCCAAAATAGAATGTTGGTATTTCTAGAATTCCAAAATAGAATGTTGGGAGTTCTAGAATGCCAAAATAGAATGTTGGTAGTTCTAGAATGCCAAAATAGAATGTTGGGAGTTCTAGAATGCCAAAATAGAATGTTGGGAGTTCTAGAAATCCAAAATAGAATGTTGGTGTTGCAGAATTCCAAAATAGAATGTTGGGAGTTCTAGAATGCCAAAATAGAATGTTGGTGTTGCAGAATTCCAAAATAGAATGTTGGGAGTTCTAGAATGCCAAAATAGAATGTTGGGAGTTCTAGAAATCCAAAATAGAATGTTGGTGTTGCAGAATTCCAAAATAGAATGTTGGGAGTTCTAGAATGCCAAAATAGAATGTTGGTAGTTCTAGAATTCCAAAATAGAATGTTGGTAGTTCTAGAATTCCAAAATAGAATGTTGGGAGTTCTAGAATGCCAAAATAGAATGTTGGGAGTTCTAGAAATCCAAAATAGAATGTTGGTGTTGCAGAATTCCAAAATAGAATGTTGGTGTTGCAGAATTCCAAAATAGAATGTTGGGAGTTCTAGAATGCCAAAATAGAATGTTGGGAGTTCTAGAAATCCAAAATAGAATGTTGGTGTTGCAGAATTCCAAAATAGAATGTTGGGAGTTCTAGAATGCCAAAATAGAATGTTGGTAGTTGTAGAATTCCAAAATAGAATGTTGGGAGTTCTAGAATGCCAAAATAGAATGTTGGGAGTTCTAGAATGACAAAATAGAATGTTGGGAGTTCTAGAATTCCAAAATAGAATGTTAGTGTTGCAGAATTTCAAAATAGAATGTTTGGAGTTCTAGAATGCCAAAATAGAATGTTGGTAGTTCTAGAATTCCAAAATAGAATGTTGGGAGTTCTAGAATGCCAAAATAGAATGTTGGGAGTTCTAGAATGCCAAAATAGAATGTTGGTGTTGCAGAATTCCAAAATAGAATGTTGGGAGTTCTAGAATGCCAAAATAGAATGTTGGGAGTTCTAGAATGCCAAAATAGAATGTTGGTGTTGCAGAATGCCAAAATAGAATGTTGGTGTTGCAGAATTCCAAAATAGAATGTTGGGAGTTCTAGAATGCCAAAATAGAATGTTGGGAGTTCTAGAAATCCAAAATAGAATGTTGGTGTTGCAGAATTCCAAAATAGAATGTTGGTGTTGCAGAATGCCAAAATAGAATGTTGGTATTTCTAGAATTTCAAAATAGAATGTTGGTATTTCTAGAATTTCAAAATAGAATGTTGGTATTTCTAGAATTTCAAAATAGAATGTTGGGAGTTCTAGAATGCCAAAATAGAATGTTGGGAGTTCTAGAATGTCAAAATAGAATGTTGGTGTTGCAGAATTCCAAAATAGAATGTTGGGAGTTCTAGAATTCCAAAATAGAATGCTGGGAGTTCTAGAATGCCAAAATAGAATGTTGGGAGTTCTAGAAATCCAAAATAGAATGTTGGTGTTGCAGAATTCCAAAATAGAATGTTTGGAGTTCTAGAATGCCAAAATAGAATGTTGGTAGTTCTAGAATTCCAAAATAGAATGTTGGGAGTTCTAGAATGCCAAAATAGAATGTTGGGAGTTCTAGAAATCCAAAATAGAATGTTGGTGTTGCAGAATTCCAAAATAGAATGTTGGGAGTTCTAGAATGCCAAAATAGAATGTTGGGAGTTCTAGAATTCCAAAATAGAATGTTGGTGTTGCAGAATTCCAAAATAGAATGTTGGGAGTTCTAGAATTCCAAAATAGAATGTTGGGAGTTCTAGAATTCCAAAATAGAATGTTGGGAGTTCAAGAATGCCAAAATAGAATGTTGGGAGTTCTAGAATGCCAAAATAGAATGTTGGGAGTTCTAGAATGCCAAAATAGAATGTTGGGAGTTCTAGAATGACAAAATAGAATATTGGGAGTTCTAGAATTCCAAAATAGAATGTTGGTGTTGCAGAATTCCAAAATAGAATGTTGGGAGTTCTAGAATGCCAAAATAGAATGTTGGTAGTTGTAGAATTCCAAAATAGAATGTTGGGAGTTCTAGAATGTCAAAATAGAATGTTGGGAGTTCTAGAGAATGTTGGGAGTTCTAGAATGACAAAATAGAATATTGGGAGTTCTAGAATTCCAAAATAGAATGTTGGTGTTGCAGAATTCCAAAATAGAATGTTGGGAGTTCTAGAATTCCAAAATAGAATGCTGGGAGTTCTAGAATGCCAAAATAGAATGTTGGGAGTTCTAGAAATCCAAAATAGAATGTTGGTGTTGCAGAATTCCAAAATAGAATGTTTGGAGTTCTAGAATGCCAAAATAGAATGTTGGTAGTTCTAGAATTCCAAAATAGAATGTTGGGAGTTCTAGAATGCCAAAATAGAATGTTGGGAGTTCTAGAAATCCAAAATAGAATGTTGGTGTTGCAGAATTCCAAAATAGAATGTTTGGAGTTCTAGAATGCCAAAATAGAATGTTGGTGTTGCAGAATTCCAAAATAGAATGTTGGGAGTTCTAGAATGCCAAAATAGAATGTTGGTAGTTGTAGAATTCCAAAATAGAATGTTGGGAGTTCTAGAATGCCAAAATAGAATGTTGGGAGTTCTAGAATGCCACAATAGAATGTTGGGAGTTCTAGAATGCCAAAATAGAATGTTGGGAGTTCTAGAATTCCAAAATAGAATGTTGGTGTTGCAGAATTCCAAAATAGAATGTTTGGAGTTCTAGAATGCCAAAATAGAATGTTGGTAGTTCTAGAATTCCAAAATAGAATGTTGGGAGTTCTAGAATGCCAAAATAGAATGTTGGGAGTTCTAGAATTCCAAAAAAGAATGTTGGGAGTTCTAGAATGCCAAAATAGAATGTTGGTGTTGCAGAATTCCAAAATAGAATGTTGGGAGTTCTAGAATGCCAAAATAGAATGTTGGGAGTTCTAGAATGCCAAAATAGAATGTTGGTGTTGCAGAATGCCAAAATAGAATGTTGGTGTTGCAGAATTCCAAAATAGAATGTTGGGAGTTCTAGAATGCCAAAATAGAATGTTGGGAGTTCTAGAAATCCAAAATAGAATGTTGGTGTTGCAGAATTCCAAAATAGAATGTTGGTGTTGCAGAATGCCAAAATAGAATGTTGGTATTTCTAGAATTTCAAAATAGAATGTTGGTATTTCTAGAATTTCAAAATAGAATGTTGGTATTTCTAGAATTTCAAAATAGAATGTTGGGAGTTCTAGAATGCCAAAATAGAATGTTGGGAGTTCTAGAATGTCAAAATAGAATGTTGGTGTTGCAGAATTCCAAAATAGAATGTTGGGAGTTCTAGAATTCCAAAATAGAATGCTGGGAGTTCTAGAATGCCAAAATAGAATGTTGGGAGTTCTAGAAATCCAAAATAGAATGTTGGTGTTGCAGAATTCCAAAATAGAATGTTTGGAGTTCTAGAATGCCAAAATAGAATGTTGGTAGTTCTAGAATTCCAAAATAGAATGTTGGGAGTTCTAGAATGCCAAAATAGAATGTTGGTGTTGCAGAATTCCAAAATAGAATGTTTGGAGTTCTAGAATGCCAAAATAGAATGTTGGGAGTTCTAGAATGCCAAAATAGAATGTTGGGAGTTCTAGAAATCCAAAATAGAATGTTGGTGTTGCAGAATTCCAAAATAGAATGTTGGGAGTTCTAGAATGCCAAAATAGAATGTTGGGAGTTCTAGAATTCCAAAATAGAATGTTGGTGTTGCAGAATTCCAAAATAGAATGTTGGGAGTTCTAGAATTCCAAAATAGAATGTTGGGAGTTCTAGAATTCCAAAATAGAATGTTGGGAGTTCAAGAATGCCAAAATAGAATGTTGGGAGTTCTAGAATGCCAAAATAGAATGTTGGGAGTTCTAGAATGCCAAAATAGAATGTTGGGAGTTCTAGAATGACAAAATAGAATATTGGGAGTTCTAGAATTCCAAAATAGAATGTTGGTGTTGCAGAATTCCAAAATAGAATGTTGGGAGTTCTAGAATGCCAAAATAGAATGTTGGTAGTTGTAGAATTCCAAAATAGAATGTTGGGAGTTCTAGAATGTCAAAATAGAATGTTGGGAGTTCTAGAGAATGTTGGGAGTTCTAGAATGACAAAATAGAATATTGGGAGTTCTAGAATTCCAAAATAGAATGTTGGTGTTGCAGAATTCCAAAATAGAATGTTGGGAGTTCTAGAATTCCAAAATAGAATGCTGGGAGTTCTAGAATGCCAAAATAGAATGTTGGGAGTTCTAGAAATCCAAAATAGAATGTTGGTGTTGCAGAATTCCAAAATAGAATGTTTGGAGTTCTAGAATGCCAAAATAGAATGTTGGTAGTTCTAGAATTCCAAAATAGAATGTTGGGAGTTCTAGAATGCCAAAATAGAATGTTGGGAGTTCTAGAAATCCAAAATAGAATGTTGGTGTTGCAGAATTCCAAAATAGAATGTTTGGAGTTCTAGAATGCCAAAATAGAATGTTGGTGTTGCAGAATTCCAAAATAGAATGTTGGGAGTTCTAGAATGCCAAAATAGAATGTTGGTAGTTGTAGAATTCCAAAATAGAATGTTGGGAGTTCTAGAATGCCAAAATAGAATGTTGGGAGTTCTAGAATGCCACAATAGAATGTTGGGAGTTCTAGAATGCCAAAATAGAATGTTGGGAGTTCTAGAATTCCAAAATAGAATGTTGGTGTTGCAGAATTCCAAAATAGAATGTTTGGAGTTCTAGAATGCCAAAATAGAATGTTGGTAGTTCTAGAATTCCAAAATAGAATGTTGGGAGTTCTAGAATGCCAAAATAGAATGTTGGGAGTTCTAGAAATCCAAAATAGAATGTTGGTGTTGCAGAATTCCAAAATAGAATGTTGGGAGTTCTAGAATGCCAAAATAGAATGTTGGGAGTTCTAGAATGCCAAAATAGAATGTTGGTGTTGCAGAATTCCAAAATAGAATGTTGGGAGTTCTAGAATGCCAAAATAGAATGTTGGGAGTTCTAGAAATCCAAAATAGAATGTTGGTGTTGCAGAATTCCAAAATAGAATGTTGGGAGTTCTAGAATGCCAAAATAGAATGTTGGTATTTCTAGAATTCCAAAATAGAATGTTGGGAGTTCTAGAATGCCAAAATAGAATGTTGGTAGTTCTAGAATGCCAAAATAGAATGTTGGTGTTGCAGAATTCCAAAATAGAATGTTGGGAGTTCTATAATTCCAAAATAGAATGCTGGGAGTTCTAGAATGCCAAAATAGAATGTTGGGAGTTCTAGAAATCCAAAATAGAATGTTGGTGTTGCAGAATTCCAAAATAGAATGTTGGGAGTTCTAGAATGCCAAAATAGAATGTTGGTATTTCTAGAATTCCAAAATAGAATGTTGGGAGTTCTAGAATGCCAAAATAGAATGTTGGTAGTTCTAGAATGCCAAAATAGAATGTTGGGAGTTCTAGAATGCCAAAATAGAATGTTGGTAGTTCTAGAATTCCAAAATAGAATGTTGGTATTTCTAGAATTCCAAAATAGAATGTTGGGAGTTCTAGAATGCCAAAATAGAATGTTGGTAGTTCTAGAATGCCAAAATAGAATGTTGGGAGTTCTAGAAATCCAAAATAGAATGTTGGTGTTGCAGAATTCCAAAATAGAATGTTTGGAGTTCTAGAATGCCAAAATAGAATGTTGGTAGTTCTAGAATTCCAAAATAGAATGTTGGGAGTTCTAGAATGCCAAAATATAATGTTGGGAGTTCTAGAAATCCAAAATAGAATGTTGGTGTTGCAGAATTCCAAAATAGAATGTTGGGAGTTCTAGAATGCCAAAATAGAATGTTGGGAGTTCTAGAATTCCAAAATAGAATGTTGGTGTTGCAGAATTCCAAAATAGAATGTTGGGAGTTCTAGAATTCCAAAATAGAATGTTGGGAGTTCTAGAATTCCAAAATAGAATGTTGGGAGTTCTAGAATGCCAAAATAGAATGTTGGGAGTTCTAGAAATCCAAAATAGAATGTTGGTGTTGCAGAATTCCAAAATAGAATGTTGGGAGTTCTAGAATGCCAAAATAGAATGTTGGGAGTTCTAGAATTCCAAAATAGAATGTTGGTGTTGCAGAATTCCAAAATAGAATGTTGGGAGTTCTAGAATTCCAAAATAGAATGTTGGGAGTTCTAGAATTCCAAAATAGAATGTTGGGAGTTCAAGAATGCCAAAATAGAATGTTGGGAGTTCTAGAATGCCAAAATAGAATGTTGGGAGTTCTAGAATGCCAAAATAGAATGTTGGGAGTTCTAGAATGACAAAATAGAATATTGGGAGTTCTAGAATTCCAAAATAGAATGTTGGTGTTACAGAATTCCAAAATAGAATGTTGGGAGTTCTATAATGCCAAAATAGAATGTTGGTAGTTGTAGAATTCCAAAATAGAATGTTGGGAGTTCTAGAATGTCAAAATAGAATGTTGGGAGTTCTAGAATTCCAAAATAGAATGTTGGTGTTGCAGAATTCCAAAATAGAATGTTGGGAGTTCTAGAATTCCAAAATAGAATGCTGGGAGTTCTAGAATGCCAAAATAGAATGTTGGGAGTTCTAGAATTCCAAAATAGAATGTTGGGAGTTCTAGAATGCCAAAATAGAATGTTGGGAGTTCTAGAAATCCAAAATAGAATGTTGGTGTTGCAGAATTCCAAAATAGAATGTTGGGAGTTCTAGAATGCCAAAATAGAATGTTGGTGTTGCAGAATTCCAAAATAGAATGTTGGGAGTTCTAGAATGCCAAAATAGAATGTTGGGAGTTCTAGAAATCCAAAATAGAATGTTGGTGTTGCAGAATTCCAAAATAGAATGTTGGGAGTTCTAGAATGCCAAAATAGAATGTTGGTATTTCTAGAATTCCAAAATAGAATGTTGGGAGTTCTAGAATGCCAAAATAGAATGTTGGTAGTTCTAGAATGCCAAAATAGAATGTTGGTGTTGCAGAATTCCAAAATAGAATGTTGGGAGTTCTAGAATTCCAAAATAGAATGCTGGGAGTTCTAGAATGCCAAAATAGAATGTTGGGAGTTCTAGAAATCCAAAATAGAATGTTGGTGTTGCAGAATTCCAAAATAGAATGTTGGGAGTTCTAGAATGCCAAAATAGAATGTTGGTATTTCTAGAATTCCAAAATAGAATGTTGGGAGTTCTAGAATTCCAAAATAGAATGTTGGGAGTTCTAGAATTCCAAAATAGAATGTTGGGAGTTCTAGAATGCCAAAATAGAATGTTGGGAGTTCTAGAAATCCAAAATAGAATGTTGGTGTTGCAGAATTCCAAAATAGAATGTTGGGAGTTCTAGAATGCCAAAATAGAATGTTGGGAGTTCTAGAATTCCAAAATAGAATGTTGGTGTTGCAGAATTCCAAAATAGAATGTTGGGAGTTCTAGAATTCCAAAATAGAATGTTGGGAGTTCTAGAATTCCAAAATAGAATGTTGGGAGTTCAAGAATGCCAAAATAGAATGTTGGGAGTTCTAGAATGCCAAAATAGAATGTTGGGAGTTCTAGAATGCCAAAATAGAATGTTGGGAGTTCTAGAATGACAAAATAGAATATTGGGAGTTCTAGAATTCCAAAATAGAATGTTGGTGTTACAGAATTCCAAAATAGAATGTTGGGAGTTCTATAATGCCAAAATAGAATGTTGGTAGTTGTAGAATTCCAAAATAGAATGTTGGGAGTTCTAGAATGTCAAAATAGAATGTTGGGAGTTCTAGAATTCCAAAATAGAATGTTGGTGTTGCAGAATTCCAAAATAGAATGTTGGGAGTTCTAGAATTCCAAAATAGAATGCTGGGAGTTCTAGAATGCCAAAATAGAATGTTGGGAGTTCTAGAATTCCAAAATAGAATGTTGGGAGTTCTAGAATGCCAAAATAGAATGTTGGGAGTTCTAGAAATCCAAAATAGAATGTTGGTGTTGCAGAATTCCAAAATAGAATGTTGGGAGTTCTAGAATGCCAAAATAGAATGTTGGTGTTGCAGAATTCCAAAATAGAATGTTGGGAGTTCTAGAATGCCAAAATAGAATGTTGGGAGTTCTAGAAATCCAAAATAGAATGTTGGTGTTGCAGAATTCCAAAATAGAATGTTGGGAGTTCTAGAATGCCAAAATAGAATGTTGGTATTTCTAGAATTCCAAAATAGAATGTTGGGAGTTCTAGAATGCCAAAATAGAATGTTGGTAGTTCTAGAATGCCAAAATAGAATGTTGGTGTTGCAGAATTCCAAAATAGAATGTTGGGAGTTCTAGAATTCCAAAATAGAATGCTGGGAGTTCTAGAATGCCAAAATAGAATGTTGGGAGTTCTAGAAATCCAAAATAGAATGTTGGTGTTGCAGAATTCCAAAATAGAATGTTGGGAGTTCTAGAATGCCAAAATAGAATGTTGGTATTTCTAGAATTCCAAAATAGAATGTTGGGAGTTCTAGAATGCCAAAATAGAATGTTGGTAGTTCTAGAATGCCAAAATAGAATGTTGGGAGTTCTAGAATGCCAAAATAGAATGTTGGGAGTTCTAGAATTCCAAAATAGAATGTTGGTGTTGCAGAATTCCAAAATAGAATGTTTGGAGTTCTAGAATGCCAATATAGAATGTCGGTAGTTCTAGAATTCCAAAATAGAATGTTAGGAGTTCTAGAATGCCAAAATAGAATGTTGGTAGTTCTAGAATTCCAAAATAGAATGTTGGGAGTTCTAGAATGCCAAAATAGAATGTTGGGAGTTCTAGAATTCCAAAATAGAATGTTGGGAGTTCAAGAATGCCAAAATAGAATGTTGGGAGTTCTAGAATTCCAAAATAGAATGTTTGGAGTTCTAGAATTCCAAAATAGAATGTTTGAAATTCTAGAATGCCAAAATAGAATGTTGGGAGTTCTAGAATGCCAAAATAGAATGTTGCTAGTTCTAGAATTCCAAAAAAGAATGTTGGTAGTTCGAGAATTCCAAAATAGAAAGTTGGGAGTTCTAGAATGCCAAAATAGAATGCTGGGAGTTCTAGAATGCCAAAATAGAATGTTGGGAGTTCTAGAAATCCAAAATAGAATGTTGGTGTTGCAGAATTCCAAAATAGAATGTTGGGAGTTCTAGAATGCCAAAATAGAATGTTGGTATTTCTAGAATTCCAAAATAGAATGTTGGGAGTTCTAGAATGCCAAAATAGAATGTTGGTAGTTCTAGAATGCCAAAATAGAATGTTGGGAGTTCTAGAATGCCAAAATAGAATGTTGGTAGTTCTAGAATTCCAAAATAGAATGTTGGTAGTTCTAGAATTCCAAAATAGAATGTTGGTAGTTCTAGAATTCCAAAATAGAATGTTGGGAGTTCTAGAATGCCAAAATAGAATGTTGGGAGTTCTAGAAATCCAAAATAGAATGTTGGTGTTGCAGAATTCCAAAATAGAATGTTGGGAGTTCTAGAATGCCAAAATAGAATGTTGGGAGTTCTAGAATGCCAAAATAGAATGTTGGTGTTGCAGAATGCCAAAATAGAATGTTGGTGTTGCAGAATTCCAAAATAGAATGTTGGGAGTTCTAGAATGCCAAAATAGAATGTTGGGAGTTCTAGAAATCCAAAATAGAATGTTGGTGTTGCAGAATTCCAAAATAGAATGTTGGGAGTTCTAGAATGCCAAAATAGAATGTTGGTAGTTGTAGAATTCCAAAATAGAATGTTGGGAGTTCTAGAATGCCAAAATAGAATGTTGGGAGTTCTAGAATGCCACAATAGAATGTTGGGAGTTCTAGAATGACAAAATAGAATGTTGGGAGTTCTAGAATTCCAAAATAGAATGTTGGTGTTGCAGAATTTCAAAATAGAATGTTTGGAGTTCTAGAATGCCAAAATAGAATGTTGGTAGTTCTAGAATTCCAAAATAGAATGTTGGGAGTTCTAGAATGCCAAAATAGAATGTTGGGAGTTCTAGAAATCCAAAATAGAATGTTGGTGTTGCAGAATTCCAAAATAGAATGTTGGGAGTTCTAGAATGCCAAAATAGAATGTTGGGAGTTCTAGAATGCCAAAATAGAATGTTGGTGTTGCAGAATGCCAAAATAGAATGTTGGTGTTGCAGAATTCCAAAATAGAATGTTGGGAGTTCTAGAATGCCAAAATAGAATGTTGGGAGTTCTAGAAATCCAAAATAGAATGTTGGTGTTGCAGAATTCCAAAATAGAATGTTGGGAGTTCTAGAATGCCAAAATAGAATGTTGGTATTTCTAGAATTTCAAAATAGAATGTTGGGAGTTCTAGAATGCCAAAATAGAATGTTGGGAGTTCTAGAATGTCAAAATAGAATGTTGGTGTTGCAGAATTCCAAAATAGAATGTTGGGAGTTCTAGAATTCCAAAATAGAATGCTGGGAGTTCTAGAATGCCAAAATAGAATGTTGGGAGTTCTAGAAATCCAAAATAGAATGTTGGTGTTGCAGAATTCCAAAATAGAATGTTGGGAGTTCTAGAATGCCAAAATAGAATGTTGGGAGTTCTAGAATTCCAAAATAGAATGTTGGTGTTGCAGAATGCCAAAATAGAATGTTGGTGTTGCAGAATTCCAAAATAGAATGTTTGGAGTTCTAGAATGCCAAAATAGAATGTTGGTAGTTCTAGAATTCCAAAATAGAATGTTGGGAGTTCTAGAATGCCAAAATAGAATGTTGGGAGTTCTAGAAATCCAAAATAGAATGTTGGTGTTGCAGAATTCCAAAATAGAATGTTGGGAGTTCTAGAATGCCAAAATAGAATGTTGGGAGTTCTAGAATTCCAAAATAGAATGTTGGTGTTGCAGAATGCCAAAATAGAATGTTGGTGTTGCAGAATTCCAAAATAGAATGTTGGGAGTTCTAGAATGCCAAAATAGAATGTTGGGAGTTCTAGAAATCCAAAATAGAATGTTGGTGTTGCAGAATTCCAAAATAGAATGTTGGGAGTTCTAGAATGCCAAAATAGAATGTTGGTATTTCTAGAATTTCAAAATAGAATGTTGGGAGTTCTAGAATGCCAAAATAGAATGTTGGGAGTTCTAGAATGTCAAAATAGAATGTTGGTGTTGCAGAATTCCAAAATAGAATGTTGGGAGTTCTAGAATTCCAAAATAGAATGCTGGGAGTTCTAGAATGCCAAAATAGAATGTTGGGAGTTCTAGAAATCCAAAATAGAATGTTGGTGTTGCAGAATTCCAAAATAGAATGTTTGGAGTTCTAGAATGCCAAAATAGAATGTTGGTAGTTCTAGAATTCCAAAATAGAATGTTGGGAGTTCTAGAATGCCAAAATAGAATGTTGGGAGTTCTAGAAATCCAAAATAGAATGTTGGTGTTGCAGAATTCCAAAATAGAATGTTGGGAGTTCTAGAATGCCAAAATAGAATGTTGGGAGTTCTAGAATTCCAAAATAGAATGTTGGTGTTGCAGAATTCCAAAATAGAATGTTGGGAGTTCTAGAATTCCAAAATAGAATGTTGGGAGTTCTAGAATTCCAAAATAGAATGTTGGGAGTTCAAGAATGCCAAAATAGAATGTTGGGAGTTCTAGAATGCCAAAATAGAATGTTGGGAGTTCTAGAATGCCAAAATAGAATGTTGGGAGTTCTAGAATGACAAAATAGAATATTGGGAGTTCTAGAATTCCAAAATAGAATGTTGGTGTTGCAGAATTCCAAAATAGAATGTTGGGAGTTCTAGAATGCCAAAATAGAATGTTGGGAGTTCTAGAAATCCAAAATAGAATGTTGGTGTTGCAGAATTCCAAAATAGAATGTTTGGAGTTCTAGAATGCCAAAATAGAATGTTGGTGTTGCAGAATTCCAAAATAGAATGTTGGGAGTTCTAGAATTCCAAAATAGAATGTTGGGAGTTCTAGAATGCCAAAATAGAATGTTGGGAGTTCTAGAAATCCAAAATAGAATGTTGGTGTTGCAGAATTCCAAAATAGAATGTTGGGAGTTCTAGAATGCCAAAATAGAATGTTGGTAGTTGTAGAATTCCAAAATAGAATGTTGGGAGTTCTAGAATGCCAAAATAGAATGTTGGGAGTTCTAGAATGCCACAATAGAATGTTGGGAGTTCTAGAATGCCAAAATAGAATGTTGGGAGTTCTAGAATTCCAAAATAGAATGTTGGTGTTGCAGAATTCCAAAATAGAATGTTTGGAGTTCTAGAATGCCAAAATAGAATGTTGGTAGTTCTAGAATTCCAAAATAGAATGTTGGGAGTTCTAGAATGCCAAAATAGAATGTTGGGAGTTCTAGAAATCCAAAATAGAATGTTGGTGTTGCAGAATTCCAAAATAGAATGTTGGGAGTTCTAGAATGCCAAAATAGAATGTTGGGAGTTCTAGAATGCCAAAATAGAATGTTGGTGTTGCAGAATTCCAAAATAGAATGTTGGGAGTTCTAGAATGCCAAAATAGAATGTTGGGAGTTCTAGAAATCCAAAATAGAATGTTGGTGTTGCAGAATTCCAAAATAGAATGTTGGGAGTTCTAGAATGCCAAAATAGAATGTTGGTATTTCTAGAATTCCAAAATAGAATGTTGGGAGTTCTAGAATGCCAAAATAGAATGTTGGTAGTTCTAGAATGCCAAAATAGAATGTTGGTGTTGCAGAATTCCAAAATAGAATGTTGGGAGTTCTATAATTCCAAAATAGAATGCTGGGAGTTCTAGAATGCCAAAATAGAATGTTGGGAGTTCTAGAAATCCAAAATAGAATGTTGGTGTTGCAGAATTCCAAAATAGAATGTTGGGAGTTCTAGAATGCCAAAATAGAATGTTGGTATTTCTAGAATTCCAAAATAGAATGTTGGGAGTTCTAGAATGCCAAAATAGAATGTTGGTAGTTCTAGAATGCCAAAATAGAATGTTGGGAGTTCTAGAATGCCAAAATAGAATGTTGGTAGTTCTAGAATTCCAAAATAGAATGTTGGTATTTCTAGAATTCCAAAATAGAATGTTGGGAGTTCTAGAATGCCAAAATAGAATGTTGGTAGTTCTAGAATGCCAAAATAGAATGTTGGGAGTTCTAGAAATCCAAAATAGAATGTTGGTGTTGCAGAATTCCAAAATAGAATGTTTGGAGTTCTAGAATGCCAAAATAGAATGTTGGTAGTTCTAGAATTCCAAAATAGAATGTTGGGAGTTCTAGAATGCCAAAATAGAATGTTGGGAGTTCTAGAAATCCAAAATAGAATGTTGGTGTTGCAGAATTCCAAAATAGAATGTTGGGAGTTCTAGAATGCCAAAATAGAATGTTGGTAGTTGTAGAATTCCAAAATAGAATGTTGGGAGTTCTAGAATGCCAAAATAGAATGTTGGGAGTTCTAGAATGCCACAATAGAATGTTGGGAGTTCTAGAATGCCAAAATAGAATGTTGGGAGTTCTAGAATTCCAAAATAGAATGTTGGTGTTGCAGAATTCCAAAATAGAATGTTTGGAGTTCTAGAATGCCAAAATAGAATGTTGGTAGTTCTAGAATTCCAAAATAGAATGTTGGGAGTTCTAGAATGCCAAAATAGAATGTTGGGAGTTCTAGAAATCCAAAATAGAATGTTGGTGTTGCAGAATTCCAAAATAGAATGTTGGGAGTTCTAGAATGCCAAAATAGAATGTTGGGAGTTCTAGAATGCCAAAATAGAATGTTGGTATTTCTAGAATTCCAAAATAGAATGTTGGGAGTTCTAGAATGCCAAAATAGAATGTTGGTAGTTCTAGAATGCCAAAATAGAATGTTGGTGTTGCAGAATTCCAAAATAGAATGTTGGGAGTTCTATAATTCCAAAATAGAATGCTGGGAGTTCTAGAATGCCAAAATAGAATGTTGGGAGTTCTAGAAATCCAAAATAGAATGTTGGTGTTGCAGAATTCCAAAATAGAATGTTGGGAGTTCTAGAATGCCAAAATAGAATGTTGGTATTTCTAGAATTCCAAAATAGAATGTTGGGAGTTCTAGAATGCCAAAATAGAATGTTGGTAGTTCTAGAATGCCAAAATAGAATGTTGGGAGTTCTAGAATGCCAAAATAGAATGTTGGTAGTTCTAGAATTCCAAAATAGAATGTTGGTAGTTCTAGAATTCCAAAATAGAATGTTGGTAGTTCTAGAATTTCAAAATAGAATGTTGGGAGTTCTAGAATGCCAAAATAGAATGTTAAGAGTTCTAGAATGCCAAAATAGAATGTTGGGAGTTCTAGAATGCCAAAATAGAATGTTGGGAGTTCTAGAATGCCATAATAGAATGTTGGGAGTTCTAGAATGCCAAAATAGAATGTTGGGAGTTCTAGAATGCCAAAATAGAATGTTGGGAGTTCTAGAATGCCAAAATAGAATGTTGGGAGTTCTGGAATGCCACAATAGAATGTTGGGAGTTCTAGAATGCCAAAATAGAATGTTGGGAGTTCTAGAATTCCAAAATAGAATGTTGGTGTTGCATAATTCCAAAATAGAATGTTTGGAGTTCTAGAATGCCAAAATAGAATGTTGGTAGTTCTAGAATTCCAAAATAGAATGTTGGGAGTTCTAGAATTCCAAAATAGAATGTTGGGAGTTCTAGAAATCCAAAATAGAATGTTGGTGTTGCAGAATTCCAAAATAGAATGTTGGGAGTTCTAGAATGCCAAAATAGAATGTTGGTGTTGCAGAATTCCAAAATAGAATGTTGGGAGTTCTAGAATGCCAAAATAGAATGTTGGGAGTTCTAGAAATCCAAAATAGAATGTTGGTGTTGCAGAATTCCAAAATAGAATGTTGGGAGTTCTAGAATTCCAAAATAGAATGCTGGGAGTTCTAGAATGCCAAAATAGAATGTTGGTATTTCTAGAATTCCAAAATAGAATGTTGGGAGTTCTAGAATGCCAAAATAGAATGTTGGTAGTTCTAGAATGCCAAAATAGAATGTTGGTGTTGCAGAATTCCAAAATAGAATGTTGGGAGTTCTAGAATTCCAAAATAGAATGCTGGGAGTTCTAGAATGCCAAAATAGAATGTTGGGAGTTCTAGAAATCCAAAATAGAATGTTGGTGTTGCAGAATTCCAAAATAGAATGTTGGGAGTTCTAGAATTCCAAAATAGAATGTTGGTGTTGCAGAATTCCAAAATAGAATGTTTGGAGTTCTAGAATGCCAATATAGAATGTCGGTAGTTCTAGAATTCCAAAATAGAATGTTAGGAGTTCTAGAATGCCAAAATAGAATGTTGGTAGTTCTAGAATTCCAAAATAGAATGTTGGGAGTTCTAGAATGCCAAAATAGAATGTTGGGAGTTCTAGAATTCCAAAATAGAATGTTGGGAGTTCAAGAATGCCAAAATAGAATGTTGGGAGTTCTAGAATTCCAAAATAGAATGTTTGGAGTTCTAGAATTCCAAAATAGAATGTTTGAAATTCTAGAATGCCAAAATAGAATGTTGGGAGTTCTAGAATGCCAAAATAGAATGTTGCTAGTTCTAGAATTCCAAAAAAGAATGTTGGTAGTTCGAGAATTCCAAAATAGAAAGTTGGGAGTTCTAGAATGCCAAAATAGAATGCTGGGAGTTCTAGAATGCCAAAATAGAATGTTGGGAGTTCTAGAAATCCAAAATAGAATGTTGGTGTTGCAGAATTCCAAAATAGAATGTTGGGAGTTCTAGAATGCCAAAATAGAATGTTGGTATTTCTAGAATTCCAAAATAGAATGTTGGGAGTTCTAGAATGCCAAAATAGAATGTTGGTAGTTCTAGAATGCCAAAATAGAATGTTGGGAGTTCTAGAATGCCAAAATAGAATGTTGGTAGTTCTAGAATTCCAAAATAGAATGTTGGTAGTTCTAGAATTCCAAAATAGAATGTTGGTAGTTCTAGAATTCCAAAATAGATTGTTGGGAGTTCTAGAATGCCAAAATAGAATGTTGGGAGTTCTAGAAATCCAAAATAGAATGTTGGTGTTGCAGAATTCCAAAATAGAATGTTGGGAGTTCTAGAATGCCAAAATAGAATGTTGGGAGTTCTAGAATGCCAAAATAGAATGTTGGTGTTGCAGAATGCCAAAATAGAATGTTGGTGTTGCAGAATTCCAAAATAGAATGTTGGGAGTTCTAGAATGCCAAAATAGAATGTTGGGAGTTCTAGAAATCCAAAATAGAATGTTGGTGTTGCAGAATTCCAAAATAGAATGTTGGGAGTTCTAGAATGCCAAAATAGAATGTTGGTAGTTGTAGAATTCCAAAATAGAATGTTGGGAGTTCTAGAATGCCAAAATAGAATGTTGGGAGTTCTAGAATGCCACAATAGAATGTTGGGAGTTCTAGAATGACAAAATAGAATGTTGGGAGTTCTAGAATTCCAAAATAGAATGTTGGTGTTGCAGAATTTCAAAATAGAATGTTTGGAGTTCTAGAATGCCAAAATAGAATGTTGGTAGTTCTAGAATTCCAAAATAGAATGTTGGGAGTTCTAGAATGCCAAAATAGAATGTTGGGAGTTCTAGAAATCCAAAATAGAATGTTGGTGTTGCAGAATTCCAAAATAGAATGTTGGGAGTTCTAGAATGCCAAAATAGAATGTTGGGAGTTCTAGAATGCCAAAATAGAATGTTGGTGTTGCAGAATGCCAAAATAGAATGTTGGTGTTGCAGAATTCCAAAATAGAATGTTGGGAGTTCTAGAATGCCAAAATAGAATGTTGGGAGTTCTAGAAATCCAAAATAGAATGTTGGTGTTGCAGAATTCCAAAATAGAATGTTGGGAGTTCTAGAATGCCAAAATAGAATGTTGGTATTTCTAGAATTTCAAAATAGAATGTTGGGAGTTCTAGAATGCCAAAATAGAATGTTGGGAGTTCTAGAATGTCAAAATAGAATGTTGGTGTTGCAGAATTCCAAAATAGAATGTTGGGAGTTCTAGAATTCCAAAATAGAATGCTGGGAGTTCTAGAATGCCAAAATAGAATGTTGGGAGTTCTAGAAATCCAAAATAGAATGTTGGTGTTGCAGAATTCCAAAATAGAATGTTTGGAGTTCTAGAATGCCAAAATAGAATGTTGGTAGTTCTAGAATGCCAAAATAGAATGTTGGTGTTGCAGAATGCCAAAATAGAATGTTGGTGTTGCAGAATTCCAAAATAGAATGTTGGGAGTTCTAGAATGCCAAAATAGAATGTTGGGAGTTCTAGAAATCCAAAATAGAATGTTGGTGTTGCAGAATTCCAAAATAGAATGTTGGGAGTTCTAGAATGCCAAAATAGAATGTTGGTATTTCTAGAATTTCAAAATAGAATGTTGGGAGTTCTAGAATGCCAAAATAGAATGTTGGGAGTTCTAGAATGTCAAAATAGAATGTTGGTGTTGCAGAATTCCAAAATAGAATGTTGGGAGTTCTAGAATTCCAAAATAGAATGCTGGGAGTTCTAGAATGCCAAAATAGAATGTTGGGAGTTCTAGAAATCCAAAATAGAATGTTGGTGTTGCAGAATTCCAAAATAGAATGTTTGGAGTTCTAGAATGCCAAAATAGAATGTTGGTAGTTCTAGAATTCCAAAATAGAATGTTGGGAGTTCTAGAATGCCAAAATAGAATGTTGGGAGTTCTAGAAATCCAAAATAGAATGTTGGTGTTGCAGAATTCCAAAATAGAATGTTGGGAGTTCTAGAATGCCAAAATAGAATGTTGGGAGTTCTAGAATTCCAAAATAGAATGTTGGTGTTGCAGAATTCCAAAATAGAATGTTGGGAGTTCTAGAATTCCAAAATAGAATGTTGGGAGTTCTAGAATTCCAAAATAGAATGTTGGGAGTTCAAGAATGCCAAAATAGAATGTTGGGAGTTCTAGAATGCCAAAATAGAATGTTGGGAGTTCTAGAATGCCAAAATAGAATGTTGGTGTTGCAGAATTCCAAAATAGAATGTTGGGAGTTCTAGAATGCCAAAATAGAATGTTGGCAGTTGTAGAATTCCAAAATAGAATGTTGGGAGTTCTAGAATGTCAAAATAGAATGTTGGGAGTTCTAGAATTCCAAAATAGAATGTTGGGAGTTCTAGAATGCCAAAATAGAATGTTGGGAGTTCTAGAAATCCAAAATAGAATGTTGGTGTTGCAGAATTCCAAAATAGAATGTTTGGAGTTCTAGAATGCCAAAATAGAATGTTGGGAGTTCTAGAATGCCAAAATAGAATGTTGGGAGTTCTAGAAATCCAAAATAGAATGTTGGTGTTGCAGAATTCCAAAATAGAATGTTGGGAGTTCTAGAATGCCAAAATAGAATGTTGGTAGTTGTAGAATTCCAAAATAGAATGTTGGGAGTTCTAGAATGCCAAAATAGAATGTTGGGAGTTCTAGAATGCCACAATAGAATGTTGGGAGTTCTAGAATGCCAAAATAGAATGTTGGGAGTTCTAGAATTCCAAAATAGAATGTTGGTGTTGCAGAATTCCAAAATAGAATGTTGGGAGTTCTAGAATGCCAAAATAGAATGTTGGGAGTTCTAGAATGCCAAAATAGAATGTTGGTGTTGCAGAATTCCAAAATAGAATGTTGGGAGTTCTAGAATGCCAAAATAGAATGTTGGGAGTTCTAGAAATCCAAAATAGAATGTTGGTGTTGCAGAATTCCAAAATAGAATGTTGGGAGTTCTAGAATGCCACAATAGAATGTTGGGAGTTCTAGAATGCCAAAATAGAATGTTGGTAGTTCTAGAATTCCAAAATAGAATGTTGGGAGTTCTAGAATGCCAAAATAGAATGTTGGGAGTTCTAGAAATCCAAAATAGAATGTTGGTGTTGCAGAATTCCAAAATAGAATGTTGGGAGTTCTAGAATGCCAAAATAGAATGTTGGGAGTTCTAGAATGCCAAAATAGAATGTTGGTGTTGCAGAATTCCAAAATAGAATGTTGGGAGTTCTAGAAATCCAAAATAGAATGTTGGTGTTGCAGAATTCCAAAATAGAATGTTGGGAGTTCTAGAATGCCAAAATAGAATGTTGGTATTTCTAGAATTCCAAAATAGAATGTTGGGAGTTCTAGAATGCCAAAATAGAATGTTGGTAGTTCTAGAATGCCAAAATAGAATGTTGGTGTTGCAGAATTCCAAAATAGAATGTTGGGAGTTCTATAATTCCAAAATAGAATGCTGGGAGTTCTAGAATGCCAAAATAGAATGTTGGGAGTTCTAGAAATCCAAAATAGAATGTTGGTGTTGCAGAATTCCAAAATAGAATGTTGGGAGTTCTAGAATGCCAAAATAGAATGTTGGTATTTCTAGAATTCCAAAATAGAATGTTGGGAGTTCTAGAATGCCAAAATAGAATGTTGGTAGTTCTAGAATGCCAAAATAGAATGTTGGGAGTTCTAGAATGCCAAAATAGAATGTTAGTAGTTCTAGAATTCCAAAATAGAATGTTGGTAGTTCTAGAATTCCAAAATAGAATGTTGGTAGTTCTAGAATTTCAAAATAGAATGTTGGGAGTTCTAGAATGCCAAAATAGAATGTTAAGAGTTCTAGAATGCCAAAATAGAATGTTGGGAGTTCTAGAATGCCATAATAGAATGTTGGGAGTTCTAGAATGCCAAAATAGAATGTTGGGAGTTCTAGAATGCCAAAATAGAATGTTGGGAGTTCTAGAATGCCAAAATAGAATGTTGGGAGTTCTGGAATGCCACAATAGAATGTTGGGAGTTCTAGAATGCCAAAATAGAATGTTGGGAGTTCTAGAATTCCAAAATAGAATGTTGGTGTTGCATAATTCCAAAATAGAATGTTTGGAGTTCTAGAATGCCAAAATAGAATGTTGGTAGTTCTAGAATTCCAAAATAGAATGTTGGGAGTTCTAGAATGCCAAAATAGAATGTTGGGAGTTCTAGAAATCCAAAATAGAATGTTGGTGTTGCAGAATTCCAAAATAGAATGTTGGGAGTTCTAGAATGCCAAAATAGAATGTTGGTGTTGCAGAATTCCAAAATAGAATGTTGGGAGTTCTAGAATGCCAAAATAGAATGTTGGGAGTTCTAGAAATCCAAAATAGAATGTTGGTGTTGCAGAATTCCAAAATAGAATGTTGGGAGTTCTAGAATGCCAAAATAGAATGTTGGTATTTCTAGAATTCCAAAATAGAATGTTGGGAGTTCTAGAATGCCAAAATAGAATGTTGGTAGTTCTAGAATGCCAAAATAGAATGTTGGTGTTGCAGAATTCCAAAATAGAATGTTGGGAGTTCTAGAATTCCAAAATAGAATGCTGGGAGTTCTAGAATGCCAAAATAGAATGTTGGGAGTTCTAGAAATCCAAAATAGAATGTTGGTGTTGCAGAATTCCAAAATAGAATGGTGGGAGTTCTAGAATGCCAAAATAGAATGTTGGTATTTCTAGAATTCCAAAATAGAATGTTGGGAGTTCTAGAATGCCAAAATAGAATGTTGGTAGTTCTAGAATGCCAAAATAGAATGTTGGGAGTTCTAGAATGCCAAAATAGAATGTTGGGAGTTCTAGAATTCCAAAATAGAATGTTGGTGTTGCAGAATTCCAAAATAGAATGTTTGGAGTTCTAGAATGCCAATATAGAATGTCGGTAGTTCTAGAATTCCAAAATAGAATGTTAGGAGTTCTAGAATGCCAAAATAGAATGTTGGTAGTTCTAGAATTCCAAAATAGAATGTTGGGAGTTCTAGAATGCCAAAATAGAATGTTGGGAGTTCTAGAATTCCAAAATAGAATGTTGGGAGTTCAAGAATGCCAAAATAGAATGTTGGGAGTTCTAGAATTCCAAAATAGAATGTTTGGAGTTCTAGAATTCCAAAATAGAATGTTTGAAATTCTAGAATGCCAAAATAGAATGTTGGGAGTTCTAGAATGCCAAAATAGAATGTTGCTAGTTCTAGAATTCCAAAAAAGAATGTTGGTAGTTCGAGAATTCCAAAATAGAAAGTTGGGAGTTCTAGAATGCCAAAATAGAATGCTGGGAGTTCTAGAATGCCAAAATAGAATGTTGGGAGTTCTAGAAATCCAAAATAGAATGTTGGTGTTGCAGAATTCCAAAATAGAATGTTGGGAGTTCTAGAATGCCAAAATAGAATGTTGGTATTTCTAGAATTCCAAAATAGAATGTTGGGAGTTCTAGAATGCCAAAATAGAATGTTGGTAGTTCTAGAATGCCAAAATAGAATGTTGGGAGTTCTAGAATGCCAAAATAGAATGTTGGTAGTTCTAGAATTCCAAAATAGAATGTTGGTAGTTCTAGAATTCCAAAATAGAATGTTGGTAGTTCTAGAATTCCAAAATAGAATGTTGGGAGTTCTAGAATGCCAAAATAGAATGTTGGGAGTTCTAGAAATCCAAAATAGAATGTTGGTGTTGCAGAATTCCAAAATAGAATGTTGGGAGTTCTAGAATGCCAAAATAGAATGTTGGGAGTTCTAGAATGCCAAAATAGAATGTTGGTGTTGCAGAATGCCAAAATAGAATGTTGGTGTTGCAGAATTCCAAAATAGAATGTTGGGAGTTCTAGAATGCCAAAATAGAATGTTGGGAGTTCTAGAAATCCAAAATAGAATGTTGGTGTTGCAGAATTCCAAAATAGAATGTTGGGAGTTCTAGAATGCCAAAATAGAATGTTGGTAGTTGTAGAATTCCAAAATAGAATGTTGGGAGTTCTAGAATGCCAAAATAGAATGTTGGGAGTTCTAGAATGCCACAATAGAATGTTGGGAGTTCTAGAATGACAAAATAGAATGTTGGGAGTTCTAGAATTCCAAAATAGAATGTTGGTGTTGCAGAATTTCAAAATAGAATGTTTGGAGTTCTAGAATGCCAAAATAGAATGTTGGTAGTTCTAGAATTCCAAAATAGAATGTTGGGAGTTCTAGAATGCCAAAATAGAATGTTGGGAGTTCTAGAAATCCAAAATAGAATGTTGGTGTTGCAGAATTCCAAAATAGAATGTTGGGAGTTCTAGAATGCCAAAATAGAATGTTGGGAGTTCTAGAATGCCAAAATAGAATGTTGGTGTTGCAGAATGCCAAAATAGAATGTTGGTGTTGCAGAATTCCAAAATAGAATGTTGGGAGTTCTAGAATGCCAAAATAGAATGTTGGGAGTTCTAGAAATCCAAAATAGAATGTTGGTGTTGCAGAATTCCAAAATAGAATGTTGGGAGTTCTAGAATGCCAAAATAGAATGTTGGTATTTCTAGAATTTCAAAATAGAATGTTGGGAGTTCTAGAATGCCAAAATAGAATGTTGGGAGTTCTAGAATGTCAAAATAGAATGTTGGTGTTGCAGAATTCCAAAATAGAATGTTGGGAGTTCTAGAATTCCAAAATAGAATGCTGGGAGTTCTAGAATGCCAAAATAGAATGTTGGGAGTTCTAGAAATCCAAAATAGAATGTTGGTGTTGCAGAATTCCAAAATAGAATGTTGGGAGTTCTAGAATGCCAAAATAGAATGTTGGGAGTTCTAGAATGCCAAAATAGAATGTTGGTGTTGCAGAATGCCAAAATAGAATGTTGGTGTTGCAGAATTCCAAAATAGAATGTTGGGAGTTCTAGAATGCCAAAATAGAATGTTGGGAGTTCTAGAAATCCAAAATAGAATGTTGGTGTTGCAGAATTCCAAAATAGAATGTTGGGAGTTCTAGAATGCCAAAATAGAATGTTGGTAGTTGTAGAATTCCAAAATAGAATGTTGGGAGTTCTAGAATGCCAAAATAGAATGTTGGGAGTTCTAGAATGCCACAATAGAATGTTGGGAGTTCTAGAATGACAAAATAGAATGTTGGGAGTTCTAGAATTCCAAAATAGAATGTTGGTGTTGCAGAATTTCAAAATAGAATGTTTGGAGTTCTAGAATGCCAAAATAGAATGTTGGTAGTTCTAGAATTCCAAAATAGAATGTTGGGAGTTCTAGAATGCCAAAATAGAATGTTGGGAGTTCTAGAAATCCAAAATAGAATGTTGGTGTTGCAGAATTCCAAAATAGAATGTTGGGAGTTCTAGAATGCCAAAATAGAATGTTGGGAGTTCTAGAATGCCAAAATAGAATGTTGGTGTTGCAGAATGCCAAAATAGAATGTTGGTGTTGCAGAATTCCAAAATAGAATGTTGGGAGTTCTAGAATGCCAAAATAGAATGTTGGGAGTTCTAGAAATCCAAAATAGAATGTTGGTGTTGCAGAATTCCAAAATAGAATGTTGGGAGTTCTAGAATGCCAAAATAGAATGTTGGTATTTCTAGAATTTCAAAATAGAATGTTGGGAGTTCTAGAATGCCAAAATAGAATGTTGGGAGTTCTAGAATGTCAAAATAGAATGTTGGTGTTGCAGAATTCCAAAATAGAATGTTGGGAGTTCTAGAATTCCAAAATAGAATGCTGGGAGTTCTAGAATGCCAAAACAGAATGTTGGGAGTTCTAGAAATCCAAAATAGAATGTTGGTGTTGCAGAATTCCAAAATAGAATGTTTGGAGTTCTAGAATGCCAAAATAGAATGTTGGTAGTTCTAGAATTCCAAAATAGAATGTTGGGAGTTCTAGAATGCCAAAATAGAATGTTGGGAGTTCTAGAAATCCAAAATAGAATGTTGGTGTTGCAGAATTCCAAAATAGAATGTTGGGAGTTCTAGAATGCCAAAATAGAATGTTGGGAGTTCTAGAATTCCAAAATAGAATGTTGGTGTTGCAGAATTCCAAAATAGAATGTTGGGAGTTCTAGAATTCCAAAATAGAATGTTGGGAGTTCTAGAATTCCAAAATAGAATGTTGGGAGTTCAAGAATGCCAAAATAGAATGTTGGGAGTTCTAGAATGCCAAAATAGAATGTTGGGAGTTCTAGAATGACAAAATAGAATATTGGGAGTTCTAGAATTCCAAAATAGAATGTTGGTGTTGCAGAATTCCAAAATAGAATGTTGGGAGTTCTAGAATGCCAAAATAGAATGTTGGTAGTTGTAGAATTCCAAAATAGAATGTTGGGAGTTCTAGAATGTCAAAATAGAATGTTGGGAGTTCTAGAATTCCAAAATAGAATGTTGGTGTTGCAGAATTCCAAAATAGAATGTTGGGAGTTCTAGAATTCCAAAATAGAATGCTGGGAGTTCTAGAATGCCAAAATAGAATGTTGGGAGTTCTAGAAATCCAAAATAGAATGTTGGTGTTGCAGAATTCCAAAATAGAATGTTTGGAGTTCTAGAATGCCAAAATAGAATGTTGGGAGTTCTAGAATGCCAAAATAGAATGTTGGTGTTGCAGAATTCCAAAATAGAATGTTGGGAGTTCTAGAATGCCAAAATAGAATGTTGGGAGTTCTAGAAATCCAAAATAGAATGTTGGTGTTGCAGAATTCCAAAATAGAATGTTGGGAGTTCTAGAATGCCAAAATAGAATGTTGGTATTTCTAGAATTCCAAAATAGAATGTTGGGAGTTCTAGAATGCCAAAATAGAATGTTGGTAGTTCTAGAATGCCAAAATAGAATGTTGGTGTTGCAGAATTCCAAAATAGAATGTTGGGAGTTCTATAATTCCAAAATAGAATGCTGGGAGTTCTAGAATGCCAAAATAGAATGTTGGGAGTTCTAGAAATCCAAAATAGAATGTTGGTGTTGCAGAATTCCAAAATAGAATGTTGGGAGTTCTAGAATGCCAAAATAGAATGTTGGTATTTCTAGAATTCCAAAATAGAATGTTGGGAGTTCTAGAATGCCAAAATAGAATGTTGGTAGTTCTAGAATGCCAAAATAGAATGTTGGGAGTTCTAGAATGCCAAAATAGAATGTTGGTAGTTCTAGAATTCCAAAATAGAATGTTGGTAGTTCTAGAATTCCAAAATAGAATGTTGGTAGTTCTAGAATTTCAAAATAGAATGTTGGGAGTTCTAGAATGCCAAAATAGAATGTTAAGAGTTCTAGAATGCCAAAATAGAATGTTGGGAGTTCTAGAATGCCAAAATAGAATGTTGGGAGTTCTAGAATGCCATAATAGAATGTTGGGAGTTCTAGAATGCCAAAATAGAATGTTGGGAGTTCTAGAATGCCAAAATAGAATGTTGGGAGTTCTAGAATGCCAAAATAGAATGTTGGGAGTTCTGGAATGCCACAATAGAATGTTGGGAGTTCTAGAATGCCAAAATAGAATGTTGGGAGTTCTAGAATTCCAAAATAGAATGTTGGTGTTGCATAATTCCAAAATAGAATGTTTGGAGTTCTAGAATGCCAAAATAGAATGTTGGTAGTTCTAGAATTCCAAAATAGAATGTTGGGAGTTCTAGAATGCCAAAATAGAATGTTGGGAGTTCTAGAAATCCAAAATAGAATGTTGGTGTTGCAGAATTCCAAAATAGAATGTTGGGAGTTCTAGAATGCCAAAATAGAATGTTGGTGTTGCAGAATTCCAAAATAGAATGTTGGGAGTTCTAGAATGCCAAAATAGAATGTTGGGAGTTCTAGAAATCCAAAATAGAATGTTGGTGTTGCAGAATTCCAAAATAGAATGTTGGGAGTTCTAGAATGCCAAAATAGAATGTTGGTATTTCTAGAATTCCAAAATAGAATGTTGGGAGTTCTAGAATGCCAAAATAGAATGTTGGTAGTTCTAGAATGCCAAAATAGAATGTTGGTGTTGCAGAATTCCAAAATAGAATGTTGGGAGTTCTAGAATTCCAAAATAGAATGCTGGGAGTTCTAGAATGCCAAAATAGAATGTTGGGAGTTCTAGAATGCCAAAATAGAATGTTGGTAGTTCTAGAATGCCAAAATAGAATGTTGGGAGTTCTAGAATGCCAAAATAGAATGTTGGGAGTTCTAGAATTCCAAAATAGAATGTTGGTGTTGCAGAATTCCAAAATAGAATGTTTGGAGTTCTAGAATGCCAATATAGAATGTCGGTAGTTCTAGAATTCCAAAATAGAATGTTAGGAGTTCTAGAATGCCAAAATAGAATGTTGGTAGTTCTAGAATTCCAAAATAGAATGTTGGGAGTTCTAGAATGCCAAAATAGAATGTTGGGAGTTCTAGAATTCCAAAATAGAATGTTGGGAGTTCAAGAATGCCAAAATAGAATGTTGGGAGTTCTAGAATTCCAAAATAGAATGTTTGGAGTTCTAGAATTCCAAAATAGAATGTTTGAAATTCTACAATGCCAAAATAGAATGTTGGGAGTTCTAGAATGCCAAAATAGAATGTTGCTAGTTCTAGAATTCCAAAAAAGAATGTTGGTAGTTCGAGAATTCCAAAATAGAAAGTTGGGAGTTCTAGAATGCCAAAATAGAATGTTGGGAGTTCTAGAATGCCATAATAGAATGTTGGGAGTTCTAGAATTCCAAAATAGAATGTTTGGAGTTCTAGAATTCCAAAATAGAATGTTGGGAGTTCTAGAATTCCAAAGTAGAATGCTGATGTTGCAGAATTCCAAAATAGAATGTTGGGAGTTCTAGAATTCCAAAATAGAATGTTGGGAGTTCAAGAATGCCAAAATAGAATGTTGGGAGTTCTAGAATTCCAAAATAGAATGTTTGGAGTTCTAGAATTCCAAAATAGAATGTTGGGAGTTCTAGAATGCCAAAATAGAATGTTGCTAGTTCTAGAATTCCAAAATAGAATGTTGGGAGTTCTAGAATTCCAAAACAGAATGTTGGGAGTTCAAGAATGCCAAAATAGAATGTTGGGAGTTCTAGAATTCCAAAATAGAATGTTGGGAGTTCTAGAATGCCAAAATAGAATGTTAAGAGTTCTAGAATGCCAAAATAGAATGTTGGGAGTTCTAGAATGCCAAAATAGAATGTTGGGAGTTCTAGAATGCCAAAATAGAATGTTGGTAGTTCTAGAATTCCAAAATATAATGTTGGGAGTTCTAGAATGCCAAAATAGAATGTTGGGAGTTCTAGAATTCCAAAACAGAATGTTGGTGTTGCAGAATTCAAGAATAGAATGTTGGGAGTTCTAGAATGCCAAAATAGAATGTTGGGAGTTCTAGAATTCCAAAATAGAATGTTGGGAGTTCTATAATTCCAAAATAGAATGCTGGGAGTTCTAGAATGCCAAAATAGAATGTTGGTGTTGCAGAATTCCAAAATAGAATGTTTGGAGTTCTAGAATGCCAAAATAGAATGTTGGTAGTTCTAGAATTCCAAAATAGAATGTTGGGAGTTCTAGAATGCCAAAATAGAATGTTGGGAGTTCTAGAAATCCAAAATAGAATGTTGGTGTTGCAGAATTCCAAAATAGAATGTTTGGAGTTCTAGAATGCCAAAATAGAATGTTGGTAGTTCTAGAATTCCAAAATAGAATGTTGGGAGTTCTAGAATTCCAAAATAGAATGTTGGGAGTTCTAGAATGCCAAAATAGAATGTTGGGAGTTCTAGAAATCCAAAATAGAATGTTGGTGTTGCAGAATTCCAAAATAGAATGTTGGGAGTTCTAGAATGCCAAAATAGAATGTTGGGAGTTCTAGAATGCCACAATAGAATGTTGGGAGTTCTAGAATGCCAAAATAGAATGTTGGGAGTTCTAGAATTCCAAAATAGAATGTTGGTGTTGC
This sequence comes from Pseudophryne corroboree, assembly GCF_028390025.1. Taxonomy (NCBI): domain Eukaryota; kingdom Metazoa; phylum Chordata; class Amphibia; order Anura; family Myobatrachidae; genus Pseudophryne; species Pseudophryne corroboree. The sequence continues at coordinate 793,411 of NW_026967467.1, read as the reverse complement.
AGAATTCCAAAATAGAATGTTTGGAGTTCTAGAATGCCAAAATAGAATGTTGGTAGTTCTAGAATGCCAAAATAGAATGTTGGGAGTTCTAGAAATCCAAAATAGAATGTTGGTGTTGCAGAATTCCAAAATAGAATGTTTGGAGTTCTAGAATGCCAAAATAGAATGTTGGTAGTTCTAGAATTCCAAAATAGAATGTTGGGAGTTCTAGAATGCCAAAATAGAATGTTGGGAGTTCTAGAAATCCAAAATAGAATGTTGGTGTTGCAGAATTCCAAAATAGAATGTTGGGAGTTCTAGAATGCCAAAATAGAATGTTGGGAGTTCTAGAATTCCAAAATAGAATGTTGGTGTTGCAGAATTCCAAAATAGAATGTTGGGAGTTCTAGAATTCCAAAATAGAATGTTGGGAGTTCTAGAATTCCAAAATAGAATGTTGGGAGTTCAAGAATGCCAAAATAGAATGTTGGGAGTTCTAGAATGCCAAAATAGAATGTTGGGAGTTCTAGAATGCCAAAATAGAATGTTGGGAGTTCTAGAATGACAAAATAGAATATTGGGAGTTCTAGAATTCCAAAATAGAATGTTGGTGTTGCAGAATTCCAAAATAGAATGTTGGGAGTTCTAGAATGCCAAAATAGAATGTTGGTAGTTGTAGAATTCCAAAATAGAATGTTGGGAGTTCTAGAATGTCAAAATAGAATGTTGGGAGTTCTAGAATTCCAAAATAGAATGTTGGTGTTGCAGAATTCCAAAATAGAATGTTGGGAGTTCTAGAATTCCAAAATAGAATGCTGGGAGTTCTAGAATGCCAAAATAGAATGTTGGGAGTTCTAGAAATCCAAAATAGAATGTTGGTGTTGCAGAATTCCAAAATAGAATGTTTGGAGTTCTAGAATGCCAAAATAGAATGTTGGTAGTTCTAGAATTCCAAAATAGAATGTTGGTGTTGCAGAATTCCAAAATAGAATGTTGGGAGTTCTAGAATTCCAAAATAGAATGCTGGGAGTTCTAGAATGCCAAAATAGAATGTTGGGAGTTCTAGAAATCCAAAATAGAATGTTGGTGTTGCAGAATTCCAAAATAGAATGTTTGGAGTTCTAGAATGCCAAAATAGAATGTTGGGAGTTCTAGAAATCCAAAATAGAATGTTGGTGTTGCAGAATTCCAAAATAGAATGTTTGGAGTTCTAGAATGCCAAAATAGAATGTTGGTGTTGCAGAATTCCAAAATAGAATGTTGGGAGTTCTAGAATTCCAAAATAGAATGTTGGGAGTTCTAGAATGCCAAAATAGAATGTTGGGAGTTCTAGAATGCCAAAATAGAATGTTGGTAGTTCTAGAATTCCAAAATAGAATGTTGGGAGTTCTAGAATGCCAAAATAGAATGTTGGGAGTTCTAGAAATCCAAAATAGAATGTTGGTGTTGCAGAATTCCAAAATAGAATGTTGGGAGTTCTAGAATGCCAAAATAGAATGTTGGGAGTTCTAGAATGCCAAAATAGAATGTTGGTGTTGCAGAATTCCAAAATAGAATGTTGGGAGTTCTAGAATGCCAAAATAGAATGTTGGGAGTTCTAGAAATCCAAAATAGAATGTTGGTGTTGCAGAATTCCAAAATAGAATGTTGGGAGTTCTAGAATGCCAAAATAGAATGTTGGTATTTCTAGAATTCCAAAATAGAATGTTGGGAGTTCTAGAATGCCAAAATAGAATGTTGGTAGTTCTAGAATGCCAAAATAGAATGTTGGTGTTGCAGAATTCCAAAATAGAATGTTGGGAGTTCTATAATTCCAAAATAGAATGCTGGGAGTTCTAGAATGCCAAAATAGAATGTTGGGAGTTCTAGAAATCCAAAATAGAATGTTGGTGTTGCAGAATTCCAAAATAGAATGTTGGGAGTTCTAGAATGCCAAAATAGAATGTTGGTATTTCTAGAATTCCAAAATAGAATGTTGGGAGTTCTAGAATGCCAAAATAGAATGTTGGTAGTTCTAGAATGCCAAAATAGAATGTTGGGAGTTCTAGAATGCCAAAATAGAATGTTGGGAGTTCTAGAATTCCAAAATAGAATGTTGGGAGTTCTAGAATTCCAAAATAGAATGCTGGGAGTTCTAGAATGCCAAAATAGAATGTTGGTAGTTCTAGAAATCCAAAATAGAATGTTGGTGTTGCAGAATTCCAAAATAGAATGTTGGGAGTTCTAGAATGCCAAAATAGAATGTTGGTATTTCTAGAATTCCAAAATAGAATGTTGGGAGTTCTAGAATGCCAAAATAGAATGTTGGTAGTTCTAGAATGCCAAAATAGAATGTTGGTGTTGCAGAATTCCAAAATAGAATGTTGGGAGTTCTAGAATTCCAAAATAGAATGCTGGGAGTTCTAGAATGCCAAAATAGAATGTTGGGAGTTCTAGAAATCCAAAATAGAATGTTGGTGTTGCAGAATTCCAAAATAGAATGTTGGGAGTTCTAGAATGCCAAAATAGAATGTTGGTATTTCTAGAATTCCAAAATAGAATGTTGGGAGTTCTAGAATGCCAAAATAGAATGTTGGGAGTTCTAGAATGCCAAAATAGAATGTTGGGAGTTCTAGAATTCCAAAATAGAATGTTGGTGTTGCAGAATTCCAAAATAGAATGTTTGGAGTTCTAGAATGCCAATATAGAATGTCGGTAGTTCTAGAATTCCAAAATAGAATGTTAGGAGTTCTAGAATGCCAAAATAGAATGTTGGTAGTTCTAGAATTCCAAAATAGAATGTTGGGAGTTCTAGAATTCCAAAATAGAATGTTGGGAGTTCAAGAATGCCAAAATAGAATGTTGGGAGTTCTAGAATTCCAAAATAGAATGTTTGGAGTTCTAGAATTCCAAAATAGAATGTTTGAAATTATAGAATGCCAAAATAGAATGTTGGGAGTTCTAGAATGCCAAAATAGAATGTTGCTAGTTCTAGAATTCCAAAAAAGAATGTTGGTAGTTCGAGAATTCCAAAATAGAAAGTTGGGAGTTCTAGAATGCCAAAATAGAATGTTGGGAGTTCTAGAATGCCATAATAGAATGTTGGGAGTTCTAGAATTCCAAAATAGAATGTTTGGAGTTCTAGAATTCCAAAATAGAATGTTGGGAGTTCTAGAATTCCAAAGTAGAATGCTGATGTTGCAGAATTCCAAAATAGAATGTTGGGAGTTCTAGAATTCCAAAATAGAATGTTGGGAGTTCAAGAATGCCAAAATAGAATGTTGGGAGTTCTAGAATTCCAAAATAGAATGTTTGGAGTTCTAGAATTCCAAAATAGAATGTTTGGAGTTCTAGAATGCCAAAATAGAATGTTGCTAGTTCTAGAATTCCAAAATAGAATGTTGGGAGTTCTAGAATGCCAAAATAGAATGTTGGGAGTTCTAGAATGCCAAAATAGAATGTTGGTAGTTCTAGAATTCCAAAATATAATGTTGGGAGTTCTAGAATGCCAAAATAGAATGCTGGGAGTTCTAGAATTCCAAAACAGAATGTTGGTGTTGCAGAATTCAAGAATAGAATGTTGGGAGTTCTAGAATGCCAAAATAGAATGTTGGGAGTTCTAGAATTCCAAAATAGAATGTTGGGAGTTCTATAATTCCAAAATAGAATGCTGGGAGTTCTAGAATGCCAAAATAGAATGTTGGGAGTTCTAGAAATCCAAAATAGAATGTTGGTGTTGCAGAATTCCAAAATAGAATGTTTGGAGTTCTAGAATGCCAAAATAGAATGTTGGTAGTTCTAGAATTCCAAAATAGAATGTTGGGAGTTCTAGAATGCCAAAATAGAATGTTGGGAGTTCTAGAAATCCAAAATAGAATGTTGGTGTTGCAGAATTCCAAAATAGAATGTTTGGAGTTCTAGAATGCCAAAATAGAATGTTGGTAGTTCTAGAATTCCAAAATAGAATGTTGGGAGTTCTAGAATTCCAAAATAGAATGTTGGGAGTTCTAGAATGCCAAAATAGAATGTTGGGAGTTCTAGAAATCCAAAATAGAATGTTGGTGTTGCAGAATTCCAAAATAGAATGTTGGGAGTTCTAGAATGCCAAAATAGAATGTTGGGAGTTCTAGAATGCCACAATAGAATGTTGGGAGTTCTAGAATGCCAAAATAGAATGTTGGGAGTTCTAGAATTCCAAAATAGAATGTTGGTGTTGCAGAATTCCAAAATAGAATGTTTGGAGTTCTAGAATGCCAAAATAGAATGTTGGTAGTTCTAGAATTCCAAAATAGAATGTTGGGAGTTCTAGAATGCCAAAATAGAATGTTGGGAGTTCTAGAAATCCAAAATAGAATGTTGGTGTTGCAGAATTCCAAAATAGAATGTTGGGAGTTCTAGAATGCCAAAATAGAATGTTGGGAGTTCTAGAATGCCAAAATAGAATGTTGGTGTTGCAGAATTCCAAAATAGAATGTTGGGAGTTCTAGAATGCCAAAATAGAATGTTGGGAGTTCTAGAAATCCAAAATAGAATGTTGGTGTTGCAGAATTCCAAAATAGAATGTTGGGAGTTCTAGAATGCCAAAATAGAATGTTGGTATTTCTAGAATTCCAAAATAGAATGTTGGGAGTTCTAGAATGCCAAAATAGAATGTTGGTAGTTCTAGAATGCCAAAATAGAATGTTGGGAGTTCTAGAATTCCAAAATAGAATGTTGGGAGTTCTAGAATTCCAAAACAGAATGTTGGGAGTTCAAGAATGCCAAAATAGAATGTTGGGAGTTCTAGAATTCCAAAATAGAATGTTTGGAGTTCTAGAATTCCAAAATAGAATGTTGGGAGTTCTAGAATGCCAAAATAGAATGTTAAGAGTTCTAGAATGCCTAAATAAAATGTTGGGAGTTCTAGAATGCCAAAATAGAATGTTGGGAGTTCTAGAATGCCAAAATAGAATGTTGGGAGTTCTAGAATTCCAAAATAGAATGTTGGTGTTGCAGAATTCCAAAATAGAATGTTTGGAGTTCTAGAATGCCAAAATAGAATGTTGGTAGTTCTAGAATTCCAAAATAGAATGTTGGGAGTTCTAGAATGCCAAAATAGAATGTTGGGAGTTCTAGAAATCCAAAATAGAATGTTGGTGTTGCAGAATTCCAAAATAGAATGTTGGGAGTTCTAGAATGCCAAAATAGAATGTTGGGAGTTCTAGAATGCCAAAATAGAATGTTGGTGTTGCAGAATTCCAAAATAGAATGTTGGGAGTTCTAGAATGCCAAAATAGAATGTTGGGAGTTCTAGAAATCCAAAATAGAATGTTGGTGTTGCAGAATTCCAAAATAGAATGTTGGGAGTTCTAGAATGCCAAAATAGAATGTTGGTATTTCTAGAATTCCAAAATAGAATGTTGGGAGTTCTAGAATGCCAAAATAGAATGTTGGTAGTTCTAGAATGCCAAAATAGAATGTTGGGAGTTCTAGAATGCCAAAATAGAATGTTGGGAGTTCTAGAATTCCAAAATAGAATGTTGGTGTTGCAGAATTCCAAAATAGAATGTTTGGAGTTCTAGAATGCCAATATAGAATGTCGGTAGTTCTAGAATTCCAAAATAGAATGTTAGGAGTTCTAGAATGCCAAAATAGAATGTTGGTAGTTCTAGAATTCCAAAATAGAATGTTGGGAGTTCTAGAATGCCAAAATAGAATGTTGGGAGTTCTAGAATTCCAAAATAGAATGTTGGGAGTTCAAGAATGCCAAAATAGAATGTTGGGAGTTCTAGAATTCCAAAATAGAATGTTTGGAGTTCTAGAATTCCAAATTAGAATGTTTGAAATTCTAGAATGCCAAAATAGAATGTTGGGAGTTCTAGAATGCCAAAATAGAATGTTGCTAGTTCTAGAATTCCAAAAAAGAATGTTGGTAGTTCGAGAATTCCAAAATAGAAAGTTGGGAGTTCTAGAATGCCAAAATAGAATGTTGGGAGTTCTAGAATGCCATAATAGAATGTTGGGAGTTCTAGAATTCCAAAATAGAATGTTTGGAGTTCTAGAATTCCAAAATAGAATGTTGGGAGTTCTAGAATTCCAAAGTAGAATGCTGATGTTGCAGAATTCCAAAATAGAATGTTGGGAGTTCTAGAATTCCAAAATAGAATGTTGGGAGTTCAAGAATGCCAAAATAGAATGTTGGGAGTTCTAGAATTCCAAAATAGAATGTTTGGAGTTCTAGAATTCCAAAATAGAATGTTTGGAGTTCTAGAATGCCAAAATAGAATGTTGCTAGTTCTAGAATTCCAAAATAGAATGTTGGGAGTTCTAGAATTCCAAAACAGAATGTTGGGAGTTCAAGAATGCCAAAATAGAATGTTGGGAGTTCTAGAATTCCAAAATAGAATGTTTGGAGTTCTAGAATTCCAAAATAGAATGTTGGGAGTTCTAGAATGCCAAAATAGAATGTTAAGAGTTCTAGAATGCCAAAATAGAATGTTGGGAGTTCTAGAATGCCAAAATAGAATGTTGGGAGTTCTAGAATTCCAAAATATAATGTTGGGAGTTCTAGAATGCCAAAATAGAATGTTGGGAGTTCTAGAATTCCAAAACAGAATGTTGGTGTTGCAGAATTCAAGAATAGAATGTTGGGAGTTCTAGAATGTCAAAATAGAATGTTGGGAGTTCTAGAATTCCAAAATAGAATGTTGGGAGTTCTATAATTCCAAAATAGAATGCTGGGAGTTCTAGAATGCCAAAATAGAATGTTGGGAGTTCTAGAAATCCAAAATAGAATGTTGGTGTTGCAGAATTCCAAAATAGAATGTTTGGAGTTCTAGAATGCCAAAATAGAATGTTGGTAGTTCTAGAATTCCAAAATAGAATGTTGGGAGTTCTAGAATTCCAAAATAGAATGTTGGGAGTTCTAGAATGCCAAAATAGAATGTTAAGAGTTCTAGAATGCCAAAATAGAATGTTGGGAGTTCTAGAATGCCAAAATAGAATGTTGGGAGTTCTAGAATGCCAAAATAGAATGTTGGTAGTTCTAGAATTCCAAAATATAATGTTGGGAGTTCTAGAATGCCAAAATAGAATGTTGGGAGTTCTAGAATTCCAAAACAGAATGTTGGTGTTGCAGAATTCAAGAATAGAATGTTGGGAGTTCTAGAATGCCAAAATAGAATGTTGGGAGTTCTAGAATGCCAAAATAGAATGTTGGTAGTTCTAGAATGCCAAAATAGAATGTTGGGAGTTCTAGAATGCCAAAATAGAATGTTGGGAGTTCTAGAATTCCAAAATAGAATGTTGGTGTTGCAGAATTCCAAAATAGAATGTTTGGAGTTCTAGAATTCCAAAATAGAATGTTGGGAGTTCTAGAATGCCAAAATAGAATGTTAAGAGTTCTAGAATGCCTAAATAAAATGTTGGGAGTTCTAGAATGCCAAAATAGAATGTTGGGAGTTCTAGAATGCCAAAATAGAATGTTGGTAGTTCTAGAATTCCAAAATATAATGTTGGGAGTTCTAGAATGCCAAAATAGAATGTTGGGAGTTCTAGAATTCCAAAACAGAATGTTGGTGTTGCAGAATTCAAGAATAGAATGTTGGGAGTTCTAGAATGCCAAAATAGAATGTTGGGAGTTCTATAATTCCAAAATAGAATGTTGGGAGTTCTATAATTCCAAAATAGAATGCTGGGAGTTCTAGAATGCCAAAATAGAATGTTGGGAGTTCTAGAAATCCAAAATAGAATGTTGGTGTTGCAGAATTCCAAAATAGAATGTTTGGAGTTCTAGAATGCCAAAATAGAATGTTGGTAGTTCTAGAATTCCAAAATAGAATGTTGGGAGTTCTAGAATGCCAAAATAGAATGTTGGGAGTTCTAGAAATCCAAAATAGAATGTTGGTGTTGCAGAATTCCAAAATAGAATGTTTGGAGTTCTAGAATGCCAAAATAGAATGTTGGTAGTTCTAGAATTCCAAAATAGAATGTTGGGAGTTCTAGAATTCCAAAATAGAATGTTGGGAGTTCTAGAATGCCAAAATAGAATGTTGGGAGTTCTAGAAATCCAAAATAGAATGTTGGTGTTGCAGAATTCCAAAATAGAATGTTGGGAGTTCTAGAATGCCAAAATAGAATGTTGGGAGTTCTAGAATGCCACAATAGAATGTTGGGAGTTCTAGAATGCCAAAATAGAATGTTGGGAGTTCTAGAATTCCAAAATAGAATGTTGGTGTTGCAGAATTCCAAAATAGAATGTTTGGAGTTCTAGAATGCCAAAATAGAATGTTGGTAGTTCTAGAATTCCAAAATAGAATGTTGGGAGTTCTAGAATGCCAAAATAGAATGTTGGGAGTTCTAGAAATCCAAAATAGAATGTTGGTGTTGCAGAATTCCAAAATAGAATGTTGGGAGTTCTAGAATGCCAAAATAGAATGTTGGGAGTTCTAGAATGCCAAAATAGAATGTTGGTGTTGCAGAATTCCAAAATAGAATGTTGGGAGTTCTAGAATGCCAAAATAGAATGTTGGGAGTTCTAGAAATCCAAAATAGAATGTTGGTGTTGCAGAATTCCAAAATAGAATGTTGGGAGTTCTAGAATGCCAAAATAGAATGTTGGTATTTCTAGAATTCCAAAATAGAATGTTGGGAGTTCTAGAATGCCAAAATAGAATGTTGGTAGTTCTAGAATGCCAAAATAGAATGTTGGTGTTGCAGAATTCCAAAATAGAATGTTGGGAGTTCTAGAATTCCAAAATAGAATGCTGGGAGTTCTAGAATGCCAAAATAGAATGTTGGGAGTTCTAGAATGCCAAAATAGAATGTTGGTAGTTCTAGAATGCCAAAATAGAATGTTGGGAGTTCTAGAATGCCAAAATAGAATGTTGGTAGTTCTAGAATTCCAAAATAGAATGTTGGTAGTTCTAGAATTCCAAAATAGAATGTTGGTAGTTCTAGAATTCCAAAATAGAATGTTGGGAGTTCTAGAATGCCAAAATAGAATGTTAAGAGTTCTAGAATGCCAAAATAGAATGTTGGGAGTTCTAGAATGCCAAAATAGAATGTTGGGAGTTCTAGAATGCCATAATAGAATGTTGGGAGTTCTAGAATGCCAAAATATAATGTTGGGAGTTCTAGAATGCCAAAATAGAATGTTGGGAGTTCTAGAATGCCAAAATAGAATGTTGGGAGTTCTGGAATGCCACAATAGAATGTTGGGAGTTCTAGAATGCCAAAATAGAATGTTGGGAGTTCTAGAATTCCAAAATAGAATGTTGGGAGTTCTAGAATGCCAAAATAGAATGTTGGGAGTTCTAGAATTCCAAAGTAGAATGCTGATGTTGCAGAATTCCAAAATAGAATGTTGGGAGTTCTAGAATTCCAAAATAGAATGTTGGGAGTTCAAGAATGCCAAAATAGAATGTTGGGAGTTCTAGAATTCCAAAATAGAATGTTTGGAGTTCTAGAATTCCAAAATAGAATGTTTGGAGTTCTAGAATGCCAAAATAGAATGTTGCTAGTTCTAGAATTCCAAAATAGAATGTTGGGAGTTCTAGAATTCCAAAATAGAATGTTGGGAGTTCTAGAATGCCAAAATAGAATGTTAAGAGTTCTAGAATGCCAAAATAGAATGTTGGGAGTTCTAGAATGCCAAAATAGAATGTTGGGAGTTCTAGAATGCCAAAATAGAATGTTGGTAGTTCTAGAATTCCAAAATATAATGTTGGGAGTTCTAGAATGCCAAAATAGAATGTTGGGAGTTCTAGAATTCCAAAACAGAATGTTGGTGTTGCAGAATTCAAGAATAGAATGTTGGGAGTTCTAGAATGCCAAAATAGAATGTTGGGAGTTCTAGAATGCCAAAATAGAATGTTGGTAGTTCTAGAATGCCAAAATAGAATGTTGGGAGTTCTAGAATGCCAAAATAGAATGTTGGGAGTTCTAGAATTCCAAAATAGAATGTTGGTGTTGCAGAATTCCAAAATAGAATGTTTGGAGTTCTAGAATGCCAATATAGAATGTCGGTAGTTCTAGAATTCCAAAATAGAATGTTAGGAGTTCTAGAATGCCAAAATAGAATGTTGGTAGTTCTAGAATTCCAAAATAGAATGTTGGGAGTTCTAGAATTCCAAAATAGAATGTTGGGAGTTCAAGAATGCCAAAATAGAATGTTGGGAGTTCTAGAATTCCAAAATAGAATGTTTGGAGTTCTAGAATTCCAAAATAGAATGTTTGAAATTATAGAATGCCAAAATAGAATGTTGGGAGTTCTAGAATGCCAAAATAGAATGTTGCTAGTTCTAGAATTCCAAAAAAGAATGTTGGTAGTTCGAGAATTCCAAAATAGAAAGTTGGGAGTTCTAGAATGCCAAAATAGAATGTTGGGAGTTCTAGAATGCCATAATAGAATGTTGGGAGTTCTAGAATTCCAAAATAGAATGTTTGGAGTTCTAGAATTCCAAAATAGAATGTTGGGAGTTCTAGAATTCCAAAGTAGAATGCTGATGTTGCAGAATTCCAAAATAGAATGTTGGGAGTTCTAGAATTCCAAAATAGAATGTTGGGAGTTCAAGAATGCCAAAATAGAATGTTGGGAGTTCTAGAATTCCAAAATAGAATGTTTGGAGTTCTAGAATTCCAAAATAGAATGTTTGGAGTTCTAGAATGCCAAAATAGAATGTTGCTAGTTCTAGAATTCCAAAATAGAATGTTGGGAGTTCTAGAATTCCAAAACAGAATGTTGGGAGTTCAAGAATGCCAAAATAGAATGTTGGGAGTTCTAGAATTCCAAAATAGAATGTTTGGAGTTCTAGAATTCCAAAATAGAATGTTGGGAGTTCTAGAATGCCAAAATAGAATGTTAAGAGTTCTAGAATGCCAAAATAGAATGTTGGGAGTTCTAGAATGCCAAAATAGAATGTTGGGAGTTCTAGAATGCCAAAATAGAATGTTGGTAGTTCTAGAATTCCAAAATATAATGTTGGGAGTTCTAGAATGCCAAAATAGAATGTTGGGAGTTCTAGAATTCCAAAACAGAATGTTGGTGTTGCAGAATTCAAGAATAGAATGTTGGGAGTTCTAGAATGCCAAAATAGAATGTTGGGAGTTCTAGAATTCCAAAATAGAATGTTGGGAGTTCTATAATTCCAAAATAGAATGCTGGGAGTTCTAGAATGCCAAAATAGAATGTTGGGAGTTCTAGAAATCCAAAATAGAATGTTGGTGTTGCAGAATTCCAAAATAGAATGTTTGGAGTTCTAGAATGCCAAAATAGAATGTTGGTAGTTCTAGAATTCCAAAATAGAATGTTGGGAGTTCTAGAATGCCAAAATAGAATGTTGGGAGTTCTAGAAATCCAAAATAGAATGTTGGTGTTGCAGAATTCCAAAATAGAATGTTTGGAGTTCTAGAATGCCAAAATAGAATGTTGGTAGTTCTAGAATTCCAAAATAGAATGTTGGGAGTTCTAGAATTCCAAAATAGAATGTTGGGAGTTCTAGAATGCCAAAATAGAATGTTGGGAGTTCTAGAAATCCAAAATAGAATGTTGGTGTTGCAGAATTCCAAAATAGAATGTTGGGAGTTCTAGAATGCCAAAATAGAATGTTGGGAGTTCTAGAATGCCACAATAGAATGTTGGGAGTTCTAGAATGCCAAAATAGAATGTTGGGAGTTCTAGAATTCCAAAATAGAATGTTGGTGTTGCAGAATTCCAAAATAGAATGTTTGGAGTTCTAGAATGCCAAAAATAGAATGTTGGTAGTTCTAGAATTCCAAAATAGAATGTTGGGAGTTCTAGAATGCCAAAATAGAATGTTGGGAGTTCTAGAAATCCAAAATAGAATGTTGGTGTTGCAGAATTCCAAAATAGAATGTTGGGAGTTCTAGAATGCCAAAATAGAATGTTGGGAGTTCTAGAATGCCAAAATAGAATGTTGGTGTTGCAGAATTCCAAAATAGAATGTTGGGAGTTCTAGAATGCCAAAATAGAATGTTGGGAGTTCTAGAAATCCAAAATAGAATGTTGGTGTTGCAGAATTCCAAAATAGAATGTTGGGAGTTCTAGAATGCCAAAATAGAATGTTGGTATTTCTAGAATTCCAAAATAGAATGTTGGGAGTTCTAGAATGCCAAAATAGAATGTTGGTAGTTCTAGAATGCCAAAATAGAATGTTGGGAGTTCTAGAATGCCAAAATAGAATGTTGGGAGTTCTAGAATTCCAAAATAGAATGTTGGTGTTGCAGAATTCCAAAATAGAATGTTTGGAGTTCTAGAATGCCAATATAGAATGTCGGTAGTTCTAGAATTCCAAAATAGAATGTTAGGAGTTCTAGAATGCCAAAATAGAATGTTGGTAGTTCTAGAATTCCAAAATAGAATGTTGGGAGTTCTAGAATGCCAAAATAGAATGTTGGGAGTTCTAGAATTCCAAAATAGAATGTTGGGAGTTCAAGAATGCCAAAATAGAATGTTGGGAGTTCTAGAATTCCAAAATAGAATGTTTGGAGTTCTAGAATTCCAAATTAGAATGTTTGAAATTCTAGAATGCCAAAATAGAATGTTGGGAGTTCTAGAATGCCAAAATAGAATGTTGCTAGTTCTAGAATTCCAAAAAAGAATGTTGGTAGTTCGAGAATTCCAAAATAGAAAGTTGGGAGTTCTAGAATGCCAAAATAGAATGTTGGGAGTTCTAGAATGCCATAATAGAATGTTGGGAGTTCTAGAATTCCAAAATAGAATGTTTGGAGTTCTAGAATTCCAAAATAGAATGTTGGGAGTTCTAGAATTCCAAAGTAGAATGCTGATGTTGCAGAATTCCAAAATAGAATGTTGGGAGTTCTAGAATTCCAAAATAGAATGTTGGGAGTTCAAGAATGCCAAAATAGAATGTTGGGAGTTCTAGAATTCCAAAATAGAATGTTTGGAGTTCTAGAATTCCAAAATAGAATGTTTGGAGTTCTAGAATGCCAAAATAGAATGTTGCTAGTTCTAGAATTCCAAAATAGAATGTTGGGAGTTCTAGAATTCCAAAACAGAATGTTGGGAGTTCAAGAATGCCAAAATAGAATGTTGGGAGTTCTAGAATTCCAAAATAGAATGTTTGGAGTTCTAGAATTCCAAAATAGAATGTTGGGAGTTCTAGAATGCCAAAATAGAATGTTAAGAGTTCTAGAATGCCAAAATAGAATGTTGGGAGTTCTAGAATGCCAAAATAGAATGTTGGGAGTTCTAGAATGCCAAAATAGAATGTTGGTAGTTCTAGAATTCCAAAATATAATGTTGGGAGTTCTAGAATGCCAAAATAGAATGTTGGGAGTTCTAGAATTCCAAAACAGAATGTTGGTGTTGCAGAATTCAAGAATAGAATGTTGGGAGTTCTAGAATGCCAAAATAGAATGTTGGGAGTTCTAGAATTCCAAAATAGAATGTTGGGAGTTCTATAATTCCAAAATAGAATGCTGGGAGTTCTAGAATGCCAAAATAGAATGTTGGGAGTTCTAGAAATCCAAAATAGAATGTTGGTGTTGCAGAATTCCAACATAGAATGTTTGGAGTTCTAGAATGCCAAAATAGAATGTTGGTAGTTCTAGAATTCCAAAATAGAATGTTGGGAGTTCTAGAATGCCAAAATAGAATGTTGGGAGTTCTAGAAATCCAAAATAGAATGTTGGTGTTGCAGAATTCCAAAATAGAATGTTTGGAGTTCTAGAATGCCAAAATAGAATGTTGGTAGTTCTAGAATTCCAAAATAGAATGTTGGGAGTTCTAGAATTCCAAAATAGAATGTTGGGAGTTCTAGAATGCCAAAATAGAATGTTGGGAGTTCTAGAAATCCAAAATAGAATGTTGGTGTTGCAGAATTCCAAAATAGAATGTTGGGAGTTCTAGAATGCCAAAATAGAATGTTGGGAGTTCTAGAATGCCACAATAGAATGTTGGGAGTTCTAGAATGCCAAAATAGAATGTTGGGAGTTCTAGAATTCCAAAATAGAATGTTGGTGTTGCAGAATTCCAAAATAGAATGTTTGGAGTTCTAGAATGCCAAAATAGAATGTTGGTAGTTCTAGAATTCCAAAATAGAATGTTGGGAGTTCTAGAATGCCAAAATAGAATGTTGGGAGTTCTAGAAATCCAAAATAGAATGTTGGTGTTGCAGAATTCCAAAATAGAATGTTGGGAGTTCTAGAATGCCAAAATAGAATGTTGGGAGTTCTAGAATGCCAAAATAGAATGTTGGTGTTGCAGAATTCCAAAATAGAATGTTGGGAGTTCTAGAATGCCAAAATAGAATGTTGGGAGTTCTAGAAATCCAAAATAGAATGTTGGTGTTGCAGAATTCCAAAATAGAATGTTGGGAGTTCTAGAATGCCAAAATAGAATGTTGGTATTTCTAGAATTCCAAAATAGAATGTTGGGAGTTCTAGAATGCCAAAATAGAATGTTGGTAGTTCTAGAATGCCAAAATAGAATGTTGGGAGTTCTAGAATGCCAAAATAGAATGTTGGGAGTTCTAGAATTCCAAAATAGAATGTTGGTGTTGCAGAATTCCAAAATAGAATGTTTGGAGTTCTAGAATGCCAATATAGAATGTCGGTAGTTCTAGAATTCCAAAATAGAATGTTAGGAGTTCTAGAATGCCAAAATAGAATGTTGGTAGTTCTAGAATTCCAAAATAGAATGTTGGGAGTTCTAGAATGCCAAAATAGAATGTTGGGAGTTCTAGAATTCCAAAATAGAATGTTGGGAGTTCAAGAATGCCAAAATAGAATGTTGGGAGTTCTAGAATTCCAAAATAGAATGTTTGGAGTTCTAGAATTCCAAATTAGAATGTTTGAAATTCTAGAATGCCAAAATAGAATGTTGGGAGTTCTAGAATGCCAAAATAGAATGTTGCTAGTTCTAGAATTCCAAAAAAGAATGTTGGTAGTTCGAGAATTCCAAAATAGAAAGTTGGGAGTTCTAGAATGCCAAAATAGAATGTTGGGAGTTCTAGAATGCCATAATAGAATGTTGGGAGTTCTAGAATTCCAAAATAGAATGTTTGGAGTTCTAGAATTCCAAAATAGAATGTTGGGAGTTCTAGAATTCCAAAGTAGAATGCTGATGTTGCAGAATTCCAAAATAGAATGTTGGGAGTTCTAGAATTCCAAAATAGAATGTTGGGAGTTCAAGAATGCCAAAATAGAATGTTGGGAGTTCTAGAATTCCAAAATAGAATGTTTGGAGTTCTAGAATTCCAAAATAGAATGTTTGGAGTTCTAGAATGCCAAAATAGAATGTTGCTAGTTCTAGAATTCCAAAATAGAATGTTGGGAGTTCTAGAATTCCAAAACAGAATGTTGGGAGTTCAAGAATGCCAAAATAGAATGTTGGGAGTTCTAGAATTCCAAAATAGAATGTTTGGAGTTCTAGAATTCCAAAATAGAATGTTGGGAGTTCTAGAATGCCAAAATAGAATGTTAAGAGTTCTAGAATGCCAAAATAGAATGTTGGGAGTTCTAGAATGCCAAAATAGAATGTTGGGAGTTCTAGAATTCCAAAATATAATGTTGGGAGTTCTAGAATGCCAAAATAGAATGTTGGGAGTTCTAGAATTCCAAAACAGAATGTTGGTGTTGCAGAATTCAAGAATAGAATGTTGGGAGTTCTAGAATGTCAAAATAGAATGTTGGGAGTTCTAGAATTCCAAAATAGAATGTTGGGAGTTCTATAATTCCAAAATAGAATGCTGGGAGTTCTAGAATGCCAAAATAGAATGTTGGGAGTTCTAGAAATCCAAAATAGAATGTTGGTGTTGCAGAATTCCAAAATAGAATGTTTGGAGTTCTAGAATGCCAAAATAGAATGTTGGTAGTTCTAGAATTCCAAAATAGAATGTTGGGAGTTCTAGAATGCCAAAATAGAATGTTGGGAGTTCTAGAAATCCAAAATAGAATGTTGGTGTTGCAGAATTCCAAAATAGAATGTTTGGAGTTCTAGAATGCCAAAATAGAATGTTGGTAGTTCTAGAATTCCAAAATAGAATGTTGGGAGTTCTATAATTCCAAAATAGAATGTTGGGAGTTCTAGAATGCCAAAATAGAATGTTGGGAGTTCTAGAAATCCAAAATAGAATGTTGGTGTTGCAGAATTCCAAAATAGAATGTTGGGAGTTCTAGAATGCCAAAATAGAATGTTGGGAGTTCTAGAATGCCACAATAGAATGTTGGGAGTTCTAGAATGCCAAAATAGAATGTTGGGAGTTCTAGAAATCCAAAATAGAATGTTGGTGTTGCAGAATTCCAAAATAGAATGTTGGGAGTTCTAGAATGCCAAAATAGAATGTTGGGAGTTCTAGAATGCCAAAATAGAATGTTGGTGTTGCAGAATTCCAAAATAGAATGTTGGGAGTTCTAGAATGCCAAAATAGAATGTTGGGAGTTCTAGAAATCCAAAATAGAATGTTGGTGTTGCAGAATTCCAAAATAGAATGTTGGGAGTTCTAGAATGCCAAAATAGAATGTTGGTATTTCTAGAATTCCAAAATAGAATGCTGGGAGTTCTAGAATGCCAAAATAGAATGTTGGTAGTTCTAGAATGCCAAAATAGAATGTTGGTGTTGCAGAATTCCAAAATAGAATGTTGGGAGTTCTAGAATTCCAAAATAGAATGCTGGGAGTTCTAGAATGCCAAAATAGAATGTTGGGAGTTCTAGAATGCCATAATAGAATGTTGGGAGTTCTAGAATTCCAAAGTAGAATGCTGATGTTGCAGAATTCCAAAATAGAATGTTGGGAGTTCTAGAATTCCAAAATAGAATGTTGGGAGTTCAAGAATGCCAAAATAGAATGTTGGGAGTTCTAGAATGCCAAAATAGAATGTTGGGAGTTCTAGAATTCCAAAATAGAATGTTGGGAGTTCAAGAATGCCAAAATAGAATGTTGGGAGTTCTAGAATTCCAAAATAGAATGTTTGGAGTTCTAGAATTCCAAATTAGAATGTTTGAAATTCTAGAATGCCAAAATAGAATGTTGGGAGTTCTAGAATGCCAAAATAGAATGTTGCTAGTTCTAGAATTCCAAAAAAGAATGTTGGTAGTTCGAGAATTCCAAAATAGAAAGTTGGGAGTTCTAGAATGCCAAAATAGAATGTTGGGAGTTCTAGAATGCCATAATAGAATGTTGGGAGTTCTAGAATTCCAAAATAGAATGTTTGGAGTTCTAGAATTCCAAAATAGAATGTTGGGAGTTCTAGAATTCCAAAGTAGAATGCTGATGTTGCAGAATTCCAAAATAGAATGTTGGGAGTTCTAGAATTCCAAAATAGAATGTTGGGAGTTCAAGAATGCCAAAATAGAATGTTGGGAGTTCTAGAATTCCAAAATAGAATGTTTGGAGTTCTAGAATTCCAAAATAGAATGTTTGGAGTTCTAGAATGCCAAAATAGAATGTTGCTAGTTCTAGAATTCCAAAATAGAATGTTGGGAGTTCTAGAATTCCAAAACAGAATGTTGGGAGTTCAAGAATGCCAAAATAGAATGTTGGGAGTTCTAGAATTCCAAAATAGAATGTTTGGAGTTCTAGAATTCCAAAATAGAATGTTGGGAGTTCTAGAATGCCAAAATAGAATGTTAAGAGTTCTAGAATGCCAAAATAGAATGTTGGGAGTTCTAGAATGCCAAAATAGAATGTTGGGAGTTCTAGAATGCCAAAATAGAATGTTGGTAGTTCTAGAATTCCAAAATATAATGTTGGGAGTTCTAGAATGCCAAAATAGAATGTTGGGAGTTCTAGAATTCCAAAACAGAATGTTGGTGTTGCAGAATTCAAGAATAGAATGTTGGGAGTTCTAGAATGCCAAAATAGAATGTTGGGAGTTCTAGAATTCCAAAATAGAATGTTGGGAGTTCTATAATTCCAAAATAGAATGCTGGGAGTTCTAGAATGCCAAAATAGAATGTTGGGAGTTCTAGAAATCCAAAATAGAATGTTGGTGTTGCAGAATTCCAACATAGAATGTTTGGAGTTCTAGAATGCCAAAATAGAATGTTGGTAGTTCTAGAATTCCAAAATAGAATGTTGGGAGTTCTAGAATGCCAAAATAGAATGTTGGGAGTTCTAGAAATCCAAAATAGAATGTTGGTGTTGCAGAATTCCAAAATAGAATGTTTGGAGTTCTAGAATGCCAAAATAGAATGTTGGTAGTTCTAGAATTCCAAAATAGAATGTTGGGAGTTCTAGAATTCCAAAATAGAATGTTGGGAGTTCTAGAATGCCAAAATAGAATGTTGGGAGTTCTAGAAATCCAAAATAGAATGTTGGTGTTGCAGAATTCCAAAATAGAATGTTGGGAGTTCTAGAATGCCAAAATAGAATGTTGGGAGTTCTAGAATGCCACAATAGAATGTTGGGAGTTCTAGAATGCCAAAATAGAATGTTGGGAGTTCTAGAATTCCAAAATAGAATGTTGGTGTTGCAGAATTCCAAAATAGAATGTTTGGAGTTCTAGAATGCCAAAATAGAATGTTGGTAGTTCTAGAATTCCAAAATAGAATGTTGGGAGTTCTAGAATGCCAAAATAGAATGTTGGGAGTTCTAGAAATCCAAAATAGAATGTTGGTGTTGCAGAATTCCAAAATAGAATGTTGGGAGTTCTAGAATGCCAAAATAGAATGTTGGGAGTTCTAGAATGCCAAAATAGAATGTTGGTGTTGCAGAATTCCAAAATAGAATGTTGGGAGTTCTAGAATGCCAAAATAGAATGTTGGGAGTTCTAGAAATCCAAAATAGAATGTTGGTGTTGCAGAATTCCAAAATAGAATGTTGGGAGTTCTAGAATGCCAAAATAGAATGTTGGTATTTCTAGAATTCCAAAATAGAATGTTGGGAGTTCTAGAATGCCAAAATAGAATGTTGGTAGTTCTAGAATGCCAAAATAGAATGTTGGGAGTTCTAGAATGCCAAAATAGAATGTTGGGAGTTCTAGAATTCCAAAATAGAATGTTGGTGTTGCAGAATTCCAAAATAGAATGTTTGGAGTTCTAGAATGCCAATATAGAATGTCGGTAGTTCTAGAATTCCAAAATAGAATGTTAGGAGTTCTAGAATGCCAAAATAGAATGTTGGTAGTTCTAGAATTCCAAAATAGAATGTTGGGAGTTCTAGAATGCCAAAATAGAATGTTGGGAGTTCTAGAATTCCAAAATAGAATGTTGGGAGTTCAAGAATGCCAAAATAGAATGTTGGGAGTTCTAGAATTCCAAAATAGAATGTTTGGAGTTCTAGAATTCCAAATTAGAATGTTTGAAATTCTAGAATGCCAAAATAGAATGTTGGGAGTTCTAGAATGCCAAAATAGAATGTTGCTAGTTCTAGAATTCCAAAAAAGAATGTTGGTAGTTCGAGAATTCCAAAATAGAAAGTTGGGAGTTCTAGAATGCCAAAATAGAATGTTGGGAGTTCTAGAATGCCATAATAGAATGTTGGGAGTTCTAGAATTCCAAAATAGAATGTTTGGAGTTCTAGAATTCCAAAATAGAATGTTGGGAGTTCTAGAATTCCAAAGTAGAATGCTGATGTTGCAGAATTCCAAAATAGAATGTTGGGAGTTCTAGAATTCCAAAATAGAATGTTGGGAGTTCAAGAATGCCAAAATAGAATGTTGGGAGTTCTAGAATTCCAAAATAGAATGTTTGGAGTTCTAGAATTCCAAAATAGAATGTTTGGAGTTCTAGAATGCCAAAATAGAATGTTGCTAGTTCTAGAATTCCAAAATAGAATGTTGGGAGTTCTAGAATTCCAAAACAGAATGTTGGGAGTTCAAGAATGCCAAAATAGAATGTTGGGAGTTCTAGAATTCCAAAATAGAATGTTTGGAGTTCTAGAATTCCAAAATAGAATGTTGGGAGTTCTAGAATGCCAAAATAGAATGTTAAGAGTTCTAGAATGCCAAAATAGAATGTTGGGAGTTCTAGAATGCCAAAATAGAATGTTGGGAGTTCTAGAATTCCAAAATATAATGTTGGGAGTTCTAGAATGCCAAAATAGAATGTTGGGAGTTCTAGAATTCCAAAACAGAATGTTGGTGTTGCAGAATTCAAGAATAGAATGTTGGGAGTTCTAGAATGTCAAAATAGAATGTTGGGAGTTCTAGAATTCCAAAATAGAATGTTGGGAGTTCTATAATTCCAAAATAGAATGCTGGGAGTTCTAGAATGCCAAAATAGAATGTTGGGAGTTCTAGAAATCCAAAATAGAATGTTGGTGTTGCAGAATTCCAAAATAGAATGTTTGGAGTTCTAGAATGCCAAAATAGAATGTTGGTAGTTCTAGAATTCCAAAATAGAATGTTGGGAGTTCTAGAATGCCAAAATAGAATGTTGGGAGTTCTAGAAATCCAAAATAGAATGTTGGTGTTGCAGAATTCCAAAATAGAATGTTTGGAGTTCTAGAATGCCAAAATAGAATGTTGGTAGTT
Source organism: Pseudophryne corroboree (assembly GCF_028390025.1). Taxonomy (NCBI): domain Eukaryota; kingdom Metazoa; phylum Chordata; class Amphibia; order Anura; family Myobatrachidae; genus Pseudophryne; species Pseudophryne corroboree. Next base: position 773,016 of record NW_026967467.1, on the reverse strand, counting down.
CTAGAATTCCAAAATAGAATGTTGGGAGTTCTATAATTCCAAAATAGAATGTTGGGAGTTCTAGAATGCCAAAATAGAATGTTGGGAGTTCTAGAAATCCAAAATAGAATGTTGGTGTTGCAGAATTCCAAAATAGAATGTTGGGAGTTCTAGAATGCCAAAATAGAATGTTGGGAGTTCTAGAATGCCACAATAGAATGTTGGGAGTTCTAGAATGCCAAAATAGAATGTTGGGAGTTCTAGAAATCCAAAATAGAATGTTGGTGTTGCAGAATTCCAAAATAGAATGTTGGGAGTTCTAGAATGCCAAAATAGAATGTTGGGAGTTCTAGAATGCCAAAATAGAATGTTGGTGTTGCAGAATTCCAAAATAGAATGTTGGGAGTTCTAGAATGCCAAAATAGAATGTTGGGAGTTCTAGAAATCCAAAATAGAATGTTGGTGTTGCAGAATTCCAAAATAGAATGTTGGGAGTTCTAGAATGCCAAAATAGAATGTTGGTATTTCTAGAATTCCAAAATAGAATGCTGGGAGTTCTAGAATGCCAAAATAGAATGTTGGTAGTTCTAGAATGCCAAAATAGAATGTTGGTGTTGCAGAATTCCAAAATAGAATGTTGGGAGTTCTAGAATTCCAAAATAGAATGCTGGGAGTTCTAGAATGCCAAAATAGAATGTTGGGAGTTCTAGAATGCCATAATAGAATGTTGGGAGTTCTAGAATTCCAAAGTAGAATGCTGATGTTGCAGAATTCCAAAATAGAATGTTGGGAGTTCTAGAATTCCAAAATAGAATGTTGGGAGTTCAAGAATGCCAAAATAGAATGTTGGGAGTTCTAGAATTCCAAAATAGAATGTTTGGAGTTCTAGAATTCCAAAATAGAATGTTGGGAGTTCTAGAATGCCAAAATAGAATGTTAAGAGTTCTAGAATGCCAAAATAAAATGTTGGGAGTTCTAGAATGCCAAAATAGAATGTTGGGAGTTCTAGAATGCCAAAATAGAATGTTGGTAGTTCTAGAATTCCAAAATATAATGTTGGGAGTTCTAGAATGCCAAAATAGAATGTTGCTAGTTCTAGAATTCCAAAATAGAATGTTGGGAGTTCTAGAATTCCAAAACAGAATGTTGGGAGTTCAAGAATGCCAAAATAGAATGTTGGGAGTTCTAGAATTCCAAAATAGAATGTTTGGAGTTCTAGAATTCCAAAATAGAATGTTGGGAGTTCTAGAATGCCAAAATAGAATGTTAAGAGTTCTAGAATGCCAAAATAAAATGTTGGGAGTTCTAGAATGCCAAAATAGAATGTTGGGAGTTCTAGAATGCCAAAATAGAATGTTGGTAGTTCTAGAATTCCAAAATATAATGTTGGGAGTTCTAGAATGCCAAAATAGAATGTTGCTAGTTCTAGAATTCCAAAATAGAATGTTGGGAGTTCTAGAATTCCAAAACAGAATGTTGGGAGTTCAAGAATGCCAAAATAGAATGTTGGGAGTTCTAGAATTCCAAAATAGAATGTTTGGAGTTCTAGAATTCCAAAATAGAATGTTGGGAGTTCTAGAATGCCAAAATAGAATGTTAAGAGTTCTAGAATGCCAAAATAAAATGTTGGGAGTTCTAGAATGCCAAAATAGAATGTTGGGAGTTCTAGAATGCCAAAATAGAATGTTGGTAGTTCTAGAATTCCAAAATATAATGTTGGGAGTTCTAGAATGCCAAAATAGAATGTTGGGAGTTCTAGAATTCCAAAACAGAATGTTGGTGTTGCAGAATTCAAGAATAGAATGTTGGGAGTTCTAGAATGCCAAAATAGAATGTTGGGAGTTCTAGAATTCCAAAATAGAATGTTGGGAGTTCTATAATTCCAAAATAGAATGCTGGGAGTTCTAGAATGCCAAAATAGAATGTTGGGAGTTCTAGAAATCCAAAATAGAATGTTGGTGTTGCAGAATTCCAAAATAGAATGTTTGGAGTTCTAGAATGCCAAAATAGAATGTTGGTAGTTCTAGAATTCCAAAATAGAATGTTGGGAGTTCTAGAATGCCAAAATAGAATGTTGGGAGTTCTAGAAATCCAAAATAGAATGTTGGTGTTGCAGAATTCCAAAATAGAATGTTTGGAGTTCTAGAATGCCAAAATAGAATGTTGGTAGTTCTAGAATTCCAAAATAGAATGTTGGGAGTTCTAGAATTCCAAAATAGAATGTTGGGAGTTCTAGAATGCCAAAATAGAATGTTGGGAGTTCTAGAAATCCAAAATAGAATGTTGGTGTTGCAGAATTCCAAAATAGAATGTTGGGAGTTCTAGAATGCCAAAATAGAATGTTGGGAGTTCTAGAATGCCACAATAGAATGTTGGGAGTTCTAGAATGCCAAAATAGAATGTTGGGAGTTCTAGAATTCCAAAATAGAATGTTGGTGTTGCAGAATTCCAAAATAGAATGTTTGGAGTTCTAGAATGCCAAAATAGAATGTTGGTAGTTCTAGAATTCCAAAATAGAATGTTGGGAGTTCTAGAATGCCAAAATAGAATGTTGGGAGTTCTAGAAATCCAAAATAGAATGTTGGTGTTGCAGAATTCCAAAATAGAATGTTGGGAGTTCTAGAATGCCAAAATAGAATGTTGGGAGTTCTAGAATGCCAAAATAGAATGTTGGTGTTGCAGAATTCCAAAATAGAATGTTGGGAGTTCTAGAATGCCAAAATAGAATGTTGGGAGTTCTAGAAATCCAAAATAGAATGTTGGTGTTGCAGAATTCCAAAATAGAATGTTGGGAGTTCTAGAATGCCAAAATAGAATGTTGGTATTTCTAGAATTCCAAAATAGAATGTTGGGAGTTCTAGAATGCCAAAATAGAATGTTGGTAGTTCTAGAATGCCAAAATAGAATGTTGGGAGTTCTAGAATGCCAAAATAGAATGTTGGGAGTTCTAGAATTCCAAAATAGAATGTTGGTGTTGCAGAATTCCAAAATAGAATGTTTGGAGTTCTAGAATGCCAATATAGAATGTCGGTAGTTCTAGAATTCCAAAATAGAATGTTAGGAGTTCTAGAATGCCAAAATAGAATGTTGGTAGTTCTAGAATTCCAAAATAGAATGTTGGGAGTTCTAGAATGCCAAAATAGAATGTTGGGAGTTCTAGAATTCCAAAATAGAATGTTGGGAGTTCAAGAATGCCAAAATAGAATGTTGGGAGTTCTAGAATTCCAAAATAGAATGTTTGGAGTTCTAGAATTCCAAATTAGAATGTTTGAAATTCTAGAATGCCAAAATAGAATGTTGGGAGTTCTAGAATGCCAAAATAGAATGTTGCTAGTTCTAGAATTCCAAAAAAGAATGTTGGTAGTTCGAGAATTCCAAAATAGAAAGTTGGGAGTTCTAGAATGCCAAAATAGAATGTTGGGAGTTCTAGAATGCCATAATAGAATGTTGGGAGTTCTAGAATTCCAAAATAGAATGTTTGGAGTTCTAGAATTCCAAAATAGAATGTTGGGAGTTCTAGAATTCCAAAGTAGAATGCTGATGTTGCAGAATTCCAAAATAGAATGTTGGGAGTTCTAGAATTCCAAAATAGAATGTTGGGAGTTCAAGAATGCCAAAATAGAATGTTGGGAGTTCTAGAATTCCAAAATAGAATGTTTGGAGTTCTAGAATTCCAAAATAGAATGTTTGGAGTTCTAGAATGCCAAAATAGAATGTTGCTAGTTCTAGAATTCCAAAATAGAATGTTGGGAGTTCTAGAATTCCAAAACAGAATGTTGGGAGTTCAAGAATGCCAAAATAGAATGTTGGGAGTTCTAGAATTCCAAAATAGAATGTTTGGAGTTCTAGAATTCCAAAATAGAATGTTGGGAGTTCTAGAATGCCAAAATAGAATGTTAAGAGTTCTAGAATGCCAAAATAGAATGTTGGGAGTTCTAGAATGCCAAAATAGAATGTTGGGAGTTCTAGAATTCCAAAATATAATGTTGGGAGTTCTAGAATGCCAAAATAGAATGTTGGGAGTTCTAGAATTCCAAAACAGAATGTTGGTGTTGCAGAATTCAAGAATAGAATGTTGGGAGTTCTAGAATGCCAAAATAGAATGTTGGGAGTTCTAGAATTCCAAAATAGAATGTTGGGAGTTCTATAATTCCAAAATAGAATGCTGGGAGTTCTAGAATGCCAAAATAGAATGTTGGGAGTTCTAGAAATCCAAAATAGAATGTTGGTGTTGCAGAATTCCAAAATAGAATGTTTGGAGTTCTAGAATGCCAAAATAGAATGTTGGTAGTTCTAGAATTCCAAAATAGAATGTTGGGAGTTCTAGAATGCCAAAATAGAATGTTGGGAGTTCTAGAAATCCAAAATAGAATGTTGGTGTTGCAGAATTCCAAAATATAATGTTTGGAGTTCTAGAATGCCAAAATAGAATGTTGGTAGTTCTAGAATTCCAAAATAGAATGTTGGGAGTTCTAGAATTCCAAAATAGAATGTTGGGAGTTCTAGAATGCCAAAATAGAATGTTGGGAGTTCTAGAAATCCAAAATAGAATGTTGGTGTTGCAGAATTCCAAAATAGAATGTTGGGAGTTCTAGAATGCCAAAATAGAATGTTGGGAGTTCTAGATTGCCACAATAGAATGTTGGGAGTTCTAGAATGCCAAAATAGAATGTTGGGAGTTCTAGAAATCCAAAATAGAATGTTGGTGTTGCAGAATTCCAAAATAGAATGTTGGGAGTTCTAGAATGCCAAAATAGAATGTTGGGAGTTCTAGAATGCCAAAATAGAATGTTGGTGTTGCAGAATTCCAAAATAGAATGTTGGGAGTTCTAGAATGCCAAAATAGAATGTTGGGAGTTCTAGAAATCCAAAATAGAATGTTGGTGTTGCAGAATTCCAAAATAGAATGTTGGGAGTTCTAGAATGCCAAAATAGAATGTTGGTATTTCTAGAATTCCAAAATAGAATGTTGGGAGTTCTAGAATGCCAAAATAGAATGTTGGTAGTTCTAGAATGCCAAAATAGAATGTTGGTGTTGCAGAATTCCAAAATAGAATGTTGGGAGTTCTAGAATTCCAAAATAGAATGTTGGGAGTTCAAGAATGCCAAAATAGAATGTTGGGAGTTCTAGAATTCCAAAATAGAATGTTTGGAGTTCTAGAATTCCAAAATAGAATGTTTGGAGTTCTAGAATGCCAAAATAGAATGTTGCTAGTTCTAGAATTCCAAAATAGAATGTTGGGAGTTCTAGAATTCCAAAACAGAATGTTGGGAGTTCAAGAATGCCAAAATAGAATGTTGGGAGTTCTAGAATTCCAAAATAGAATGTTTGGAGTTCTAGAATTCCAAAATAGAATGTTGGGAGTTCTAGAATGCCAAAATAGAATGTTAAGAGTTCTAGAATGCCAAAATAAAATGTTGGGAGTTCTAGAATGCCAAAATAGAATGTTGGGAGTTCTAGAATGCCAAAATAGAATGTTGGTAGTTCTAGAATTCCAAAATATAATGTTGGGAGTTCTAGAATGCCAAAATAGAATGTTGGGAGTTCTAGAATTCCAAAACAGAATGTTGGTGTTGCAGAATTCAAGAATAGAATGTTGGGAGTTCTAGAATGCCAAAATAGAATGTTGGGAGTTCTAGAATTCCAAAATAGAATGTTGGGAGTTCTATAATTCCAAAATAGAATGCTGGGAGTTCTAGAATGCCAAAATAGAATGTTGGGAGTTCTAGAAATCCAAAATAGAATGTTGGTGTTGCAGAATTCCAAAATAGAATGTTTGGAGTTCTAGAATGCCAAAATAGAATGTTGGTAGTTCTAGAATTCCAAAATAGAATGTTGGGAGTTCTAGAATGCCAAAATAGAATGTTGGGAGTTCTAGAAATCCAAAATAGAATGTTGGTGTTGCAGAATTCCAAAATAGAATGTTTGGAGTTCTAGAATGCCAAAATAGAATGTTGGTAGTTCTAGAATTCCAAAATAGAATGTTGGGAGTTCTAGAATTCCAAAATAGAATGTTGGGAGTTCTAGAATGCCAAAATAGAATGTTGGGAGTTCTAGAAATCCAAAATAGAATGTTGGTGTTGCAGAATTCCAAAATAGAATGTTGGGAGTTCTAGAATGCCAAAATAGAATGTTGGGAGTTCTAGAATGCCACAATAGAATGTTGGGAGTTCTAGAATGCCAAAATAGAATGTTGGGAGTTCTAGAATTCCAAAATAGAATGTTGGTGTTGCAGAATTCCAAAATAGAATGTTTGGAGTTCTAGAATGCCAAAATAGAATGTTGGTAGTTCTAGAATTCCAAAATAGAATGTTGGGAGTTCTAGAATGCCAAAATAGAATGTTGGGAGTTCTAGAAATCCAAAATAGAATGTTGGTGTTGCAGAATTCCAAAATAGAATGTTGGGAGTTCTAGAATGCCAAAATAGAATGTTGGGAGTTCTAGAATGCCAAAATAGAATGTTGGTGTTGCAGAATTCCAAAATAGAATGTTGGGAGTTCTAGAATGCCAAAATAGAATGTTGGGAGTTCTAGAAATCCAAAATAGAATGTTGGTGTTGCAGAATTCCAAAATAGAATGTTGGGAGTTCTAGAATGCCAAAATAGAATGTTGGTATTTCTAGAATTCCAAAATAGAATGTTGGGAGTTCTAGAATGCCAAAATAGAATGTTGGTAGTTCTAGAATGCCAAAATAGAATGTTGGTGTTGCAGAATTCCAAAATAGAATGTTGGGAGTTCTAGAATTCCAAAATAGAATGCTGGGAGTTCTAGAATGCCAAAATAGAATGTTGGGAGTTCTAGAATGCCAAAATAGAATGTTGGTAGTTCTAGAATGCCAAAATAGAATGTTGGGAGTTCTAGAATGCCAAAATAGAATGTTGGTAGTTCTAGAATTCCAAAATAGAATGTTGGTAGTTCTAGAATTCCAAAATAGAATGTTGGTAGTTCTAGAATTCCAAAATAGAATGTTGGGAGTTCTAGAATGCCAAAATAGAATGTTAAGAGTTCTAGAATGCCAAAATAGAATGTTGGGAGTTCTAGAATGCCAAAATAGAATGTTGGGAGTTCTAGAATGCCATAATAGAATGTTGGGAGTTCTAGAATGCCAAAATATAATGTTGGGAGTTCTAGAATGCCAAAATAGAATGTTGGGAGTTCTAGAATGCCAAAATAGAATGTTGGGAGTTCTGGAATGCCACAATAGAATGTTGGGAGTTCTAGAATGCCAAAATAGAATGTTGGGAGTTCTAGAATTCCAAAATAGAATGTTGGTGTTGCAGAATTCCAAAATAGAATGTTTGGAGTTCTAGAATGCCAATATAGAATGTCGGTAGTTCTAGAATTCCAAAATAGAATGTTAGGAGTTCTAGAATGCCAAAATAGAATGTTGGTAGTTCTAGAATTCCAAAATAGAATGTTGGGAGTTCTAGAATGCCAAAATAGAATGTTGGTAGTTCTAGAATGCCAAAATAGAATGTTGGGAGTTCTAGAATGCCAAAATAGAATGTTGGTAGTTCTAGAATTCCAAAATAGAATGTTGGGAGTTCTAGAATGCCAAAATAGAATGTTGGGAGTTCTAGAATGCCAAAATAGAATGTTGGTAGTTCTAGAATTCCAAAATATAATGTTGGGAGTTCTAGAATGCCAAAATAGAATGTTGGGAGTTCTAGAATTCCAAAACAGAATGTTGGTGTTGCAGAATTCAAGAATAGAATGTTGGGAGTTCTAGAATGCCAAAATAGAATGTTGGGAGTTCTAGAATTCCAAAATAGAATGTTGGGAGTTCTATAATTCCAAAATAGAATGCTGGGAGTTCTAGAATGCCAAAATAGAATGTTGGGAGTTCTAGAAATCCAAAATAGAATGTTGGTGTTGCAGAATTCCAAAATAGAATGTTTGGAGTTCTAGAATGCCAAAATAGAATGTTGGTAGTTCTAGAATTCCAAAATAGAATGTTGGGAGTTCTAGAATGCCAAAATAGAATGTTGGGAGTTCTAGAAATCCAAAATAGAATGTTGGTGTTGCAGAATTCCAAAATAGAATGTTTGGAGTTCTAGAATGCCAAAATAGAATGTTGGTAGTTCTAGAATTCCAAAATAGAATGTTGGGAGTTCTAGAATTCCAAAATAGAATGTTGGGAGTTCTAGAATGCCAAAATAGAATGTTGGGAGTTCTAGAAATCCAAAATAGAATGTTGGTGTTGCAGAATTCCAAAATAGAATGTTGGGAGTTCTAGAATGCCAAAATAGAATGTTGGGAGTTCTAGAATGCCACAATAGAATGTTGGGAGTTCTAGAATGCCAAAATAGAATGTTGGGAGTTCTAGAATTCCAAAATAGAATGTTGGTGTTGCAGAATTCCAAAATAGAATGTTTGGAGTTCTAGAATGCCAAAATAGAATGTTGGTAGTTCTAGAATTCCAAAATAGAATGTTGGGAGTTCTAGAATGCCAAAATAGAATGTTGGGAGTTCTAGAAATCCAAAATAGAATGTTGGTGTTGCAGAATTCCAAAATAGAATGTTGGGAGTTCTAGAATGCCAAAATAGAATGTTGGGAGTTCTAGAAATCCAAAATAGAATGTTGGTGTTGCAGAATTCCAAAATAGAATGTTGGGAGTTCTAGAATGCCAAAATAGAATGTTGGTATTTCTAGAATTCCAAAATAGAATGTTGGGAGTTCTAGAATGCCAAAATAGAATGTTGGTAGTTCTAGAATGCCAAAATAGAATGTTGGTGTTGCAGAATTCCAAAATAGAATGTTGGGAGTTCTAGAATTCCAAAATAGAATGCTGGGAGTTCTAGAATGCCAAAATAGAATGTTGGGAGTTCTAGAATGCCAAAATAGAATGTTGGTAGTTCTAGAATGCCAAAATAGAATGTTGGGAGTTCTAGAATGCCAAAATAGAATGTTGGTAGTTCTAGAATTCCAAAATAGAATGTTGGTAGTTCTAGAATTCCAAAATAGAATGTTGGTAGTTCTAGAATTCCAAAATAGAATGTTGGGAGTTCTAGAATGCCAAAATAGAATGTTAAGAGTTCTAGAATGCCAAAATAGAATGTTGGGAGTTCTAGAATGCCAAAATAGAATGTTGGGAGTTCTAGAATGCCATAATAGAATGTTGGGAGTTCTAGAATGCCAAAATATAATGTTGGGAGTTCTAGAATGCCAAAATAGAATGTTGGGAGTTCTAGAATGCCAAAATAGAATGTTGGGAGTTCTGGAATGCCACAATAGAATGTTGGGAGTTCTAGAATGCCAAAATAGAATGTTGGGAGTTCTAGAATTCCAAAATAGAATGTTGGTGTTGCAGAATTCCAAAATAGAATGTTTGGAGTTCTAGAATGCCAATATAGAATGTCGGTAGTTCTAGAATTCCAAAATAGAATGTTAGGAGTTCTAGAATGCCAAAATAGAATGTTGGTAGTTCTAGAATTCCAAAATAGAATGTTGGGAGTTCTAGAATGCCAAAATAGAATGTTGGGAGTTCTAGAATTCCAAAATAGAATGTTGGTGTTGCAGAATTCCAAAATAGAATGTTGGGAGTTCTAGAATTCCAAAATAGAATGTTGGGAGTTCTAGAATTCCAAAATAGAATGTTGGGAGTTCAAGAATGCCAAAATAGAATGTTGGGAGTTCTAGAATTCCAAAATAGAATGTTTGGAGTTCTAGAATTCCAAAATAGAATGTTTGGAGTTCTAGAATGCCAAAATAGAATGTTGCTAGTTCTAGAATTCCAAAATAGAATGTTGGGAGTTCTAGAATTCCAAAATAGAATGTTGGGAGTTCAAGAATGCCAAAATAGAATGTTGGGAGTTCTAGAATTCCAAAATAGAATGTTTGGAGTTCTAGAATTCCAAAATAGAATGTTTGGAGTTCTAGAATGCCAAAATAGAATATTGGGAGTTCTAGAATGCCAAAATAGAATGTTGCTAGTTCTAGAATTCCAAAAAAGAATGTTGGTAGTTCGAGAATTCCAAAATAGAATGTTGGTAGTTCTAGAATGCCAAAATAGAATGTTGGGAGTTCTAGAATGCCATAATAGAATGTTGGGAGTTCTAGAATTCCAAAATAGAATGTTTGGAGTTCTAGAATTCCAAAATAGAATGTTTGGAGTTCTAGAATGCCAAACTAGAATGTTGGGAGTTCTAGAATGCCAAAATAGAATGTTGCTAGTTCTAGAATTCCAAAAAAGAATGTTGGTAGTTCGAGAATTCCAAAATAGAATGTTGGGAGTTCTAGAATGCCAAAATAGAATGTTGGGAGTTCTAGAATGCCATAATAGAATGTTGGGAGTTCTAGAATTCCAAAATAGAATGTTTGGAGTTCTAGAATTCCAAAATAGAATGTTTGGAGTTCTAGAATGCCAAAATAGAATGTTGGGAGTTCTAGAATGCCAAAATAGAATGTTGGGAGTTCTAGAAATCCAAAATAGAATGTTGGGAGTTCTAGAAATCCAAAATAGAATGTTGGGAGTTCTAGAATGCCAAAATAGAATGTTGGGAATTCTAGAATGCCAAAATAGAATGTTGGGAGTTCTAGAATGCCAAAATAGAATGTTGGGAGTTCTAGAATTCCAAAATAGAATGTTGGGAGTTCTAGAATGCCAAAATAGAATGTTGGGAGTTCTAGAAATCCAAAATAGAATGTTGGTGTTGCAGAATTCCAAAATAGAATGTTGGGAGTTCTAGAATGCCAAAATAGAATGTTGGTATTTCTAGAATTCCAAAATAGAATGTTGGGAGTTCTAGAATGCCAAAATAGAATGTTGGTGTTGCAGAATTCCAAAATAGAATGTTGGGAGTTCTAGAATTCCAAAATAGAATGCTGGGAGTTCTAGAAATCCAAAATAGAATGTTGGTGTTGCAGAATTCCAAAATAGAATGTTTGGAGTTCTAGAATGCCAAAATAGAATGTTGGTAGTTCTAGAATTCCAAAATAGAATGTTGGGAGTTCTAGAATGCCAAAATAGAATGTTGGGAGTTCTAGAAATCCAAAATAGAATGTTGGTGTTGCAGAATTCCAAAATAGAATGTTTGGAGTTCTAGAATGCCAAAATAGAATGTTGGTAGTTCTAGAATTCCAAAATAGATTGTTGGGAGTTCTAGAATGCCAAAATAGAATGTTGGGAGTTCTAGAAATCCAAAATAGAATGTTGGTGTTGCAGAATTCCAAAATAGAATGTTGGGAGTTCTAGAATGCCAAAATAGAATGTTGGTAGTTGTAGAATTCCAAAATAGAATGTTGGGAGTTCTAGAATGCCAAAATAGAATGTTGGGAGTTCTAGAATGCCACAATAGAATGTTGGGAGTTCTAGAATGACAAAATAGAATGTTGGGAGTTCTAGAATTCCAAAATAGAATGTTGGTGTTGCAGAATTCCAAAATAGAATGTTTGGAGTTCTAGAATGCCAAAATAGAATGTTGGTAGTTCTAGAATTCCAAAATAGAATGTTGGGAGTTCTAGAATGCCAAAATAGAATGTTGGGAGTTCTAGAAATCCAAAATAGAATGTTGGTGTTGCAGAATTCCAAAATAGAATGTTGGGAGTTCTAGAATGCCAAAATAGAATGTTGGGAGTTCTAGAATGCCAAAATAGAATGTTGGTGTTGCAGAATGCCAAAATAGAATGTTGGTGTTGCAGAATTCCAAAATATAATGTTGGAAGTTCTAGAATGCCAAAATAGAATGTTGGGAGTTCTAGAAATCCAAAATAGAATGTTGGTGTTGCAGAATTCCAAAATAGAATGTTGGGAGTTCTAGAATGCCAAAATAGAATGTTGGTAGTTCTAGAATGCCAAAATAGAATGTTGGTGTTGCAGAATTCCAAAATAGAATGTTGGGAGTTCTATAATTCCAAAATAGAATGCTGGGAGTTCTAGAATGCCAAAATAGAATGTTGGGAGTTCTAGAAATCCAAAATAGAATGTTGGTGTTGCAGAATTCCAAAATAGAATGTTTGGAGTTCTAGAATGCCAAAATAGAATGTTGGTAGTTCTAGAATTCCAAAATAGAATGTTGGGAGTTCTAGAATGCCAAAATAGAATGTTGGGAGTTCTAGAAATCCAAAATAGAATGTTGGTGTTGCTGAATTCCAAAATAGAATGTTGGGAGTTCTAGAATGCCAAAATAGAATGTTGGTAGTTGTAGAATTCCAAAATAGAATGTTGGGAGTTCTAGAATGCCAAAATAGAATGTTGGGAGTTCTAGAATGCCAAAATAGAATGTTGGTGTTGCAGAATTCCAAAATAGAATGTTTGGAGTTCTAGAATGCCAAAATAGAATGTTGGTAGTTCTAGAATGCCAAAATAGAATGTTGGGAGTTCTAGAATGCCAAAATAGAATGTTGGGAGTTCTAGAAATCCAAAATAGAATGTTGGTGTTGCAGAATGCCAAAATAGAATGTTGGGAGTTCTAGAAATCCAAAATAGAATGTTGGTGTTGCAGAATTCCAAAATAGAATGTTGGGAGTTCTAGAATGCCAAAATAGAATGTTGGGAGTTCTAGAATGCCAAAATAGAATGTTGGTGTTGCAGAATGCCAAAATAGAATGTTGGTGTTGCAGAATTCCAAAATAGAATGTTGGGAGTTCTAGAATGCCAAAATAGAATGTTGGGAGTTCTAGAAATCCAAAATAGAATGTTGGTGTTGCAGAATTCCAAAATAGAATGTTGGGAGTTCTAGAATGCCAAAATAGAATGTTGGTAGTTGTAGAATTCCAAAATAGAATGTTGGGAGTTCTAGAATGCCAAAATAGAATGTTGGGAGTTCTAGAATGCCACAATAGAATGTTGGGAGTTCTAGAATGACAAAATAGAATGTTGGGAGTTCTAGAATTCCAAAATAGAATGTTGGTGTTGCAGAATTTCAAAATAGAATGTTTGGAGTTCTAGAATGCCAAAATAGAATGTTGGTAGTTCTAGAATTCCAAAATAGAATGTTGGGAGTTCTAGAATGCCAAAATAGAATGTTGGGAGTTCTAGAAATCCAAAATAGAATGTTGGTGTTGCAGAATTCCAAAATAGAATGTTGGGAGTTCTAGAATGCCAAAATAGAATGTTGGGAGTTCTAGAATGCCAAAATAGAATGTTGGTGTTGCAGAATGCCAAAATAGAATGTTGGTGTTGCAGAATTCCAAAATAGAATGTTGGGAGTTCTAGAATGCCAAAATAGAATGTTGGGAGTTCTAGAAATCCAAAATAGAATGTTGGTGTTGCAGAATTCCAAAATAGAATGTTGGGAGTTCTAGAATGCCAAAATAGAATGTTGGTATTTCTAGAATTTCAAAATAGAATGTTGGGAGTTCTAGAATGCCAAAATAGAATGTTGGTAGTTCTAGAATGTCAAAATAGAATGTTGGTGTTGCAGAATTCCAAAATAGAATGTTGGGAGTTCTAGAATTCCAAAATAGAATGCTGGGAGTTCTAGAATGCCAAAATAGAATGTTGGGAGTTCTAGAAATCCAAAATAGAATGTTGGTGTTGCAGAATTCCAAAATAGAATGTTTGGAGTTCTAGAATGCCAAAATAGAATGTTGGTAGTTCTAGAATTCCAAAATAGAATGTTGGGAGTTCTAGAATGCCAAAATAGAATGTTGGGAGTTCTAGAAATCCAAAATAGAATGTTGGTGTTGCAGAATTCCAAAATAGAATGTTAGGAGTTCTAGAATGCCAAAATAGAATGTTGGTAGTTCTAGAATTCCAAAATAGAATGTTGGGAGTTCTAGAATGCCAAAATAGAATGTTGGGAGTTCTAGAATTCCAAAATAGAATGTTGGTGTTGCAGAATTCCAAAATAGAATGTTGGGAGTTCTAGAATTCCAAAATAGAATGTTGGGAGTTCTAGAATTCCAAAATAGAATGTTGGGAGTTCAAGAATGCCAAAATAGAATGTTGGGAGTTCTAGAATGCCAAAATAGAATGTTGGGAGTTCTAGAATGCCAAAATAGAATGTTGGGAGTTCTAGAATGCCAAAATAGAATGTTGGGAGTTCTAGAATGCCACAATAGAATGTTGGGAGTTCTAGAATGACAAAATAGAATGTTGGGAGTTCTAGAATTCCAAAATAGAATGTTGGTGTTGCAGAATTCCAAAATAGAATGTTGGGAGTTCTAGAATGCCAAAATAGAATGTTGGTAGTTGTAGAATTCCAAAATAGAATGTTGGGAGTTCTAGAATGCCAAAATAGAATGTTGGGAGTTCTAGAATTCCAAAATAGAATGTTGGGAGTTCAAGAATGCCAAAATAGAATGTTGGGAGTTCTAGAATTCCAAAATAGAATGTTTGGAGTTCTAGAATTCCAAAATAGAATGTTTGGAGTTCTAGAATGCCAAAATAGAATGTTGGGAGTTCTAGAATGCCAAAATAGAATGTTGCTAGTTCTAGAATTCCAAAAAAGAATGTTGGTAGTTCGAGAATTCCAAAATAGAATGTTGGGAGTTCTAGAATGCCAAAATAGAATGTTGGGAGTTCTAGAAATCCAAAATAGAATGTTGGTGTTGCAGAATTCCAAAATAGAATGTTGGGAGTTCTAGAATGCCAAAATAGAATGTTGGTATTTCTAGAATTCCAAAATAGAATGTTGGGAGTTCTAGAATGCCAAAATAGAATGTTGGGAGTTCTAGAAATCCAAAATAGAATGTTGGTGTTGCAGAATTCCAAAATAGAATGTTGGGAGTTCTAGAATGCCAAAATAGAATGTTGGGAGTTCTAGAATGCCAAAATAGAATGTTGGTAGTTCTAGAATGCCAAAATAGAATGTTGGTGTTGCAGAATTCCAAAATAGAATGTTGGGAGTTCTAGAATTCCAAAATAGAATGCTGGGAGTTCTAGAATGCCAAAATAGAATGTTGGGAGTTCTAGAAATCCAAAATAGAATGTTGGTGTTGCAGAATTCCAAAATAGAATGTTTGGAGTTCTAGAATGCCAAAATAGAATGTTGGTAGTTCTAGAATTCCAAAATAGAATGTTGGGAGTTCTAGAATGCCAAAATAGAATGTTGGGAGTTCTAGAAATCCAAAATAGAATGTTGGTGTTGCAGAATTCCAAAATAGAATGTTGGGAGTTCTAGAATGCCAAAATAGAATGTTGGTAGTTGTAGAATTCCAAAATAGAATGTTGGGAGTTCTAGAATGCCAAAATAGAATGTTGGGAGTTCTAGAATGCCAAAATAGAATGTTGGTGTTGCAGAATTCCAAAATAGAATGTTTGGAGTTCTAGAATGCCAAAATAGAATGTTGGTAGTTCTAGAATTCCAAAATAGAATGTTGGGAGTTCTAGAATGCCAAAATAGAATGTTGGGAGTTCTAGAAATCCAAAATAGAATGTTGGTGTTGCAGAATTCCAAAATAGAATGTTGGGAGTTCTAGAATGCCAAAATAGTATGTTGGTAGTTGTAGAATTCCAAAATAGAATGTTGGGAGTTCTAGAATGCCAAAATAGAATGTTGGGAGTTCTAGAATGCCACAATAGAATGTTGGGAGTTCTAGAATGACAAAATAGAATGTTGGGAGTTCTAGAAATCCAAAATAGAATGTTGGTGTTGCAGAATTTCAAAATAGAATGTTTGGAGTTCTAGAATGCCAAAATAGAATGTTGGTAGTTCTAGAATTCCAAAATAGAATGTTGGGAGTTCTAGAATGCCAAAATAGAATGTTGGGAGTTCTAGAAATCCAAAATAGAATGTTGGGAGTTCTAGAATGCCAAAATAGAATGTTGGGAGTTCTAGAATGCCAAAATAGAATGTTGGTGTTGCAGAATGCCAAAATAGAATGTTGGTGTTGCAGAATTCCAAAATAGAATGTTGGGAGTTCTAGAATGCCAAAATAGAATGTTGGGAGTTCTAGAAATCCAAAATAGAATGTTGGTGTTGCAGAATTCCAAAATAGAATGTTGGGAGTTCTAGAATGCCAAAATAGAATGTTGGTAGTTGTAGAATTCCAAAATAGAATGTTGGGAGTTCTAGAATGCCAAAATAGAATGTTGGGAGTTCTAGAATGCCACAATAGAATGTTGGGAGTTCTAGAATGACAAAATAGAATGTTGGGAGTTCTAGAATTCCAAAATAGAATGTTGATGTTGCAGAATTTCAAAATAGAATGTTTGGAGTTCTAGAATGCCAAAATAGAATGTTGGTAGTTCTAGAATTCCAAAATAGAATGTTGGGAGTTCTAGAATGCCAAAATAGAATGTTGGGAGTTCTAGAAATCCAAAATAGAATGTTGGTGTTGCAGAATTCCAAAATAGAATGTTGGGAGTTCTAGAATGCCAAAATAGAATGTTGGGAGTTCTAGAATGCCAAAATAGAATGTTGGTGTTGCAGAATGCCAAAATAGAATGTTGGTGTTGCAGAATTCCAAAATAGAATGTTGGGAGTTCTAGAATGCCAAAATAGAATGTTGGGAGTTCTAGAAATCCAAAATAGAATGTTGGTGTTGCAGAATTCCAAAATAGAATGTTGGGAGTTCTAGAATGCCAAAATAGAATGTTGGTAGTTGTAGAATTCCAAAATAGAATGTTGGGAGTTCTAGAATGCCAAAATAGAATGTTGGGAGTTCTAGAATGCCACAATAGAATGTTGGGAGTTCTAGAATGACAAAATAGAATGTTGGGAGTTCTAGAATTCCAAAATAGAATGTTGATGTTGCAGAATTTCAAAATAGAATGTTTGGAGTTCTAGAATGCCAAAATAGAATGTTGGTAGTTCTAGAATTCCAAAATAGAATGTTGGGAGTTCTAGAATGCCAAAATAGAATGTTGGGAGTTCTAGAAATCCAAAATAGAATGTTGGTGTTGCAGAATTCCAAAATAGAATGTTGGGAGTTCTAGAATGCCAAAATAGAATGTTGGGAGTTCTAGAATGCCAAAATAGAATGTTGGTAGTTCTAGAATGCCAAAATAGAATGTTGGGAGTTCTAGAATGCCAAAATAGAATGTTGGTAGTTCTAGAATTCCAAAATAGAATGTTGGTAGTTCTAGAATTCCAAAATAGAATGTTGGTAGTTCTAGAATTCCAAAATAGAATGTTGGGAGTTCTAGAATGCCAAAATAGAATGTTAAGAGTTCTAGAATGCCAAAATAGAATGTTGGGAGTTCTAGAATGCCAAAATAGAATGTTGGGAGTTCTAGAATGCCATAATAGAATGTTGGGAGTTCTAGAATGCCAAAATATAATGTTGGGAGTTCTAGAATGCCAAAATAGAATGTTGGGAGTTCTAGAATGCCAAAATAGAATGTTGGGAGTTCTGGAATGCCACAATAGAATGTTGGGAGTTCTAGAATGCCAAAATAGAATGTTGGGAGTTCTAGAATTCCAAAATAGAATGTTGGTGTTGCAGAATTCCAAAATAGAATGTTTGGAGTTCTAGAATGCCAATATAGAATGTCGGTAGTTCTAGAATTCCAAAATAGAATGTTAGGAGTTCTAGAATGCCAAAATAGAATGTTGGTAGTTCTAGAATTCCAAAATAGAATGTTGGGAGTTCTAGAATGCCAAAATAGAATGTTGGTAGTTCTAGAATGCCAAAATAGAATGTTGGGAGTTCTAGAATGCCAAAATAGAATGTTGGTAGTTCTAGAATTCCAAAATAGAATGTTGGGAGTTCTAGAATGCCAAAATAGAATGTTGGGAGTTCTAGAATGCCAAAATAGAATGTTGGTAGTTCTAGAATTCCAAAATATAATGTTGGGAGTTCTAGAATGCCAAAATAGAATGTTGGGAGTTCTAGAATTCCAAAACAGAATGTTGGTGTTGCAGAATTCAAGAATAGAATGTTGGGAGTTCTAGAATGCCAAAATAGAATGTTGGGAGTTCTAGAATTCCAAAATAGAATGTTGGGAGTTCTATAATTCCAAAATAGAATGCTGGGAGTTCTAGAATGCCAAAATAGAATGTTGGGAGTTCTAGAAATCCAAAATAGAATGTTGGTGTTGCAGAATTCCAAAATAGAATGTTTGGAGTTCTAGAATGCCAAAATAGAATGTTGGTAGTTCTAGAATTCCAAAATAGAATGTTGGGAGTTCTAGAATGCCAAAATAGAATGTTGGGAGTTCTAGAAATCCAAAATAGAATGTTGGTGTTGCAGAATTCCAAAATAGAATGTTTGGAGTTCTAGAATGCCAAAATAGAATGTTGGTAGTTCTAGAATTCCAAAATAGAATGTTGGGAGTTCTAGAATTCCAAAATAGAATGTTGGGAGTTCTAGAATGCCAAAATAGAATGTTGGGAGTTCTAGAAATCCAAAATAGAATGTTGGTGTTGCAGAATTCCAAAATAGAATGTTGGGAGTTCTAGAATGCCAAAATAGAATGTTGGGAGTTCTAGAATGCCACAATAGAATGTTGGGAGTTCTAGAATGCCAAAATAGAATGTTGGGAGTTCTAGAATTCCAAAATAGAATGTTGGTGTTGCAGAATTCCAAAATAGAATGTTTGGAGTTCTAGAATGCCAAAATAGAATGTTGGTAGTTCTAGAATTCCAAAATAGAATGTTGGGAGTTCTAGAATGCCAAAATAGAATGTTGGGAGTTCTAGAAATCCAAAATAGAATGTTGGTGTTGCAGAATTCCAAAATAGAATGTTGGGAGTTCTAGAATGCCAAAATAGAATGTTGGGAGTTCTAGAAATCCAAAATAGAATGTTGGTGTTGCAGAATTCCAAAATAGAATGTTGGGAGTTCTAGAATGCCAAAATAGAATGTTGGTATTTCTAGAATTCCAAAATAGAATGTTGGGAGTTCTAGAATGCCAAAATAGAATGTTGGTAGTTCTAGAATGCCAAAATAGAATGTTGGTGTTGCAGAATTCCAAAATAGAATGTTGGGAGTTCTAGAATTCCAAAATAGAATGCTGGGAGTTCTAGAATGCCAAAATAGAATGTTGGGAGTTCTAGAATGCCAAAATAGAATGTTGGTAGTTCTAGAATGCCAAAATAGAATGTTGGGAGTTCTAGAATGCCAAAATAGAATGTTGGTAGTTCTAGAATTCCAAAATAGAATGTTGGTAGTTCTAGAATTCCAAAATAGAATGTTGGTAGTTCTAGAATTCCAAAATAGAATGTTGGGAGTTCTAGAATGCCAAAATAGAATGTTAAGAGTTCTAGAATGCCAAAATAGAATGTTGGGAGTTCTAGAATGCCAAAATAGAATGTTGGGAGTTCTAGAATGCCATAATAGAATGTTGGGAGTTCTAGAATGCCAAAATATAATGTTGGGAGTTCTAGAATGCCAAAATAGAATGTTGGGAGTTCTAGAATGCCAAAATAGAATGTTGGGAGTTCTGGAATGCCACAATAGAATGTTGGGAGTTCTAGAATGCCAAAATAGAATGTTGGGAGTTCTAGAATTCCAAAATAGAATGTTGGTGTTGCAGAATTCCAAAATAGAATGTTTGGAGTTCTAGAATGCCAATATAGAATGTCGGTAGTTCTAGAATTCCAAAATAGAATGTTAGGAGTTCTAGAATGCCAAAATAGAATGTTGGTAGTTCTAGAATTCCAAAATAGAATGTTGGGAGTTCTAGAATGCCAAAATAGAATGTTGGGAGTTCTAGAATTCCAAAATAGAATGTTGGTGTTGCAGAATTCCAAAATAGAATGTTGGGAGTTCTAGAATTCCAAAATAGAATGTTGGGAGTTCTAGAATTCCAAAATAGAATGTTGGGAGTTCAAGAATGCCAAAATAGAATGTTGGGAGTTCTAGAATTCCAAAATAGAATGTTTGGAGTTCTAGAATTCCAAAATAGAATGTTTGGAGTTCTAGAATGCCAAAATAGAATGTTGCTAGTTCTAGAATTCCAAAATAGAATGTTGGGAGTTCTAGAATTCCAAAATAGAATGTTGGGAGTTCAAGAATGCCAAAATAGAATGTTGGGAGTTCTAGAATTCCAAAATAGAATGTTTGGAGTTCTAGAATTCCAAAATAGAATGTTTGGAGTTCTAGAATGCCAAAATAGAATATTGGGAGTTCTAGAATGCCAAAATAGAATGTTGCTAGTTCTAGAATTCCAAAAAAGAATGTTGGTAGTTCGAGAATTCCAAAATAGAATGTTGGTAGTTCTAGAATGCCAAAATAGAATGTTGGGAGTTCTAGAATGCCATAATAGAATGTTGGGAGTTCTAGAATTCCAAAATAGAATGTTTGGAGTTCTAGAATTCCAAAATAGAATGTTTGGAGTTCTAGAATGCCAAACTAGAATGTTGGGAGTTCTAGAATGCCAAAATAGAATGTTGCTAGTTCTAGAATTCCAAAAAAGAATGTTGGTAGTTCGAGAATTCCAAAATAGAATGTTGGGAGTTCTAGAATGCCAAAATAGAATGTTGGGAGTTCTAGAATGCCATAATAGAATGTTGGGAGTTCTAGAATTCCAAAATAGAATGTTTGGAGTTCTAGAATTCCAAAATAGAATGTTTGGAGTTCTAGAATGCCAAAATAGAATGTTGGGAGTTCTAGAATGCCAAAATAGAATGTTGGGAGTTCTAGAAATCCAAAATAGAATGTTGGGAGTTCTAGAAATCCAAAATAGAATGTTGGGAGTTCTAGAATGCCAAAATAGAATGTTGGGAATTCTAGAATGCCAAAATAGAATGTTGGGAGTTCTAGAATGCCAAAATAGAATGTTGGGAGTTCTAGAATGACAAAATAGAATGTTGGGAGTTCTAGAATTCCAAAATAGAATGTTGGTGTTGCAGAATTCCAAAATAGAATGTTTGGAGTTCTAGAATGCCAAAATAGAATGTTGGTAGTTCTAGAATTCCAAAATAGAATGTTGGGAGTTCTAGAATGCCAAAATAGAATGTTGGGAGTTCTAGAAATCCAAAATAGAATGTTGGTGTTGCAGAATTCCAAAATAGAATGTTGGGAGTTCTAGAATGCCAAAATAGAATGTTGGGAGTTCTAGAATGCCAAAATAGAATGTTGGTGTTGCAGAATGCCAAAATAGAATGTTGGTGTTGCAGAATTCCAAAATATAATGTTGGAAGTTCTAGAATGCCAAAATAGAATGTTGGGAGTTCTAGAAATCCAAAATAGAATGTTGGTGTTGCAGAATTCCAAAATAGAATGTTGGGAGTTCTAGAATGCCAAAATAGAATGTTGGTAGTTCTAGAATGCCAAAATAGAATGTTGGTGTTGCAGAATTCCAAAATAGAATGTTGGGAGTTCTATAATTCCAAAATAGAATGCTGGGAGTTCTAGAATGCCAAAATAGAATGTTGGGAGTTCTAGAAATCCAAAATAGAATGTTGGTGTTGCAGAATTCCAAAATAGAATGTTTGGAGTTCTAGAATGCCAAAATAGAATGTTGGTAGTTCTAGAATTCCAAAATAGAATGTTGGGAGTTCTAGAATGCCAAAATAGAATGTTGGGAGTTCTAGAAATCCAAAATAGAATGTTGGTGTTGCTGAATTCCAAAATAGAATGTTGGGAGTTCTAGAATGCCAAAATAGAATGTTGGTAGTTGTAGAATTCCAAAATAGAATGTTGGGAGTTCTAGAATGCCAAAATAGAATGTTGGGAGTTCTAGAATGCCAAAATAGAATGTTGGTGTTGCAGAATTCCAAAATAGAATGTTTGGAGTTCTAGAATGCCAAAATAGAATGTTGGTAGTTCTAGAATGCCAAAATAGAATGTTGGGAGTTCTAGAATGCCAAAATAGAATGTTGGGAGTTCTAGAAATCCAAAATAGAATGTTGGTGTTGCAGAATGCCAAAATAGAATGTTGGGAGTTCTAGAAATCCAAAATAGAATGTTGGTGTTGCAGAATTCCAAAATAGAATGTTGGGAGTTCTAGAATGCCAAAATAGAATGTTGGGAGTTCTAGAATGCCAAAATAGAATGTTGGTGTTGCAGAATGCCAAAATAGAATGTTGGTGTTGCAGAATTCCAAAATAGAATGTTGGGAGTTCTAGAATGCCAAAATAGAATGTTGGGAGTTCTAGAAATCCAAAATAGAATGTTGGTGTTGCAGAATTCCAAAATAGAATGTTGGGAGTTCTAGAATGCCAAAATAGAATGTTGGTAGTTGTAGAATTCCAAAATAGAATGTTGGGAGTTCTAGAATGCCAAAATAGAATGTTGGGAGTTCTAGAATGCCACAATAGAATGTTGGGAGTTCTAGAATGACAAAATAGAATGTTGGGAGTTCTAGAATTCCAAAATAGAATGTTGGTGTTGCAGAATTTCAAAATAGAATGTTTGGAGTTCTAGAATGCCAAAATAGAATGTTGGTAGTTCTAGAATTCCAAAATAGAATGTTGGGAGTTCTAGAATGCCAAAATAGAATGTTGGGAGTTCTAGAAATCCAAAATAGAATGTTGGTGTTGCAGAATTCCAAAATAGAATGTTGGGAGTTCTAGAATGCCAAAATAGAATGTTGGGAGTTCTAGAATGCCAAAATAGAATGTTGGTGTTGCAGAATGCCAAAATAGAATGTTGGTGTTGCAGAATTCCAAAATAGAATGTTGGGAGTTCTAGAATGCCAAAATAGAATGTTGGGAGTTCTAGAAATCCAAAATAGAATGTTGGTGTTGCAGAATTCCAAAATAGAATGTTGGGAGTTCTAGAATGCCAAAATAGAATGTTGGTATTTCTAGAATTTCAAAATAGAATGTTGGGAGTTCTAGAATGCCAAAATAGAATGTTGGTAGTTCTAGAATGTCAAAATAGAATGTTGGTGTTGCAGAATTCCAAAATAGAATGTTGGGAGTTCTAGAATTCCAAAATAGAATGCTGGGAGTTCTAGAATGCCAAAATAGAATGTTGGGAGTTCTAGAAATCCAAAATAGAATGTTGGTGTTGCAGAATTCCAAAATAGAATGTTTGGAGTTCTAGAATGCCAAAATAGAATGTTGGTAGTTCTAGAATTCCAAAATAGAATGTTGGGAGTTCTAGAATGCCAAAATAGAATGTTGGGAGTTCTAGAAATCCAAAATAGAATGTTGGTGTTGCAGAATTCCAAAATAGAATGTTAGGAGTTCTAGAATGCCAAAATAGAATGTTGGTAGTTCTAGAATTCCAAAATAGAATGTTGGGAGTTCTAGAATGCCAAAATAGAATGTTGGGAGTTCTAGAATTCCAAAATAGAATGTTGGTGTTGCAGAATTCCAAAATAGAATGTTGGGAGTTCTAGAATTCCAAAATAGAATGTTGGGAGTTCTAGAATTCCAAAATAGAATGTTGGGAGTTCAAGAATGCCAAAATAGAATGTTGGGAGTTCTAGAATGCCAAAATAGAATGTTGGGAGTTCTAGAATGCCAAAATAGAATGTTGGGAGTTCTAGAATGCCAAAATAGAATGTTGGGAGTTCTAGAATGCCACAATAGAATGTTGGGAGTTCTAGAATGACAAAATAGAATGTTGGGAGTTCTAGAATTCCAAAATAGAATGTTGGTGTTGCAGAATTCCAAAATAGAATGTTGGGAGTTCTAGAATGCCAAAATAGAATGTTGGTAGTTGTAGAATTCCAAAATAGAATGTTGGGAGTTCTAGAATGCCAAAATAGAATGTTGGGAGTTCTAGAATTCCAAAATAGAATGTTGGGAGTTCAAGAATGCCAAAATAGAATGTTGGGAGTTCTAGAATTCCAAAATAGAATGTTTGGAGTTCTAGAATTCCAAAATAGAATGTTTGGAGTTCTAGAATGCCAAAATAGAATGTTGGGAGTTCTAGAATGCCAAAATAGAATGTTGCTAGTTCTAGAATTCCAAAAAAGAATGTTGGTAGTTCGAGAATTCCAAAATAGAATGTTGGGAGTTCTAGAATGCCAAAATAGAATGTTGGGAGTTCTAGAAATCCAAAATAGAATGTTGGTGTTGCAGAATTCCAAAATAGAATGTTGGGAGTTCTAGAATGCCAAAATAGAATGTTGGTATTTCTAGAATTCCAAAATAGAATGTTGGGAGTTCTAGAATGCCAAAATAGAATGTTGGGAGTTCTAGAAATCCAAAATAGAATGTTGGTGTTGCAGAATTCCAAAATAGAATGTTGGGAGTTCTAGAATGCCAAAATAGAATGTTGGGAGTTCTAGAATGCCAAAATAGAATGTTGGTAGTTCTAGAATGCCAAAATAGAATGTTGGTGTTGCAGAATTCCAAAATAGAATGTTGGGAGTTCTAGAATTCCAAAATAGAATGCTGGGAGTTCTAGAATGCCAAAATAGAATGTTGGGAGTTCTAGAAATCCAAAATAGAATGTTGGTGTTGCAGAATTCCAAAATAGAATGTTTGGAGTTCTAGAATGCCAAAATAGAATGTTGGTAGTTCTAGAATTCCAAAATAGAATGTTGGGAGTTCTAGAATGCCAAAATAGAATGTTGGGAGTTCTAGAAATCCAAAATAGAATGTTGGTGTTGCAGAATTCCAAAATAGAATGTTGGGAGTTCTAGAATGCCAAAATAGAATGTTGGTAGTTGTAGAATTCCAAAATAGAATGTTGGGAGTTCTAGAATGCCAAAATAGAATGTTGGGAGTTCTAGAATGCCAAAATAGAATGTTGGTGTTGCAGAATTCCAAAATAGAATGTTTGGAGTTCTAGAATGCCAAAATAGAATGTTGGTAGTTCTAGAATTCCAAAATAGAATGTTGGGAGTTCTAGAATGCCAAAATAGAATGTTGGGAGTTCTAGAAATCCAAAATAGAATGTTGGTGTTGCAGAATTCCAAAATAGAATGTTGGGAGTTCTAGAATGCCAAAATAGTATGTTGGTAGTTGTAGAATTCCAAAATAGAATGTTGGGAGTTCTAGAATGCCAAAATAGAATGTTGGGAGTTCTAGAATGCCACAATAGAATGTTGGGAGTTCTAGAATGACAAAATAGAATGTTGGGAGTTCTAGAAATCCAAAATAGAATGTTGGTGTTGCAGAATTTCAAAATAGAATGTTTGGAGTTCTAGAATGCCAAAATAGAATGTTGGTAGTTCTAGAATTCCAAAATAGAATGTTGGGAGTTCTAGAATGCCAAAATAGAATGTTGGGAGTTCTAGAAATCCAAAATAGAATGTTGGGAGTTCTAGAATGCCAAAATAGAATGTTGGGAGTTCTAGAATGCCAAAATAGAATGTTGGTGTTGCAGAATGCCAAAATAGAATGTTGGTGTTGCAGAATTCCAAAATAGAATGTTGGGAGTTCTAGAATGCCAAAATAGAATGTTGGGAGTTCTAGAAATCCAAAATAGAATGTTGGTGTTGCAGAATTCCAAAATAGAATGTTGGGAGTTCTAGAATGCCAAAATAGAATGTTGGTAGTTGTAGAATTCCAAAATAGAATGTTGGGAGTTCTAGAATGCCAAAATAGAATGTTGGGAGTTCTAGAATGCCACAATAGAATGTTGGGAGTTCTAGAATGACAAAATAGAATGTTGGGAGTTCTAGAATTCCAAAATAGAATGTTGATGTTGCAGAATTTCAAAATAGAATGTTTGGAGTTCTAGAATGCCAAAATAGAATGTTGGTAGTTCTAGAATTCCAAAATAGAATGTTGGGAGTTCTAGAATGCCAAAATAGAATGTTGGGAGTTCTAGAAATCCAAAATAGAATGTTGGTGTTGCAGAATTCCAAAATAGAATGTTGGGAGTTCTAGAATGCCAAAATAGAATGTTGGGAGTTCTAGAATGCCAAAATAGAATGTTGGTGTTGCAGAATGCCAAAATAGAATGTTGGTGTTGCAGAATTCCAAAATAGAATGTTGGGAGTTCTAGAATGCCAAAATAGAATGTTGGGAGTTCTAGAAATCCAAAATAGAATGTTGGTGTTGCAGAATTCCAAAATAGAATGTTGGGAGTTCTAGAATGCCAAAATAGAATGTTGGTAGTTGTAGAATTCCAAAATAGAATGTTGGGAGTTCTAGAATGCCAAAATAGAATGTTGGGAGTTCTAGAATGCCACAATAGAATGTTGGGAGTTCTAGAATGACAAAATAGAATGTTGGGAGTTCTAGAATTCCAAAATAGAATGTTGATGTTGCAGAATTTCAAAATAGAATGTTTGGAGTTCTAGAATGCCAAAATAGAATGTTGGTAGTTCTAGAATTCCAAAATAGAATGTTGGGAGTTCTAGAATGCCAAAATAGAATGTTGGGAGTTCTAGAAATCCAAAATAGAATGTTGGTGTTGCAGAATTCCAAAATAGAATGTTGGGAGTTCTAGAATGCCAAAATAGAATGTTGGGAGTTCTAGAATGCCAAAATAGAATGTTGGTAGTTCTAGAATGCCAAAATAGAATGTTGGGAGTTCTAGAATGCCAAAATAGAATGTTGGTAGTTCTAGAATTCCAAAATAGAATGTTGGTAGTTCTAGAATTCCAAAATAGAATGTTGGTAGTTCTAGAATTCCAAAATAGAATGTTGGGAGTTCTAGAATGCCAAAATAGAATGTTAAGAGTTCTAGAATGCCAAAATAGAATGTTGGGAGTTCTAGAATGCCAAAATAGAATGTTGGGAGTTCTAGAATGCCATAATAGAATGTTGGGAGTTCTAGAATGCCAAAATATAATGTTGGGAGTTCTAGAATGCCAAAATAGAATGTTGGGAGTTCTAGAATGCCAAAATAGAATGTTGGGAGTTCTGGAATGCCACAATAGAATGTTGGGAGTTCTAGAATGCCAAAATAGAATGTTGGGAGTTCTAGAATTCCAAAATAGAATGTTGGTGTTGCAGAATTCCAAAATAGAATGTTTGGAGTTCTAGAATGCCAATATAGAATGTCGGTAGTTCTAGAATTCCAAAATAGAATGTTAGGAGTTCTAGAATGCCAAAATAGAATGTTGGTAGTTCTAGAATTCCAAAATAGAATGTTGGGAGTTCTAGAATGCCAAAATAGAATGTTGGTAGTTCTAGAATGCCAAAATAGAATGTTGGGAGTTCTAGAATGCCAAAATAGAATGTTGGTAGTTCTAGAATTCCAAAATAGAATGTTGGGAGTTCTAGAATGCCAAAATAGAATGTTGGGAGTTCTAGAATGCCAAAATAGAATGTTGGTAGTTCTAGAATTCCAAAATATAATGTTGGGAGTTCTAGAATGCCAAAATAGAATGTTGGGAGTTCTAGAATTCCAAAACAGAATGTTGGTGTTGCAGAATTCAAGAATAGAATGTTGGGAGTTCTAGAATGCCAAAATAGAATGTTGGGAGTTCTAGAATTCCAAAATAGAATGTTGGGAGTTCTATAATTCCAAAATAGAATGCTGGGAGTTCTAGAATGCCAAAATAGAATGTTGGGAGTTCTAGAAATCCAAAATAGAATGTTGGTGTTGCAGAATTCCAAAATAGAATGTTTGGAGTTCTAGAATGCCAAAATAGAATGTTGGTAGTTCTAGAATTCCAAAATAGAATGTTGGGAGTTCTAGAATGCCAAAATAGAATGTTGGGAGTTCTAGAAATCCAAAATAGAATGTTGGTGTTGCAGAATTCCAAAATAGAATGTTTGGAGTTCTA
Source organism: Pseudophryne corroboree (assembly GCF_028390025.1). Classification (NCBI taxonomy): domain Eukaryota; kingdom Metazoa; phylum Chordata; class Amphibia; order Anura; family Myobatrachidae; genus Pseudophryne; species Pseudophryne corroboree. The sequence continues at coordinate 745,621 of NW_026967467.1, read as the reverse complement.
GAATGCCAAAATAGAATGTTGGTAGTTCTAGAATTCCAAAATAGAATGTTGGGAGTTCTAGAATTCCAAAATAGAATGTTGGGAGTTCTAGAATGCCAAAATAGAATGTTGGGAGTTCTAGAAATCCAAAATAGAATGTTGGTGTTGCAGAATTCCAAAATAGAATGTTGGGAGTTCTAGAATGCCAAAATAGAATGTTGGGAGTTCTAGAATGCCACAATAGAATGTTGGGAGTTCTAGAATGCCAAAATAGAATGTTGGGAGTTCTAGAATTCCAAAATAGAATGTTGGTGTTGCAGAATTCCAAAATAGAATGTTTGGAGTTCTAGAATGCCAAAATAGAATGTTGGTAGTTCTAGAATTCCAAAATAGAATGTTGGGAGTTCTAGAATGCCAAAATAGAATGTTGGGAGTTCTAGAAATCCAAAATAGAATGTTGGTGTTGCAGAATTCCAAAATAGAATGTTGGGAGTTCTAGAATGCCAAAATAGAATGTTGGGAGTTCTAGAAATCCAAAATAGAATGTTGGTGTTGCAGAATTCCAAAATAGAATGTTGGGAGTTCTAGAATGCCAAAATAGAATGTTGGTATTTCTAGAATTCCAAAATAGAATGTTGGGAGTTCTAGAATGCCAAAATAGAATGTTGGTAGTTCTAGAATGCCAAAATAGAATGTTGGTGTTGCAGAATTCCAAAATAGAATGTTGGGAGTTCTAGAATTCCAAAATAGAATGCTGGGAGTTCTAGAATGCCAAAATAGAATGTTGGGAGTTCTAGAATGCCAAAATAGAATGTTGGTAGTTCTAGAATGCCAAAATAGAATGTTGGGAGTTCTAGAATGCCAAAATAGAATGTTGGTAGTTCTAGAATTCCAAAATAGAATGTTGGTAGTTCTAGAATTCCAAAATAGAATGTTGGTAGTTCTAGAATTCCAAAATAGAATGTTGGGAGTTCTAGAATGCCAAAATAGAATGTTAAGAGTTCTAGAATGCCAAAATAGAATGTTGGGAGTTCTAGAATGCCAAAATAGAATGTTGGGAGTTCTAGAATGCCATAATAGAATGTTGGGAGTTCTAGAATGCCAAAATATAATGTTGGGAGTTCTAGAATGCCAAAATAGAATGTTGGGAGTTCTAGAATGCCAAAATAGAATGTTGGGAGTTCTGGAATGCCACAATAGAATGTTGGGAGTTCTAGAATGCCAAAATAGAATGTTGGGAGTTCTAGAATTCCAAAATAGAATGTTGGTGTTGCAGAATTCCAAAATAGAATGTTTGGAGTTCTAGAATGCCAATATAGAATGTCGGTAGTTCTAGAATTCCAAAATAGAATGTTAGGAGTTCTAGAATGCCAAAATAGAATGTTGGTAGTTCTAGAATTCCAAAATAGAATGTTGGGAGTTCTAGAATGCCAAAATAGAATGTTGGGAGTTCTAGAATTCCAAAATAGAATGTTGGTGTTGCAGAATTCCAAAATAGAATGTTGGGAGTTCTAGAATTCCAAAATAGAATGTTGGGAGTTCTAGAATTCCAAAATAGAATGTTGGGAGTTCAAGAATGCCAAAATAGAATGTTGGGAGTTCTAGAATTCCAAAATAGAATGTTTGGAGTTCTAGAATTCCAAAATAGAATGTTTGGAGTTCTAGAATGCCAAAATAGAATGTTGCTAGTTCTAGAATTCCAAAATAGAATGTTGGGAGTTCTAGAATTCCAAAATAGAATGTTGGGAGTTCAAGAATGCCAAAATAGAATGTTGGGAGTTCTAGAATTCCAAAATAGAATGTTTGGAGTTCTAGAATTCCAAAATAGAATGTTTGGAGTTCTAGAATGCCAAAATAGAATATTGGGAGTTCTAGAATGCCAAAATAGAATGTTGCTAGTTCTAGAATTCCAAAAAAGAATGTTGGTAGTTCGAGAATTCCAAAATAGAATGTTGGTAGTTCTAGAATGCCAAAATAGAATGTTGGGAGTTCTAGAATGCCATAATAGAATGTTGGGAGTTCTAGAATTCCAAAATAGAATGTTTGGAGTTCTAGAATTCCAAAATAGAATGTTTGGAGTTCTAGAATGCCAAACTAGAATGTTGGGAGTTCTAGAATGCCAAAATAGAATGTTGGGAGTTCTAGAATGCCAAAATAGAATGTTGGGAGTTCTAGAAATCCAAAATAGAATGTTGGGAGTTCTAGAAATCCAAAATAGAATGTTGGGAGTTCTAGAATGCCAAAATAGAATGTTGGGAATTCTAGAATGCCAAAATAGAATGTTGGGAGTTCTAGAATGCCAAAATAGAATGTTGGGAGTTCTAGAATTCCAAAATAGAATGTTGGGAGTTCTAGAATGCCAAAATAGAATGTTGGGAGTTCTAGAAATCCAAAATAGAATGTTGGTGTTGCAGAATTCCAAAATAGAATGTTGGGAGTTCTAGAATGCCAAAATAGAATGTTGGTATTTCTAGAATTCCAAAATAGAATGTTGGGAGTTCTAGAATGCCAAAATAGAATGTTGGTGTTGCAGAATTCCAAAATAGAATGTTGGGAGTTCTAGAATTCCAAAATAGAATGCTGGGAGTTCTAGAAATCCAAAATAGAATGTTGGTGTTGCAGAATTCCAAAATAGAATGTTTGGAGTTCTAGAATGCCAAAATAGAATGTTGGTAGTTCTAGAATTCCAAAATAGAATGTTGGGAGTTCTAGAATGCCAAAATAGAATGTTGGGAGTTCTAGAAATCCAAAATAGAATGTTGGTGTTGCAGAATTCCAAAATAGAATGTTTGGAGTTCTAGAATGCCAAAATAGAATGTTGGTAGTTCTAGAATTCCAAAATAGATTGTTGGGAGTTCTAGAATGCCAAAATAGAATGTTGGGAGTTCTAGAAATCCAAAATAGAATGTTGGTGTTGCAGAATTCCAAAATAGAATGTTGGGAGTTCTAGAATGCCAAAATAGAATGTTGGTAGTTGTAGAATTCCAAAATAGAATGTTGGGAGTTCTAGAATGCCAAAATAGAATGTTGGGAGTTCTAGAATGCCACAATAGAATGTTGGGAGTTCTAGAATGACAAAATAGAATGTTGGGAGTTCTAGAATTCCAAAATAGAATGTTGGTGTTGCAGAATTCCAAAATAGAATGTTTGGAGTTCTAGAATGCCAAAATAGAATGTTGGTAGTTCTAGAATTCCAAAATAGAATGTTGGGAGTTCTAGAATGCCAAAATAGAATGTTGGGAGTTCTAGAAATCCAAAATAGAATGTTGGTGTTGCAGAATTCCAAAATAGAATGTTGGGAGTTCTAGAATGCCAAAATAGAATGTTGGGAGTTCTAGAATGCCAAAATAGAATGTTGGTGTTGCAGAATGCCAAAATAGAATGTTGGTGTTGCAGAATTCCAAAATATAATGTTGGAAGTTCTAGAATGCCAAAATAGAATGTTGGGAGTTCTAGAAATCCAAAATAGAATGTTGGTGTTGCAGAATTCCAAAATAGAATGTTGGGAGTTCTAGAATGCCAAAATAGAATGTTGGTAGTTCTAGAATGCCAAAATAGAATGTTGGTGTTGCAGAATTCCAAAATAGAATGTTGGGAGTTCTATAATTCCAAAATAGAATGCTGGGAGTTCTAGAATGCCAAAATAGAATGTTGGGAGTTCTAGAAATCCAAAATAGAATGTTGGTGTTGCAGAATTCCAAAATAGAATGTTTGGAGTTCTAGAATGCCAAAATAGAATGTTGGTAGTTCTAGAATTCCAAAATAGAATGTTGGGAGTTCTAGAATGCCAAAATAGAATGTTGGGAGTTCTAGAAATCCAAAATAGAATGTTGGTGTTGCTGAATTCCAAAATAGAATGTTGGGAGTTCTAGAATGCCAAAATAGAATGTTGGTAGTTGTAGAATTCCAAAATAGAATGTTGGGAGTTCTAGAATGCCAAAATAGAATGTTGGGAGTTCTAGAATGCCAAAATAGAATGTTGGTGTTGCAGAATTCCAAAATAGAATGTTTGGAGTTCTAGAATGCCAAAATAGAATGTTGGTAGTTCTAGAATGCCAAAATAGAATGTTGGGAGTTCTAGAATGCCAAAATAGAATGTTGGGAGTTCTAGAAATCCAAAATAGAATGTTGGTGTTGCAGAATGCCAAAATAGAATGTTGGGAGTTCTAGAAATCCAAAATAGAATGTTGGTGTTGCAGAATTCCAAAATAGAATGTTGGGAGTTCTAGAATGCCAAAATAGAATGTTGGGAGTTCTAGAATGCCAAAATAGAATGTTGGTGTTGCAGAATGCCAAAATAGAATGTTGGTGTTGCAGAATTCCAAAATAGAATGTTGGGAGTTCTAGAATGCCAAAATAGAATGTTGGGAGTTCTAGAAATCCAAAATAGAATGTTGGTGTTGCAGAATTCCAAAATAGAATGTTGGGAGTTCTAGAATGCCAAAATAGAATGTTGGTAGTTGTAGAATTCCAAAATAGAATGTTGGGAGTTCTAGAATGCCAAAATAGAATGTTGGGAGTTCTAGAATGCCACAATAGAATGTTGGGAGTTCTAGAATGACAAAATAGAATGTTGGGAGTTCTAGAATTCCAAAATAGAATGTTGGTGTTGCAGAATTTCAAAATAGAATGTTTGGAGTTCTAGAATGCCAAAATAGAATGTTGGTAGTTCTAGAATTCCAAAATAGAATGTTGGGAGTTCTAGAATGCCAAAATAGAATGTTGGGAGTTCTAGAAATCCAAAATAGAATGTTGGTGTTGCAGAATTCCAAAATAGAATGTTGGGAGTTCTAGAATGCCAAAATAGAATGTTGGGAGTTCTAGAATGCCAAAATAGAATGTTGGTGTTGCAGAATGCCAAAATAGAATGTTGGTGTTGCAGAATTCCAAAATAGAATGTTGGGAGTTCTAGAATGCCAAAATAGAATGTTGGGAGTTCTAGAAATCCAAAATAGAATGTTGGTGTTGCAGAATTCCAAAATAGAATGTTGGGAGTTCTAGAATGCCAAAATAGAATGTTGGTATTTCTAGAATTTCAAAATAGAATGTTGGGAGTTCTAGAATGCCAAAATAGAATGTTGGTAGTTCTAGAATGTCAAAATAGAATGTTGGTGTTGCAGAATTCCAAAATAGAATGTTGGGAGTTCTAGAATTCCAAAATAGAATGCTGGGAGTTCTAGAATGCCAAAATAGAATGTTGGGAGTTCTAGAAATCCAAAATAGAATGTTGGTGTTGCAGAATTCCAAAATAGAATGTTTGGAGTTCTAGAATGCCAAAATAGAATGTTGGTAGTTCTAGAATTCCAAAATAGAATGTTGGGAGTTCTAGAATGCCAAAATAGAATGTTGGGAGTTCTAGAAATCCAAAATAGAATGTTGGTGTTGCAGAATTCCAAAATAGAATGTTAGGAGTTCTAGAATGCCAAAATAGAATGTTGGTAGTTCTAGAATTCCAAAATAGAATGTTGGGAGTTCTAGAATGCCAAAATAGAATGTTGGGAGTTCTAGAATTCCAAAATAGAATGTTGGTGTTGCAGAATTCCAAAATAGAATGTTGGGAGTTCTAGAATTCCAAAATAGAATGTTGGGAGTTCTAGAATTCCAAAATAGAATGTTGGGAGTTCAAGAATGCCAAAATAGAATGTTGGGAGTTCTAGAATGCCAAAATAGAATGTTGGGAGTTCTAGAATGCCAAAATAGAATGTTGGGAGTTCTAGAATGCCAAAATAGAATGTTGGGAGTTCTAGAATGCCACAATAGAATGTTGGGAGTTCTAGAATGACAAAATAGAATGTTGGGAGTTCTAGAATTCCAAAATAGAATGTTGGTGTTGCAGAATTCCAAAATAGAATGTTGGGAGTTCTAGAATGCCAAAATAGAATGTTGGTAGTTGTAGAATTCCAAAATAGAATGTTGGGAGTTCTAGAATGCCAAAATAGAATGTTGGGAGTTCTAGAATTCCAAAATAGAATGTTGGGAGTTCAAGAATGCCAAAATAGAATGTTGGGAGTTCTAGAATTCCAAAATAGAATGTTTGGAGTTCTAGAATTCCAAAATAGAATGTTTGGAGTTCTAGAATGCCAAAATAGAATGTTGGGAGTTCTAGAATGCCAAAATAGAATGTTGCTAGTTCTAGAATTCCAAAAAAGAATGTTGGTAGTTCGAGAATTCCAAAATAGAATGTTGGGAGTTCTAGAATGCCAAAATAGAATGTTGGGAGTTCTAGAAATCCAAAATAGAATGTTGGTGTTGCAGAATTCCAAAATAGAATGTTGGGAGTTCTAGAATGCCAAAATAGAATGTTGGTATTTCTAGAATTCCAAAATAGAATGTTGGGAGTTCTAGAATGCCAAAATAGAATGTTGGGAGTTCTAGAAATCCAAAATAGAATGTTGGTGTTGCAGAATTCCAAAATAGAATGTTGGGAGTTCTAGAATGCCAAAATAGAATGTTGGGAGTTCTAGAATGCCAAAATAGAATGTTGGTAGTTCTAGAATGCCAAAATAGAATGTTGGTGTTGCAGAATTCCAAAATAGAATGTTGGGAGTTCTAGAATTCCAAAATAGAATGCTGGGAGTTCTAGAATGCCAAAATAGAATGTTGGGAGTTCTAGAAATCCAAAATAGAATGTTGGTGTTGCAGAATTCCAAAATAGAATGTTTGGAGTTCTAGAATGCCAAAATAGAATGTTGGTAGTTCTAGAATTCCAAAATAGAATGTTGGGAGTTCTAGAATGCCAAAATAGAATGTTGGGAGTTCTAGAAATCCAAAATAGAATGTTGGTGTTGCAGAATTCCAAAATAGAATGTTGGGAGTTCTAGAATGCCAAAATAGAATGTTGGTAGTTGTAGAATTCCAAAATAGAATGTTGGGAGTTCTAGAATGCCAAAATAGAATGTTGGGAGTTCTAGAATGCCAAAATAGAATGTTGGTGTTGCAGAATTCCAAAATAGAATGTTTGGAGTTCTAGAATGCCAAAATAGAATGTTGGTAGTTCTAGAATTCCAAAATAGAATGTTGGGAGTTCTAGAATGCCAAAATAGAATGTTGGGAGTTCTAGAAATCCAAAATAGAATGTTGGTGTTGCAGAATTCCAAAATAGAATGTTGGGAGTTCTAGAATGCCAAAATAGTATGTTGGTAGTTGTAGAATTCCAAAATAGAATGTTGGGAGTTCTAGAATGCCAAAATAGAATGTTGGGAGTTCTAGAATGCCACAATAGAATGTTGGGAGTTCTAGAATGACAAAATAGAATGTTGGGAGTTCTAGAAATCCAAAATAGAATGTTGGTGTTGCAGAATTTCAAAATAGAATGTTTGGAGTTCTAGAATGCCAAAATAGAATGTTGGTAGTTCTAGAATTCCAAAATAGAATGTTGGGAGTTCTAGAATGCCAAAATAGAATGTTGGGAGTTCTAGAAATCCAAAATAGAATGTTGGGAGTTCTAGAATGCCAAAATAGAATGTTGGGAGTTCTAGAATGCCAAAATAGAATGTTGGTGTTGCAGAATGCCAAAATAGAATGTTGGTGTTGCAGAATTCCAAAATAGAATGTTGGGAGTTCTAGAATGCCAAAATAGAATGTTGGGAGTTCTAGAAATCCAAAATAGAATGTTGGTGTTGCAGAATTCCAAAATAGAATGTTGGGAGTTCTAGAATGCCAAAATAGAATGTTGGTAGTTGTAGAATTCCAAAATAGAATGTTGGGAGTTCTAGAATGCCAAAATAGAATGTTGGGAGTTCTAGAATGCCACAATAGAATGTTGGGAGTTCTAGAATGACAAAATAGAATGTTGGGAGTTCTAGAATTCCAAAATAGAATGTTGATGTTGCAGAATTTCAAAATAGAATGTTTGGAGTTCTAGAATGCCAAAATAGAATGTTGGTAGTTCTAGAATTCCAAAATAGAATGTTGGGAGTTCTAGAATGCCAAAATAGAATGTTGGGAGTTCTAGAAATCCAAAATAGAATGTTGGTGTTGCAGAATTCCAAAATAGAATGTTGGGAGTTCTAGAATGCCAAAATAGAATGTTGGGAGTTCTAGAATGCCAAAATAGAATGTTGGTGTTGCAGAATGCCAAAATAGAATGTTGGTGTTGCAGAATTCCAAAATAGAATGTTGGGAGTTCTAGAATGCCAAAATAGAATGTTGGGAGTTCTAGAAATCCAAAATAGAATGTTGGTGTTGCAGAATTCCAAAATAGAATGTTGGGAGTTCTAGAATTCCAAAATAGAATGTTGGGAGTTCTAGAATTCCAAAATAGAATGTTGGGAGTTCAAGAATGCCAAAATAGAATGTTGGGAGTTCTAGAATGCCAAAATAGAATGTTGGGAGTTCTAGAATGCCAAAATAGAATGTTGGGAGTTCTAGAATGCCAAAATAGAATGTTGGGAGTTCTAGAATGCCACAATAGAATGTTGGGAGTTCTAGAATTCCAAAATAGAATGTTGGTGTTGCAGAATTCCAAAATAGAATGTTGGGAGTTCTAGAATTCCAAAATAGAATGTTGGGAGTTCTAGAATTCCAAAATAGAATGTTGGTGTTGCAGAATGCCAAAATAGAATGTTGGTGTTGCAGAATTCCAAAATAGAATGTTGGGAGTTCTAGAATGCCAAAATAGAATGTTGGGAGTTCTAGAATTCCAAAATAGAATGCTGGTGTTGCAGAATTCCAAAATAGAATGTTGGGAGTTCTAGAATTCCAAAATAGAATGTTGGGAGTTCTAGAATTCCAAAATAGAATGTTGGGAGTTCAAGAATGCCAAAATAGAATGTTGGGAGTTCTAGAATGCCAAAATAGAATGTTGGGAGTTCTAGAATGCCAAAATAGAATGTTGGGAGTTCTAGAATGCCAAAATAGAATGTTGGGAGTTCTAGAATGCCACAATAGAATGTTGGGAGTTCTAGAATGACAAAATAGAATGTTGGGAGTTCTAGAATTCCAAAATAGAATGTTGGTGTTGCAGAATTCCAAAATAGAATGTTGGGAGTTCTAGAATGCCAAAATAGAATGTTGGTAGTTGTAGAATTCCAAAATAGAATGTTTGGAGTTCTAGAATGCCAAAATAGAATGTTGGGAGTTCTAGAATTCCAAAATAGAATGTTGGGAGTTCAAGAATGCCAAAATAGAATGTTGGGAGTTCTAGAATGCCAAAATAGAATGTTGGGAGTTCTAGAATGCCAAAATAGAATGTTGGGAGTTCTAGAAATCCAAAATAGAATGTTGGTGTTGCAGAATTCCAAAATAGAATGTTTGGAGTTCTAGAATGCCAAAATAGAATGTTGGTAGTTCTAGAATTCCAAAATAGAATGTTGGGAGTTCTAGAATTCCAAAATAGAATGTTGGGAGTTCTAGAATGCCAAAATAGAATGTTGGGAGTTCTAGAAATCCAAAATAGAATGTTGGTGTTGCAGAATTCCAAAATAGAATGTTGGGAGTTCTAGAATGCCAAAATAGAATGTTGGGAGTTCTAGAATGCCACAATAGAATGTTGGGAGTTCTAGAATGCCAAAATAGAATGTTGGGAGTTCTAGAATTCCAAAATAGAATGTTGGTGTTGCAGAATTCCAAAATAGAATGTTTGGAGTTCTAGAATGCCAAAATAGAATGTTGGTAGTTCTAGAATTCCAAAATAGAATGTTGGGAGTTCTAGAATGCCAAAATAGAATGTTGGGAGTTCTAGAAATCCAAAATAGAATGTTGGTGTTGCAGAATTCCAAAATAGAATGTTGGGAGTTCTAGAATGCCAAAATAGAATGTTGGGAGTTCTAGAATGCCAAAATAGAATGTTGGTGTTGCAGAATTCCAAAATAGAATGTTGGGAGTTCTAGAATGCCAAAATAGAATGTTGGGAGTTCTAGAAATCCAAAATAGAATGTTGGTGTTGCAGAATTCCAAAATAGAATGTTGGGAGTTCTAGAATGCCAAAATAGAATGTTGGTATTTCTAGAATTCCAAAATAGAATGTTGGGAGTTCTAGAATGCCAAAATAGAATGTTGGTAGTTCTAGAATGCCAAAATAGAATGTTGGGAGTTCTAGAATGCCAAAATAGAATGTTGGGAGTTCTAGAATTCCAAAATAGAATGTTGGTGTTGCAGAATTCCAAAATAGAATGTTTGGAGTTCTAGAATGCCAATATAGAATGTCGGTAGTTCTAGAATTCCAAAATAGAATGTTAGGAGTTCTAGAATGCCAAAATAGAATGTTGGTAGTTCTAGAATTCCAAAATAGAATGTTGGGAGTTCTAGAATGCCAAAATAGAATGTTGGGAGTTCTAGAATTCCAAAATAGAATGTTGGGAGTTCAAGAATGCCAAAATAGAATGTTGGGAGTTCTAGAATTCCAAAATAGAATGTTTGGAGTTCTAGAATTCCAAATTAGAATGTTTGAAATTCTAGAATGCCAAAATAGAATGTTGGGAGTTCTAGAATGCCAAAATAGAATGTTGCTAGTTCTAGAATGCCAAAATAGAATGTTGGTGTTGCAGAATTCCAAAATAGAATGTTGGGAGTTCTAGAATGCCAAAATAGAATGTTGGTATTTCTAGAATTCCAAAATAGAATGTTGGGAGTTCTAGAATGCCAAAATAGAATGTTGGTAGTTCTAGAATGCCAAAATAGAATGTTGGTGTTGCAGAATTCCAAAATAGAATGTTGGGAGTTCTAGAATTCCAAAATAGAATGTTGGGAGTTCAAGAATGCCAAAATAGAATGTTGGGAGTTCTAGAATTCCAAAATAGAATGTTTGGAGTTCTAGAATTCCAAAATAGAATGTTTGGAGTTCTAGAATGCCAAAATAGAATGTTGCTAGTTCTAGAATTCCAAAATAGAATGTTGGGAGTTCTAGAATTCCAAAACAGAATGTTGGGAGTTCAAGAATGCCAAAATAGAATGTTGGGAGTTCTAGAATTCCAAAATAGAATGTTTGGAGTTCTAGAATTCCAAAATAGAATGTTGGGAGTTCTAGAATGCCAAAATAGAATGTTAAGAGTTCTAGAATGCCAAAATAAAATGTTGGGAGTTCTAGAATGCCAAAATAGAATGTTGGGAGTTCTAGAATGCCAAAATAGAATGTTGGTAGTTCTAGAATTCCAAAATATAATGTTGGGAGTTCTAGAATGCCAAAATAGAATGTTGGGAGTTCTAGAATTCCAAAACAGAATGTTGGTGTTGCAGAATTCAAGAATAGAATGTTGGGAGTTCTAGAATGCCAAAATAGAATGTTGGGAGTTCTAGAATTCCAAAATAGAATGTTGGGAGTTCTATAATTCCAAAATAGAATGCTGGGAGTTCTAGAATGCCAAAATAGAATGTTGGGAGTTCTAGAAATCCAAAATAGAATGTTGGTGTTGCAGAATTCCAAAATAGAATGTTTGGAGTTCTAGAATGCCAAAATAGAATGTTGGTAGTTCTAGAATTCCAAAATAGAATGTTGGGAGTTCTAGAATGCCAAAATAGAATGTTGGGAGTTCTAGAAATCCAAAATAGAATGTTGGTGTTGCAGAATTCCAAAATAGAATGTTTGGAGTTCTAGAATGCCAAAATAGAATGTTGGTAGTTCTAGAATTCCAAAATAGAATGTTGGGAGTTCTAGAATTCCAAAATAGAATGTTGGGAGTTCTAGAATGCCAAAATAGAATGTTGGGAGTTCTAGAAATCCAAAATAGAATGTTGGTGTTGCAGAATTCCAAAATAGAATGTTGGGAGTTCTAGAATGCCAAAATAGAATGTTGGGAGTTCTAGAATGCCACAATAGAATGTTGGGAGTTCTAGAATGCCAAAATAGAATGTTGGGAGTTCTAGAATTCCAAAATAGAATGTTGGTGTTGCAGAATTCCAAAATAGAATGTTTGGAGTTCTAGAATGCCAAAATAGAATGTTGGTAGTTCTAGAATTCCAAAATAGAATGTTGGGAGTTCTAGAATGCCAAAATAGAATGTTGGGAGTTCTAGAAATCCAAAATAGAATGTTGGTGTTGCAGAATTCCAAAATAGAATGTTGGGAGTTCTAGAATGCCAAAATAGAATGTTGGGAGTTCTAGAATGCCAAAATAGAATGTTGGTGTTGCAGAATTCCAAAATAGAATGTTGGGAGTTCTAGAATGCCAAAATAGAATGTTGGGAGTTCTAGAAATCCAAAATAGAATGTTGGTGTTGCAGAATTCCAAAATAGAATGTTGGGAGTTCTAGAATGCCAAAATAGAATGTTGGTATTTCTAGAATTCCAAAATAGAATGTTGGGAGTTCTAGAATGCCAAAATAGAATGTTGGTAGTTCTAGAATGCCAAAATAGAATGTTGGTGTTGCAGAATTCCAAAATAGAATGTTGGGAGTTCTAGAATTCCAAAATAGAATGCTGGGAGTTCTAGAATGCCAAAATAGAATGTTGGGAGTTCTAGAATGCCAAAATAGAATGTTGGTAGTTCTAGAATGCCAAAATAGAATGTTGGGAGTTCTAGAATGCCAAAATAGAATGTTGGTAGTTCTAGAATTCCAAAATAGAATGTTGGTAGTTCTAGAATTCCAAAATAGAATGTTGGTAGTTCTAGAATTCCAAAATAGAATGTTGGGAGTTCTAGAATGCCAAAATAGAATGTTAAGAGTTCTAGAATGCCAAAATAGAATGTTGGGAGTTCTAGAATGCCAAAATAGAATGTTGGGAGTTCTAGAATGCCATAATAGAATGTTGGGAGTTCTAGAATGCCAAAATATAATGTTGGGAGTTCTAGAATGCCAAAATAGAATGTTGGGAGTTCTAGAATGCCAAAATAGAATGTTGGGAGTTCTGGAATGCCACAATAGAATGTTGGGAGTTCTAGAATGCCAAAATAGAATGTTGGGAGTTCTAGAATTCCAAAATAGAATGTTGGTGTTGCAGAATTCCAAAATAGAATGTTTGGAGTTCTAGAATGCCAATATAGAATGTCGGTAGTTCTAGAATTCCAAAATAGAATGTTAGGAGTTCTAGAATGCCAAAATAGAATGTTGGTAGTTCTAGAATTCCAAAATAGAATGTTGGGAGTTCTAGAATGCCAAAATAGAATGTTGGTAGTTCTAGAATGCCAAAATAGAATGTTGGGAGTTCTAGAATGCCAAAATAGAATGTTGGTAGTTCTAGAATTCCAAAATAGAATGTTGGGAGTTCTAGAATGCCAAAATAGAATGTTGGGAGTTCTAGAATGCCAAAATAGAATGTTGGTAGTTCTAGAATTCCAAAATATAATGTTGGGAGTTCTAGAATGCCAAAATAGAATGTTGGGAGTTCTAGAATTCCAAAACAGAATGTTGGTGTTGCAGAATTCAAGAATAGAATGTTGGGAGTTCTAGAATGCCAAAATAGAATGTTGGGAGTTCTAGAATTCCAAAATAGAATGTTGGGAGTTCTATAATTCCAAAATAGAATGCTGGGAGTTCTAGAATGCCAAAATAGAATGTTGGGAGTTCTAGAAATCCAAAATAGAATGTTGGTGTTGCAGAATTCCAAAATAGAATGTTTGGAGTTCTAGAATGCCAAAATAGAATGTTGGTAGTTCTAGAATTCCAAAATAGAATGTTGGGAGTTCTAGAATGCCAAAATAGAATGTTGGGAGTTCTAGAAATCCAAAATAGAATGTTGGTGTTGCAGAATTCCAAAATAGAATGTTTGGAGTTCTAGAATGCCAAAATAGAATGTTGGTAGTTCTAGAATTCCAAAATAGAATGTTGGGAGTTCTAGAATTCCAAAATAGAATGTTGGGAGTTCTAGAATGCCAAAATAGAATGTTGGGAGTTCTAGAAATCCAAAATAGAATGTTGGTGTTGCAGAATTCCAAAATAGAATGTTGGGAGTTCTAGAATGCCAAAATAGAATGTTGGGAGTTCTAGAATGCCACAATAGAATGTTGGGAGTTCTAGAATGCCAAAATAGAATGTTGGGAGTTCTAGAATTCCAAAATAGAATGTTGGTGTTGCAGAATTCCAAAATAGAATGTTTGGAGTTCTAGAATGCCAAAATAGAATGTTGGTAGTTCTAGAATTCCAAAATAGAATGTTGGGAGTTCTAGAATGCCAAAATAGAATGTTGGGAGTTCTAGAAATCCAAAATAGAATGTTGGTGTTGCAGAATTCCAAAATAGAATGTTGGGAGTTCTAGAATGCCAAAATAGAATGTTGGGAGTTCTAGAATGCCAAAATAGAATGTTGGTGTTGCAGAATTCCAAAATAGAATGTTGGGAGTTCTAGAATGCCAAAATAGAATGTTGGGAGTTCTAGAAATCCAAAATAGAATGTTGGTGTTGCAGAATTCCAAAATAGAATGTTGGGAGTTCTAGAATGCCAAAATAGAATGTTGGTATTTCTAGAATTCCAAAATAGAATGTTGGGAGTTCTAGAATGCCAAAATAGAATGTTGGTAGTTCTAGAATGCCAAAATAGAATGTTGGTGTTGCAGAATTCCAAAATAGAATGTTGGGAGTTCTAGAATTCCAAAATAGAATGCTGGGAGTTCTAGAATGCCAAAATAGAATGTTGGGAGTTCTAGAATGCCAAAATAGAATGTTGGTAGTTCTAGAATGCCAAGATAGAATGTTGGGAGTTCTAGAATGCCAAAATAGAATGTTGGTAGTTCTAGAATTCCAAAATAGAATGTTGGTAGTTCTAGAATTCCAAAATAGAATGTTGGTAGTTCTAGAATTCCAAAATAGAATGTTGGGAGTTCTAGAATGCCAAAATAGAATGTTAAGAGTTCTAGAATGCCAAAATAGAATGTTGGGAGTTCTAGAATGCCAAAATAGAATGTTGGGAGTTCTAGAATGCCATAATAGAATGTTGGGAGTTCTAGAATGCCAAAATATAATGTTGGGAGTTCTAGAATGCCAAAATAGAATGTTGGGAGTTCTAGAATGCCAAAATAGAATGTTGGGAGTTCTGGAATGCCACAATAGAATGTTGGGAGTTCTAGAATGCCAAAATAGAATGTTGGGAGTTCTAGAATTCCAAAATAGAATGTTGGTGTTGCAGAATTCCAAAATAGAATGTTTGGAGTTCTAGAATGCCAATATAGAATGTCGGTAGTTCTAGAATTCCAAAATAGAATGTTAGGAGTTCTAGAATGCCAAAATAGAATGTTGGTAGTTCTAGAATTCCAAAATAGAATGTTGGGAGTTCTAGAATGCCAAAATAGAATGTTGGGAGTTCTAGAATTCCAAAATAGAATGTTGGTGTTGCAGAATTCCAAAATAGAATGTTGGGAGTTCTAGAATTCCAAAATAGAATGTTGGGAGTTCTAGAATTCCAAAATAGAATGTTGGGAGTTCAAGAATGCCAAAATAGAATGTTGGGAGTTCTAGAATTCCAAAATAGAATGTTTGGAGTTCTAGAATTCCAAAATAGAATGTTTGGAGTTCTAGAATGCCAAAATAGAATGTTGCTAGTTCTAGAATTCCAAAATAGAATGTTGGGAGTTCTAGAATTCCAAAATAGAATGTTGGGAGTTCAAGAATGCCAAAATAGAATGTTGGGAGTTCTAGAATTCCAAAATAGAATGTTTGGAGTTCTAGAATTCCAAAATAGAATGTTTGGAGTTCTAGAATGCCAAAATAGAATATTGGGAGTTCTAGAATGCCAAAATAGAATGTTGCTAGTTCTAGAATTCCAAAAAAGAATGTTGGTAGTTCGAGAATTCCAAAATAGAATGTTGGTAGTTCTAGAATGCCAAAATAGAATGTTGGGAGTTCTAGAATGCCATAATAGAATGTTGGGAGTTCTAGAATTCCAAAATAGAATGTTTGGAGTTCTAGAATTCCAAAATAGAATGTTTGGAGTTCTAGAATGCCAAACTAGAATGTTGGGAGTTCTAGAATGCCAAAATAGAATGTTGCTAGTTCTAGAATTCCAAAAAAGAATGTTGGTAGTTCGAGAATTCCAAAATAGAATGTTGGGAGTTCTAGAATGCCAAAATAGAATGTTGGGAGTTCTAGAATGCCATAATAGAATGTTGGGAGTTCTAGAATTCCAAAATAGAATGTTTGGAGTTCTAGAATTCCAAAATAGAATGTTTGGAGTTCTAGAATGCCAAAATAGAATGTTGGGAGTTCTAGAATGCCAAAATAGAATGTTGGGAGTTCTAGAAATCCAAAATAGAATGTTGGGAGTTCTAGAAATCCAAAATAGAATGTTGGGAGTTCTAGAATGCCAAAATAGAATGTTGGGAATTCTAGAATGCCAAAATAGAATGTTGGGAGTTCTAGAATGCCAAAATAGAATGTTGGGAGTTCTAGAATTCCAAAATAGAATGTTGGGAGTTCTAGAATGCCAAAATAGAATGTTGGGAGTTCTAGAAATCCAAAATAGAATGTTGGTGTTGCAGAATTCCAAAATAGAATGTTGGGAGTTCTAGAATGCCAAAATAGAATGTTGGTATTTCTAGAATTCCAAAATAGAATGTTGGGAGTTCTAGAATGCCAAAATAGAATGTTGGTGTTGCAGAATTCCAAAATAGAATGTTGGGAGTTCTAGAATTCCAAAATAGAATGCTGGGAGTTCTAGAAATCCAAAATAGAATGTTGGTGTTGCAGAATTCCAAAATAGAATGTTTGGAGTTCTAGAATGCCAAAATAGAATGTTGGTAGTTCTAGAATTCCAAAATAGAATGTTGGGAGTTCTAGAATGCCAAAATAGAATGTTGGGAGTTCTAGAAATCCAAAATAGAATGTTGGTGTTGCAGAATTCCAAAATAGAATGTTTGGAGTTCTAGAATGCCAAAATAGAATGTTGGTAGTTCTAGAATTCCAAAATAGATTGTTGGGAGTTCTAGAATGCCAAAATAGAATGTTGGGAGTTCTAGAAATCCAAAATAGAATGTTGGTGTTGCAGAATTCCAAAATAGAATGTTGGGAGTTCTAGAATGCCAAAATAGAATGTTGGTAGTTGTAGAATTCCAAAATAGAATGTTGGGAGTTCTAGAATGCCAAAATAGAATGTTGGGAGTTCTAGAATGCCACAATAGAATGTTGGGAGTTCTAGAATGACAAAATAGAATGTTGGGAGTTCTAGAATTCCAAAATAGAATGTTGGTGTTGCAGAATTCCAAAATAGAATGTTTGGAGTTCTAGAATGCCAAAATAGAATGTTGGTAGTTCTAGAATTCCAAAATAGAATGTTGGGAGTTCTAGAATGCCAAAATAGAATGTTGGGAGTTCTAGAAATCCAAAATAGAATGTTGGTGTTGCAGAATTCCAAAATAGAATGTTGGGAGTTCTAGAATGCCAAAATAGAATGTTGGGAGTTCTAGAATGCCAAAATAGAATGTTGGTGTTGCAGAATGCCAAAATAGAATGTTGGTGTTGCAGAATTCCAAAATATAATGTTGGGAGTTCTAGAATGCCAAAATAGAATGTTGGGAGTTCTAGAAATCCAAAATAGAATGTTGGTGTTGCAGAATTCCAAAATAGAATGTTGGGAGTTCTAGAATGCCAAAATAGAATGTTGGTAGTTCTAGAATGCCAAAATAGAATGTTGGTGTTGCAGAATTCCAAAATAGAATGTTGGGAGTTCTATAATTCCAAAATAGAATGCTGGGAGTTCTAGAATGCCAAAATAGAATGTTGGGAGTTCTAGAAATCCAAAATAGAATGTTGGTGTTGCAGAATTCCAAAATAGAATGTTTGGAGTTCTAGAATGCCAAAATAGAATGTTGGTAGTTCTAGAATTCCAAAATAGAATGTTGGGAGTTCTAGAATGCCAAAATAGAATGTTGGGAGTTCTAGAAATCCAAAATAGAATGTTGGTGTTGCTGAATTCCAAAATAGAATGTTGGGAGTTCTAGAATGCCAAAATAGAATGTTGGTAGTTGTAGAATTCCAAAATAGAATGTTGGGAGTTCTAGAATGCCAAAATAGAATGTTGGGAGTTCTAGAATGCCAAAATAGAATGTTGGTGTTGCAGAATTCCAAAATAGAATGTTTGGAGTTCTAGAATGCCAAAATAGAATGTTGGTAGTTCTAGAATGCCAAAATAGAATGTTGGGAGTTCTAGAATGCCAAAATAGAATGTTGGGAGTTCTAGAAATCCAAAATAGAATGTTGGTGTTGCAGAATGCCAAAATAGAATGTTGGGAGTTCTAGAAATCCAAAATAGAATGTTGGTGTTGCAGAATTCCAAAATAGAATGTTGGGAGTTCTAGAATGCCAAAATAGAATGTTGGGAGTTCTAGAATGCCAAAATAGAATGTTGGTGTTGCAGAATGCCAAAATAGAATGTTGGTGTTGCAGAATTCCAAAATAGAATGTTGGGAGTTCTAGAATGCCAAAATAGAATGTTGGGAGTTCTAGAAATCCAAAATAGAATGTTGGTGTTGCAGAATTCCAAAATAGAATGTTGGGAGTTCTAGAATGCCAAAATAGAATGTTGGTAGTTGTAGAATTCCAAAATAGAATGTTGGGAGTTCTAGAATGCCAAAATAGAATGTTGGGAGTTCTAGAATGCCACAATAGAATGTTGGGAGTTCTAGAATGATAAAATAGAATGTTGGGAGTTCTAGAATTCCAAAATAGAATGTTGGTGTTGCAGAATTTCAAAATAGAATGTTTGGAGTTCTAGAATGCCAAAATAGAATGTTGGTAGTTCTAGAATTCCAAAATAGAATGTTGGGAGTTCTAGAATGCCAAAATAGAATGTTGGGAGTTCTAGAAATCCAAAATAGAATGTTGGTGTTGCAGAATTCCAAAATAGAATGTTGGGAGTTCTAGAATGCCAAAATAGAATGTTGGGAGTTCTAGAATGCCAAAATAGAATGTTGGTGTTGCAGAATGCCAAAATAGAATGTTGGTGTTGCAGAATTCCAAAATAGAATGTTGGGAGTTCTAGAATGCCAAAATAGAATGTTGGGAGTTCTAGAAATCCAAAATAGAATGTTGGTGTTGCAGAATTCCAAAATAGAATGTTGGGAGTTCTAGAATGCCAAAATAGAATGTTGGTATTTCTAGAATTTCAAAATAGAATGTTGGGAGTTCTAGAATGCCAAAATAGAATGTTGGTAGTTCTAGAATGTCAAAATAGAATGTTGGTGTTGCAGAATTCCAAAATAGAATGTTGGGAGTTCTAGAATTCCAAAATAGAATGCTGGGAGTTCTAGAATGCCAAAATAGAATGTTGGGAGTTCTAGAAATCCAAAATAGAATGTTGGTGTTGCAGAATTCCAAAATAGAATGTTTGGAGTTCTAGAATGCCAAAATAGAATGTTGGTAGTTCTAGAATTCCAAAATAGAATGTTGGGAGTTCTAGAATGCCAAAATAGAATGTTGGGAGTTCTAGAAATCCAAAATAGAATGTTGGTGTTGCAGAATTCCAAAATAGAATGTTAGGAGTTCTAGAATGCCAAAATAGAATGTTGGTAGTTCTAGAATTCCAAAATAGAATGTTGGGAGTTCTAGAATGCCAAAATAGAATGTTGGGAGTTCTAGAATTCCAAAATAGAATGTTGGTGTTGCAGAATTCCAAAATAGAATGTTGGGAGTTCTAGAATTCCAAAATAGAATGTTGGGAGTTCTAGAATTCCAAAATAGAATGTTGGGAGTTCAAGAATGCCAAAATAGAATGTTGGGAGTTCTAGAATGCCAAAATAGAATGTTGGGAGTTCTAGAATGCCAAAATAGAATGTTGGGAGTTCTAGAATGCCAAAATAGAATGTTGGGAGTTCTAGAATGCCACAATAGAATGTTGGGAGTTCTAGAATGACAAAATAGAATGTTGGGAGTTCTAGAATTCCAAAATAGAATGTTGGTGTTGCAGAATTCCAAAATAGAATGTTGGGAGTTCTAGAATGCCAAAATAGAATGTTGGTAGTTGTAGAATTCCAAAATAGAATGTTGGGAGTTCTAGAATGCCAAAATAGAATGTTGGGAGTTCTAGAATTCCAAAATAGAATGTTGGGAGTTCAAGAATGCCAAAATAGAATGTTGGGAGTTCTAGAATTCCAAAATAGAATGTTTGGAGTTCTAGAATTCCAAAATAGAATGTTTGGAGTTCTAGAATGCCAAAATAGAATGTTGGGAGTTCTAGAATGCCAAAATAGAATGTTGCTAGTTCTAGAATTCCAAAAAAGAATGTTGGTAGTTCGAGAATTCCAAAATAGAATGTTGGGAGTTCTAGAATGCCAAAATAGAATGTTGGGAGTTCTAGAAATCCAAAATAGAATGTTGGTGTTGCAGAATTCCAAAATAGAATGTTGGGAGTTCTAGAATGCCAAAATAGAATGTTGGTATTTCTAGAATTCCAAAATAGAATGTTGGGAGTTCTAGAATGCCAAAATAGAATGTTGGGAGTTCTAGAAATCCAAAATAGAATGTTGGTGTTGCAGAATTCCAAAATAGAATGTTGGGAGTTCTAGAATGCCAAAATAGAATGTTGGGAGTTCTAGAATGCCAAAATAGAATGTTGGTAGTTCTAGAATGCCAAAATAGAATGTTGGTGTTGCAGAATTCCAAAATAGAATGTTGGGAGTTCTAGAATTCCAAAATAGAATGCTGGGAGTTCTAGAATGCCAAAATAGAATGTTGGGAGTTCTAGAAATCCAAAATAGAATGTTGGTGTTGCAGAATTCCAAAATAGAATGTTTGGAGTTCTAGAATGCCAAAATAGAATGTTGGTAGTTCTAGAATTCCAAAATAGAATGTTGGGAGTTCTAGAATGCCAAAATAGAATGTTGGGAGTTCTAGAAATCCAAAATAGAATGTTGGTGTTGCAGAATTCCAAAATAGAATGTTGGGAGTTCTAGAATGCCAAAATAGAATGTTGGTAGTTGTAGAATTCCAAAATAGAATGTTGGGAGTTCTAGAATGCCAAAATAGAATGTTGGGAGTTCTAGAATGCCAAAATAGAATGTTGGTGTTGCAGAATTCCAAAATAGAATGTTTGGAGTTCTAGAATGCCAAAATAGAATGTTGGTAGTTCTAGAATTCCAAAATAGAATGTTGGGAGTTCTAGAATGCCAAAATAGAATGTTGGGAGTTCTAGAAATCCAAAATAGAATGTTGGTGTTGCAGAATTCCAAAATAGAATGTTGGGAGTTCTAGAATGCCAAAATAGTATGTTGGTAGTTGTAGAATTCCAAAATAGAATGTTGGGAGTTCTAGAATGCCAAAATAGAATGTTGGGAGTTCTAGAAATCCAAAATAGAATGTTGGGAGTTCTAGAATGCCAAAATAGAATGTTGGGAGTTCTAGAATGCCAAAATAGAATGTTGGTGTTGCAGAATGCCAAAATAGAATGTTGGTGTTGCAGAATTCCAAAATAGAATGTTGGGAGTTCTAGAATGCCAAAATAGAATGTTGGGAGTTCTAGAAATCCAAAATAGAATGTTGGTGTTGCAGAATTCCAAAATAGAATGTTGGGAGTTCTAGAATGCCAAAATAGAATGTTGGTAGTTGTAGAATTCCAAAATAGAATGTTGGGAGTTCTAGAATGCCAAAATAGAATGTTGGGAGTTCTAGAATGCCACAATAGAATGTTGGGAGTTCTAGAATGACAAAATAGAATGTTGGGAGTTCTAGAATTCCAAAATAGAATGTTGATGTTGCAGAATTTCAAAATAGAATGTTTGGAGTTCTAGAATGCCAAAATAGAATGTTGGTAGTTCTAGAATTCCAAAATAGAATGTTGGGAGTTCTAGAATGCCAAAATAGAATGTTGGGAGTTCTAGAAATCCAAAATAGAATGTTGGTGTTGCAGAATTCCAAAATAGAATGTTGGGAGTTCTAGAATGCCAAAATAGAATGTTGGGAGTTCTAGAATGCCAAAATAGAATGTTGGTGTTGCAGAATGCCAAAATAGAATGTTGGTGTTGCAGAATTCCAAAATAGAATGTTGGGAGTTCTAGAATGCCAAAATAGAATGTTGGGAGTTCTAGAAATCCAAAATAGAATGTTGGTGTTGCAGAATTCCAAAATAGAATGTTGGGAGTTCTAGAATTCCAAAATAGAATGTTGGGAGTTCTAGAATTCCAAAATAGAATGTTGGGAGTTCAAGAATGCCAAAATAGAATGTTGGGAGTTCTAGAATGCCAAAATAGAATGTTGGGAGTTCTAGAATGCCAAAATAGAATGTTGGGAGTTCTAGAATGCCAAAATAGAATGTTGGGAGTTCTAGAATGCCACAATAGAATGTTGGGAGTTCTAGAATTCCAAAATAGAATGTTGGTGTTGCAGAATTCCAAAATAGAATGTTGGGAGTTCTAGAATTCCAAAATAGAATGTTGGGAGTTCTAGAATTCCAAAATAGAATGTTGGTGTTGCAGAATGCCAAAATAGAATGTTGGTGTTGCAGAATTCCAAAATAGAATGTTGGGAGTTCTAGAATGCCAAAATAGAATGTTGGGAGTTCTAGAATTCCAAAATAGAATGCTGGTGTTGCAGAATTCCAAAATAGAATGTTGGGAGTTCTAGAATTCCAAAATAGAATGTTGGGAGTTCTAGAATTCCAAAATAGAATGTTGGGAGTTCAAGAATGCCAAAATAGAATGTTGGGAGTTCTAGAATGCCAAAATAGAATGTTGGGAGTTCTAGAATGCCAAAATAGAATGTTGGGAGTTCTAGAATGCCAAAATAGAATGTTGGGAGTTCTAGAATGCCACAATAGAATGTTGGGAGTTCTAGAATGACAAAATAGAATGTTGGGAGTTCTAGAATTCCAAAATAGAATGTTGGTGTTGCAGAATTCCAAAATAGAATGTTGGGAGTTCTAGAATGCCAAAATAGAATGTTGGTAGTTGTAGAATTCCAAAATAGAATGTTTGGAGTTCTAGAATGCCAAAATAGAATGTTGGGAGTTCTAGAATTCCAAAATAGAATGTTGGGAGTTCAAGAATGCCAAAATAGAATGTTGGGAGTTCTAGAATTCCAAAATAGAATGTTTGGAGTTCTAGAATTCCAAAATAGAATGTTTGGAGTTCTAGAATGCCAAAATAGAATGTTGGGAGTTCTAGAATGCCAAAATAGAATGTTGCTAGTTCTAGAATTCCAAAAAAGAATGTTGGTAGTTCGAGAATTCCAAAATAGAATGTTGGGAGTTCTAGAATGCCAAAATAGAATGTTGGGAGTTCTAGAATGCCATAATAGAATGTTGGGAGTTCTAGAATTCCAAAATAGAATGTTTGGAGTTCTAGAATTCCAAAATAGAATGTTGGGAGTTCTAGAATTCCAAAGTAGAATGCTGATGTTGCAGAATTCCAAAATAGAATGTTGGGAGTTCTAGAATTCCAAAATAGAATGTTTGGAGTTCTAGAATTCCAAAATAGAATGTTGGGAGTTCTAGAATGCCAAAATAGAATGTTAAGAGTTCTAGAATGCCAAAATAGAATGTTGGTAGTTCTAGAATTCCAAAATAGAATGTTGGGAGTTCTAGAATGCCAAAATAGAATGTTGGGAGTTCTAGAAATCCAAAATAGAATGTTGGGAGTTCTAGAATGCCAAAATAGAATGTTGGGAGTTCTAGAATGCCAAAATAGAATGTTGGTGTTGCAGAATGCCAAAATAGAATGTTGGTGTTGCAGAATTCCAAAATAGAATGTTGGGAGTTCTAGAATGCCAAAATAGAATGTTGGGAGTTCTAGAAATCCAAAATAGAATGTTGGTGTTGCAGAATTCCAAAATAGAATGTTGGGAGTTCTAGAATGCCAAAATAGAATGTTGGTAGTTGTAGAATTCCAAAATAGAATGTTGGGAGTTCTAGAATGCCAAAATAGAATGTTGGGAGTTCTAGAATGCCACAATAGAATGTTGGGAGTTCTAGAATGACAAAATAGAATGTTGGGAGTTCTAGAATTCCAAAATAGAATGTTGATGTTGCAGAATTTCAAAATAGAATGTTTGGAGTTCTAGAATGCCAAAATAGAATGTTGGTAGTTCTAGAATTCCAAAATAGAATGTTGGGAGTTCTAGAATGCCAAAATAGAATGTTGGGAGTTCTAGAAATCCAAAATAGAATGTTGGTGTTGCAGAATTCCAAAATAGAATGTTGGGAGTTCTAGAATGCCAAAATAGAATGTTGGGAGTTCTAGAATGCCAAAATAGAATGTTGGTGTTGCAGAATGCCAAAATAGAATGTTGGTGTTGCAGAATTCCAAAATAGAATGTTGGGAGTTCTAGAATGCCAAAATAGAATGTTGGGAGTTCTAGAAATCCAAAATAGAATGTTGGTGTTGCAGAATTCCAAAATAGAATGTTGGGAGTTCTAGAATTCCAAAATAGAATGTTGGGAGTTCTAGAATTCCAAAATAGAATGTTGGGAGTTCAAGAATGCCAAAATAGAATGTTGGGAGTTCTAGAATGCCAAAATAGAATGTTGGGAGTTCTAGAATGCCAAAATAGAATGTTGGGAGTTCTAGAATGCCAAAATAGAATGTTGGGAGTTCTAGAATGCCACAATAGAATGTTGGGAGTTCTAGAATTCCAAAATAGAATGTTGGTGTTGCAGAATTCCAAAATAGAATGTTGGGAGTTCTAGAATTCCAAAATAGAATGTTGGGAGTTCTAGAATTCCAAAATAGAATGTTGGTGTTGCAGAATGCCAAAATAGAATGTTGGTGTTGCAGAATTCCAAAATAGAATGTTGGGAGTTCTAGAATGCCAAAATAGAATGTTGGGAGTTCTAGAATTCCAAAATAGAATGCTGGTGTTGCAGAATTCCAAAATAGAATGTTGGGAGTTCTAGAATTCCAAAATAGAATGTTGGGAGTTCTAGAATTCCAAAATAGAATGTTGGGAGTTCAAGAATGCCAAAATAGAATGTTGGGAGTTCTAGAATGCCAAAATAGAATGTTGGGAGTTCTAGAATGCCAAAATAGAATGTTGGGAGTTCTAGAATGCCAAAATAGAATGTTGGGAGTTCTAGAATGCCACAATAGAATGTTGGGAGTTCTAGAATGACAAAATAGAATGTTGGGAGTTCTAGAATTCCAAAATAGAATGTTGGTGTTGCAGAATTCCAAAATAGAATGTTGGGAGTTCTAGAATGCCAAAATAGAATGTTGGTAGTTGTAGAATTCCAAAATAGAATGTTTGGAGTTCTAGAATGCCAAAATAGAATGTTGGGAGTTCTAGAATTCCAAAATAGAATGTTGGGAGTTCAAGAATGCCAAAATAGAATGTTGGGAGTTCTAGAATTCCAAAATAGAATGTTTGGAGTTCTAGAATTCCAAAATAGAATGTTTGGAGTTCTAGAATGCCAAAATAGAATGTTGGGAGTTCTAGAATGCCAAAATAGAATGTTGCTAGTTCTAGAATTCCAAAAAAGAATGTTGGTAGTTCGAGAATTCCAAAATAGAATGTTGGGAGTTCTAGAATGCCAAAATAGAATGTTGGGAGTTCTAGAATGCCATAATAGAATGTTGGGAGTTCTAGAATTCCAAAATAGAATGTTTGGAGTTCTAGAATTCCAAAATAGAATGTTGGGAGTTCTAGAATTCCAAAGTAGAATGCTGATGTTGCAGAATTCCAAAATAGAATGTTGGGAGTTCTAGAATTCCAAAATAGAATGTTTGGAGTTCTAGAATTCCAAAATAGAATGTTGGGAGTTCTAGAATGCCAAAATAGAATGTTAAGAGTTCTAGAATGCCAAAATAGAATGTTGGGAGTTCTAGAATGCCAAAATAGAATGTTGGGAGTTCTAGAATGCCAAAATAGAATGTTGGGAGTTCTAGAATGCCAAAATAGAATGTTGGGAGTTCTAGAATGCCAAAATAGAATGTTGGTAGTTCTAGAATTCCAAAATATAATGTTGGGAGTTCTAGAATGCCAAAATAGAATGTTGGGAGTTCTAGAATTCCAAAACAGAATGTTGGTGTTGCATAATTCAAGAATAGAATGTTGGGAGTTCTAGAATGCCAAATAGAATTTTGGGAGTTCTAGAATGCCAAAATAGAATGTTGGGAGTTCTAGAAATCCAAAATAGAATGTTGGTGTTGCAGAATTCCAAAATAGAATGTTGGGAGTTCTAGAATTCCAAAGTAGAATGCTGATGTTGCAGAATTCCAAAATAGAATGTTGGGAGTTCAAGAATGCCAAAATAGAATGTTGGGAGTTCTAGAATTCCAAAATAGAATGTTTGGAGTTCTAGAATTCCAAAATAGAATGTTTGGAGTTCTAGAATGCCAAAATAGAATGTTGCTAGTTCTAGAATTCCAAAATAGAATGTTGGGAGTTCTAGAATTCCAAAACAGAATGTTGGGAGTTCAAGAATGCCAAAATAGAATGTTGGGAGTTCTAGAATTCCAAAATAGAATGTTTGGAGTTCTAGAATTCCAAAATAGAATGTTGGGAGTTCTAGAATGCCAAAATAGAATGTTAAGAGTTCTAGAATGCCAAAATAGAATGTTGGGAGTTCTAGAATGCCAAAATAGAATGTTGGGAGTTCTAGAATGCCAAAATAGAATGTTGGGAGTTCTAGAATGCCAAAATAGAATGTTGGGAGTTCTAGAATGCCAAAATAGAATGTTGGTAGTTCTAGAATTCCAAAATATAATGTTGGGAGTTCTAGAATGCCAAAATAGAATGTTGGGAGTTCTAGAATTCCAAAACAGAATGTTGGTGTTGCAGAATTCAAGAATAGAATGTTGGGAGTTCTAGAATGCCAAAATAGAATGTTGGGAGTTCTAGAATGCCAAAATAGAATGTTGGGAGTTCTAGAAATCCAAAATAGAATGTTGGTGTTGCAGAATTCAAGAATAGAATGTTGGGAGTTCTAGAATTCCAAAATAGAATGCTGGGAGTTCTAGAATGCCAAAATAGAATGTTGGGAGTTCTAGAAATCCAAAATAGAATGTTGGTGTTGCAGAATTCCAAAATAGAATGTTTGGAGTTCTAGAATGCCAAAATAGAATGTTGGTAGTTCTAGAATTCCAAAATAGAATGTTGGGAGTTCTAGAATGCCAAAATAGAATGTTGGGAGTTCTAGAAATCCAAAATAGAATGTTGGTGTTGCAGAATTCCAAAATAGAATGTTTGGAGTTCTAGAATGCCAAAATAGAATGTTGGTAGTTCTAGAATTCCAAAATAGAATGTTGGGAGTTCTAGAATTCCAAAATAGAATGTTGGGAGTTCTAGAATGCCAAAATAGAATGTTGGGAGTTCTAGAAATCCAAAATAGAATGTTGGTGTTGCAGAATTCCAAAATAGAATGTTGGGAGTTCTAGAATGCCAGAATAGAATGTTGGGAGTTCTAGAATGCCAAAATAGAATGTTGGTGTTGCAGAATGCCAAAATAGAATGTTGGTGTTGCAGAATTCCAAAATATAATGTTGGGAGTTCTAGAATGCCAAAATAGAATGTTGGGAGTTCTAGAAATCCAAAATAGAATGTTGGTGTTGCAGAATTCCAAAATAGAATGTTGGGAGTTCTAGAATGCCAAAATAGAATGTTGGTAGTTCTAGAATGCCAAAATAGAATGTTGGTGTTGCAGAATTCCAAAATAGAATGTTGGGAGTTCTATAATTCCAAAATAGAATGCTGGGAGTTCTAGAATGCCAAAATAGAATGTTGGGAGTTCTAGAAATCCAAAATAGAATGTTGGTGTTGCAGAATTCCAAAATAGAATGTTTGGAGTTCTAGAATGCCAAAATAGAATGTTGGTAGTTCTAGAATTCCAAAATAGAATGTTGGGAGTTCTAGAATGCCAAAATAGAATGTTGGGAGTTCTAGAAATCCAAAATAGAATGTTGGTGTTGCTGAATTCCAAAATAGAATGTTGGGAGTTCTAGAATGCCAAAATAGAATGTTGGTAGTTGTAGAATTCCAAAATAGAATGTTGGGAGTTCTAGAATGCCAAAATAGAATGTTGGGAGTTCTAGAATGCCAAAATAGAATGTTGGTGTTGCAGAATTCCAAAATAGAATGTTTGGAGTTCTAGAATGCCAAAATAGAATGTTGGTAGTTCTAGAATGCCAAAATAGAATGTTGGGAGTTCTAGAATGCCAAAATAGAATGTTGGGAGTTCTAGAAATCCAAAATAGAATGTTGGTGTTGCAGAATTCCAAAATAGAATGTTGGGAGTTCTAGAATGCCAAAATAGAATGTTGGTAGTTGTAGAATTCCAAAATAGAATGTTGGGAGTTCTAGAATGCCAAAATAGAATGTTGGGAGTTCTAGAATGCCACAAAAGAATGTTGGGAGTTCTAGAATGACAAAATAGAATGTTGGGAGTTCTAGAATTCCAAAATAGAATGTTGGTGTTGCAGAATTTCTAAATAGAATGTTTGGAGTTCTAGAATGCCAAAATAGAATGTTGGTAGTTCTAGAAATCCAAAATAGAATGTTGGGAGTTCTAGAATGCCAAAATAGAATGTTGGGAGTTCTAGAAATCCAAAATAGAATGTTGGTGTTGCAGAATTCCAAAATAGAATGTTGGGAGTTCTAGAATGCCAAAATAGAATGTTGGGAGTTCTAGAATGCCAAAATAGAATGTTGGTGTTGCAGAATGCCAAAATAGAATGTTGGTGTTGCAGAATTCCAAAATAGAATGTTGGGAGTTCTAGAATGCCAAAATAGAATGTTGGGAGTTCTAGAAATCCAAAATAGAATGTTGGTGTTGCAGAATTCCAAAATAGAATGTTGGGAGTTCTAGAATGCCAAAATAGAATGTTGGTAGTTGTAGAATTCCAAAATAGAATGTTGGGAGTTCTAGAATGCCAAAATAGAATGTTGGGAGTTCTAGAAATCCAAAATAGAATGTTGGTGTTGCAGAATTCCAAAATAGAATGTTTGGAGTTCTAGAATGCCAAAATAGAATGTTGGTAGTTCTAGAATTCCAAAATAGAATGTTGGGAGTTCTAGAATGCCAAAATAGAATGTTGGGAGTTCTAGAAATCCAAAATAGAATGTTGGTGTTGCAGAATTCCAAAATAGAATGTTTGGAGTTCTAGAATGCCAAAATAGAATGTTGGTAGTTCTAGAATTCCAAAATAGAATGTTGGGAGTTCTAGAATGCCAAAATAGAATGTTGGGAGTTCTAGAAATCCAAAATAGAATGTTGGTGTTGCAGAATTCCAAAATAGAATGTTAGGAGTTCTAGAATGCCAAAATAGAATGTTGGTAGTTCTAGAATTCCAAAATAGAATGTTGGGAGTTCTAGAATGCCAAAATAGAATGTTGGGAGTTCTAGAATTCCAAAATAGAATGTTGGTGTTGCAGAATTCCAAAATAGAATGTTGGGAGTTCTAGAATTCCAAAATAGAATGTTGGGAGTTCTAGAATTCCAAAATAGAATGTTGGGAGTTCAAGAATGCCAAAATAGAATGTTGGGAGTTCTAGAATGCCAAAATAGAATGTTGGGAGTTCTAGAATGCCAAAATAGAATGTTGGGAGTTCTAGAATGCCAAAATAGAATGTTGGGAGTTCTAGAATGCCACAATAGAATGTTGGGAGTTCTAGAATGACAAAATAGAATGTTGGGAGTTCTAGAATGCCAAAATAGAATGTTGGGAGTTCTAGAATGCCAAAATAGAATGTTGCTAGTTCTAGAATTCCAAAAAAGAATGTTGGTAGTTCGAGAATTCCAAAATAGAATGTTGGGAGTTCTAGAATGCCAAAATAGAATGTTTGGAGTTCTAGAAATCCAAAATAGAATGTTGGTGTTGCAGAATTCCAAAATAGAATGTTGGGAGTTCTAGAATGCCAAAATAGAATGTTGGTATTTCTAGAATTCCAAAATAGAATGTTGGGAGTTCTAGAATGCCAAAATAGAATGTTGGGAGTTCTAGAAATCCAAAATAGAATGTTGGTGTTGCAGAATTCCAAAATAGAATGTTGGGAGTTCTAGAATGCCAAAATAGAATGTTGGGAGTTCTAGAATGCCAAAATAGAATGTTGGTAGTTCTAGAATGCCAAAATAGAATGTTGGTGTTGCAGAATTCCAAAATAGAATGTTGGGAGTTCTAGAATTCCAAAATAGAATGCTGGGAGTTCTAGAATGCCAAAATAGAATGTTGGGAGTTCTAGAAATCCAAAATAGAATGTTGGTGTTGCAGAATTCCAAAATAGAATGTTTGGAGTTCTAGAATGCCAAAATAGAATGTTGGTAGTTCTAGAATTCCAAAATAGAATGTTGGGAGTTCTAGAATGCCAAAATAGAATGTTGGGAGTTCTAGAAATCCAAAATAGAATGTTGGTGTTGCAGAATTCCAAAATAGAATGTTGGGAGTTCTAGAATGCCAAAATAGAATGTTGGTAGTTGTAGAATTCCAAAATAGAATGTTGGGAGTTCTAGAATGCCAAAATAGAATGTTGGGAGTTCTAGAATGCCAAAATAGAATGTTGGTGTTGCAGAATTCCAAAATAGAATGTTGGGAGTTCTAGAATGCCAAAATAGAATGTTGGGAGTTCTAGAAATCCAAAATAGAATGTTGGTGTTGCAGAATTCCAAAATAGAATGTTGGGAGTTCTAGAATTCCAAAATAGAATGTTGGGAGTTCTAGAATTCCAAAATAGAATGTTGGGAGTTCAAGAATGCCAAAATAGAATGTTGGGAGTTCTAGAATGCCAAAATAGAATGTTGGGAGTTCTAGAATGCCAAAATAGAATGTTGGGAGTTCTAGAATGCCAAAATAGAATGTTGGGAGTTCTAGAATGCCACAATAGAATGTTGGGAGTTCTAGAATTCCAAAATAGAATGTTGGTGTTGCAGAATTCCAAAATAGAATGTTGGGAGTTCTAGAATTCCAAAATAGAATGTTGGGAGTTCTAGAATTCCAAAATAGAATGTTGGTGTTGCAGAATGCCAAAATAGAATGTTGGTGTTGCAGAATTCCAAAATAGAATGTTGGGAGTTCTAGAATGCCAAAATAGAATGTTGGGAGTTCTAGAATTCCAAAATAGAATGCTGGTGTTGCAGAATTCCAAAATAGAATGTTGGGAGTTCTAGAATTCCAAAATAGAATGTTGGGAGTTCTAGAATTCCAAAATAGAATGTTGGGAGTTCAAGAATGCCAAAATAGAATGTTGGGAGTTCTAGAATGCCAAAATAGAATGTTGGGAGTTCTAGAATGCCAAAATAGAATGTTGGGAGTTCTAGAATGCCAAAATAGAATGTTGGGAGTTCTAGAATGCCACAATAGAATGTTGGGAGTTCTAGAATGACAAAATAGAATGTTGGGAGTTCTAGAATTCCAAAATAGAATGTTGGTGTTGCAGAATTCCAAAATAGAATGTTGGGAGTTCTAGAATGCCAAAATAGAATGTTGGTAGTTGTAGAATTCCAAAATAGAATGTTTGGAGTTCTAGAATGCCAAAATAGAATGTTGGGAGTTCTAGAATTCCAAAATAGAATGTTGGGAGTTCAAGAATGCCAAAATAGAATGTTGGGAGTTCTAGAATTCCAAAATAGAATGTTTGGAGTTCTAGAATTCCAAAATAGAATGTTTGGAGTTCTAGAATGCCAAAATAGAATGTTGGGAGTTCTAGAATGCCAAAATAGAATGTTGCTAGTTCTAGAATTCCAAAAAAGAATGTTGGTAGTTCGAGAATTCCAAAATAGAATGTTGGGAGTTCTAGAATGCCAAAATAGAATGTTGGGAGTTCTAGAATGCCATAATAGAATGTTGGGAGTTCTAGAATTCCAAAATAGAATGTTTGGAGTTCTAGAATTCCAAAATAGAATGTTGGGAGTTCTAGAATTCCAAAATAGAATGCTGATGTTGCAGAATTCCAAAATAGAATGTTGGGAGTTCTAGAATTCCAAAATAGAATGTTTGGAGTTCTAGAATTCCAAAATAGAATGTTGGGAGTTCTAGAATGCCAAAATAGAATGTTAAGAGTTCTAGAATGCCAAAATAGAATGTTGGGAGTTCTAGAATGCCAAAATAGAATGTTGGGAGTTCTAGAATGCCAAAATAGAATGTTGGGAGTTCTAGAATGCCAAAATAGAATGTTGGGAGTTCTAGAATGCCAAAATAGAATGTTGGTAGTTCTAGAATTCCAAAATATAATGTTGGGAGTTCTAGAATGCCAAAATAGAATGTTGGGAGTTCTAGAATTCCAAAACAGAATGTTGGTGTTGCATAATTCAAGAATAGAATGTTGGGAGTTCTAGAATGCCAAATAGAATTTTGGGAGTTCTAGAATGCCAAAATAGAATGTTGGGAGTTCTAGAAATCCAAAATAGAATGTTGGTGTTGCAGAATTCCAAAATAGAATGTTGGGAGTTCTAGAATTCCAAAGTAGAATGCTGATGTTGCAGAATTCCAAAATAGAATGTTGGGAGTTCAAGAATGCCAAAATAGAATGTTGGGAGTTCTAGAATTCCAAAATAGAATGTTTGGAGTTCTAGAATTCCAAAATAGAATGTTTGGAGTTCTAGAATGCCAAAATAGAATGTTGCTAGTTCTAGAATTCCAAAATAGAATGTTGGGAGTTCTAGAATTCCAAAACAGAATGTTGGGAGTTCAAGAATGCCAAAATAGAATGTTGGGAGTTCTAGAATTCCAAAATAGAATGTTTGGAGTTCTAGAATTCCAAAATAGAATGTTGGGAGTTCTAGAATGCCAAAATAGAATGTTAAGAGTTCTAGAATGCCAAAATAGAATGTTGGGAGTTCTAGAATGCCAAAATAGAATGTTGGGAGTTCTAGAATGCCAAAATAGAATGTTGGGAGTTCTAGAATGCCAAAATAGAATGTTGGGAGTTCTAGAATGCCAAAATAGAATGTTGGTAGTTCTAGAATTCCAAAATATAATGTTGGGAGTTCTAGAATGCCAAAATAGAATGTTGGGAGTTCTAGAATTCCAAAACAGAATGTTGGTGTTGCAGAATTCAAGAATAGAATGTTGGGAGTTCTAGAATGCCAAAATAGAATGTTGGGAGTTCTAGAATGCCAAAATAGAATGTTGGGAGTTCTAGAAATCCAAAATAGAATGTTGGTGTTGCAGAATTCAAGAATAGAATGTTGGGAGTTCTAGAATTCCAAAATAGAATGCTGGGAGTTCTAGAATGCCAAAATAGAATGTTGGGAGTTCTAGAAATCCAAAATAGAATGTTGGTGTTGCAGAATTCCAAAATAGAATGTTTGGAGTTCTAGAATGCCAAAATAGAATGTTGGTAGTTCTAGAATTCCAAAATAGAATGTTGGGAGTTCTAGAATGCCAAAATAGAATGTTGGGAGTTCTAGAAATCCAAAATAGAATGTTGGTGTTGCAGAATTCCAAAATAGAATGTTTGGAGTTCTAGAATGCCAAAATAGAATGTTGGTAGTTCTAGAATTCCAAAATAGAATGTTGGGAGTTCTAGAATTCCAAAATAGAATGTTGGGAGTTCTAGAATGCCAAAATAGAATGTTGGGAGTTCTAGAAATCCAAAATAGAATGTTGGTGTTGCAGAATTCCAAAATAGAATGTTGGGAGTTCTAGAATGCCAAAATAGAATGTTGGGAGTTCTAGAATGCCAAAATAGAATGTTGGTGTTGCAGAATGCCAAAATAGAATGTTGGTGTTGCAGAATTCCAAAATATAATGTTGGGAGTTCTAGAATGCCAAAATAGAATGTTGGGAGTTCTAGAAATCCAAAATAGAATGTTGGTGTTGCAGAATTCCAAAATAGAATGTTGGGAGTTCTAGAATGCCAAAATAGAATGTTGGTAGTTCTAGAATGCCAAAATAGAATGTTGGTGTTGCAGAATTCCAAAATAGAATGTTGGGAGTTCTATAATTCCAAAATAGAATGCTGGGAGTTCTAGAATGCCAAAATAGAATGTTGGGAGTTCTAGAAATCCAAAATAGAATGTTGGTGTTGCAGAATTCCAAAATAGAATGTTTGGAGTTCTAGAATGCCAAAATAGAATGTTGGTAGTTCTAGAATTCCAAAATAGAATGTTGGGAGTTCTAGAATGCCAAAATAGAATGTTGGGAGTTCTAGAAATCCAAAATAGAATGTTGGTGTTGCTGAATTCCAAAATAGAATGTTGGGAGTTCTAGAATGCCAAAATAGAATGTTGGTAGTTGTAGAATTCCAAAATAGAATGTTGGGAGTTCTAGAATGCCAAAATAGAATGTTGGGAGTTCTAGAATGCCAAAATAGAATGTTGGTGTTGCAGAATTCCAAAATAGAATGTTTGGAGTTCTAGAATGCCAAAATAGAATGTTGGTAGTTCTAGAATGCCAAAATAGAATGTTGGGAGTTCTAGAATGCCAAAATAGAATGTTGGTAGTTGTAGAATTCCAAAATAGAATGTTGGGAGTTCTAGAATGCCAAAATAGAATGTTAAGAGTTCTAGAATGCCAAAATAGAATGTTGGGAGTTCTAGAATGCCAAAATAGAATGTTAAGAGTTCTAGAATGCCAAAATAGAATGTTGGGAGTTCTAGAATGCCAAAATAGAATGTTGGGAGTTCTAGAATGCCAAAATAGAATGTTGGGAGTTCTAGAATGCCAAAATAGAATGTTGGTAGTTCTAGAATTCCAAAATATAATGTTGGGAGTTCTAGAATGCCAAAATAGAATGTTGGGAGTTCTAGAATTCCAAAACAGAATGTTGGTGTTGCAGAATTCAAGAATAGAATGTTGGGAGTTCTAGAATGCCAAAATAGAATGTTGGGAGTTCTAGAATGCCAAAATAGAATGTTGGGAGTTCTAGAAATCCAAAATAGAATGTTGGTGTTGCAGAATTCAAGAATAGAATGTTGGGAGTTCTAGAATTCCAAAATAGAATGCTGGGAGTTCTAGAATGCCAAAATAGAATGTTGGGAGTTCTAGAAATCCAAAATAGAATGTTGGTGTTGCAGAATTCCAAAATAGAATGTTTGGAGTTCTAGAATGCCAAAATAGAATGTTGGTAGTTCTAGAATTCCAAAATAGAATGTTGGGAGTTCTAGAATGCCAAAATAGAATGTTGGGAGTTCTAGAAATCCAAAATAGAATGTTGGTGTTGCAGAATTCCAAAATAGAATGTTTGGAGTTCTAGAATGCCAAAATAGAATGTTGGTAGTTCTAGAATTCCAAAATAGAATGTTGGGAGTTCTAGAATTCCAAAATAGAATGTTGGGAGTTCTAGAATGCCAAAATAGAATGTTGGGAGTTCTAGAAATCCAAAATAGAATGTTGGTGTTGCAGAATTCCAAAATAGAATGTTGGGAGTTCTAGAATGCCAAAATAGAATGTTGGGAGTTCTAGAATGCCAAAATAGAATGTTGGTGTTGCAGAATGCCAAAATAGAATGTTGGTGTTGCAGAATTCCAAAATATAATGTTGGGAGTTCTAGAATGCCAAAATAGAATGTTGGGAGTTCTAGAAATCCAAAATAGAATGTTGGTGTTGCAGAATTCCAAAATAGAATGTTGGGAGTTCTAGAATGCCAAAATAGAATGTTGGTAGTTCTAGAATGCCAAAATAGAATGTTGGTGTTGCAGAATTCCAAAATAGAATGTTGGGAGTTCTATAATTCCAAAATAGAATGCTGGGAGTTCTAGAATGCCAAAATAGAATGTTGGGAGTTCTAGAAATCCAAAATAGAATGTTGGTGTTGCAGAATTCCAAAATAGAATGTTTGGAGTTCTAGAATGCCAAAATAGAATGTTGGTAGTTCTAGAATTCCAAAATAGAATGTTGGGAGTTCTAGAATGCCAAAATAGAATGTTGGGAGTTCTAGAAATCCAAAATAGAATGTTGGTGTTGCTGAATTCCAAAATAGAATGTTGGGAGTTCTAGAATGCCAAAATAGAATGTTGGTAGTTGTAGAATTCCAAAATAGAATGTTGGGAGTTCTAGAATGCCAAAATAGAATGTTGGGAGTTCTAGAATGCCAAAATAGAATGTTGGTGTTGCAGAATTCCAAAATAGAATGTTTGGAGTTCTAGAATGCCAAAATAGAATGTTGGTAGTTCTAGAATGCCAAAATAGAATGTTGGGAGTTCTAGAATGCCAAAATAGAATGTTGGTAGTTGTAGAATTCCAAAATAGAATGTTGGGAGTTCTAGAATGCCAAAATAGAATGTTGGGAGTTCTAGAATGCCACAATAGAATGTTGGGAGTTCTAGAATGACAAAATAGAATGTTGGGAGTTCTAGAAATCCAAAATAGAATGTTGGTGTTGCAGAATTTCAAAATAGAATGTTTGGAGTTCTAGAATGCCAAAATAGAATGTTGGTAGTTCTAGAATTCCAAAATAGAATGTTGGGAGTTCTAGAATGCCAAAATAGAATGTTGGGAGTTCTAGAAATCCAAAATAGAATGTTGGGAGTTCTAGAATGCCAAAATAGAATGTTGGGAGTTCTAGAATGCCAAAATAGAATGTTGGTGTTGCAGAATGCCAAAATAGAATGTTGGTGTTGCAGAATTCCAAAATAGAATGTTGGGAGTTCTAGAATGCCAAAATAGAATGTTGGGAGTTCTAGAAATCCAAAATAGAATGTTGGTGTTGCAGAATTCCAAAATAGAATGTTGGGAGTTCTAGAATGCCAAAATAGAATGTTGGTAGTTGTAGAATTCCAAAATAGAATGTTGGGAGTTCTAGAATGCCAAAATAGAATGTTGGGAGTTCTAGAATGCCACAATAGAATGTTGGGAGTTCTAGAATGACAAAATAGAATGTTGGGAGTTCTAGAATTCCAAAATAGAATGTTGGTGTTGCAGAATTCCAAAATAGAATGTTGGGAGTTCTAGAATTCCAAAATAGAATGTTGGGAGTTCTAGAATTCCAAAATAGAATGTTGGTGTTGCAGAATGCCAAAATAGAATGTTGGTGTTGCAGAATTTCAAAATAGAATGTTTGGAGTTCTAGAATGCCAAAATAGAATGTTGGTAGTTCTAGAATTCCAAAATAGAATGTTGGGAGTTCTAGAATGCCAAAATAGAATGTTGGGAGTTCTAGAAATCCAAAATAGAATGTTGGTGTTGCAGAATTCCAAAATAGAATGTTGGGAGTTCTAGAATGCCAAAATAGAATGTTGGGAGTTCTAGAATGCCAAAATAGAATGTTGGTGTTGCAGAATGCCAAAATAGAATGTTGGTGTTGCAGAATTCCAAAATAGAATGTTGGGAGTTCTAGAATGCCAAAATAGAATGTTGGGAGTTCTAGAAATCCAAAATAGAATGTTGGTGTTGCAGAATTCCAAAATAGAATGTTGGGAGTTCTAGAATGCCAAAATAGAATGTTGGTATTTCTAGAATTTCAAAATAGAATGTTGGGAGTTCTAGAATGCCAAAATAGAATGTTGGTAGTTCTAGAATGTCAAAATAGAATGTTGGTGTTGCAGAATTCCAAAATAGAATGTTGGGAGTTCTAGAATTCCAAAATAGAATGCTGGGAGTTCTAGAATGCCAAAATAGAATGTTGGGAGTTCTAGAAATCCAAAATAGAATGTTGGTGTTGCAGAATTCCAAAATAGAATGTTTGGAGTTCTAGAATGCCAAAATAGAATGTTGGTAGTTCTAGAATTCCAAAATAGAATGTTGGGAGTTCTAGAATGCCAAAATAGAATGTTGGGAGTTCTAGAAATCCAAAATAGAATGTTGGTGTTGCAGAATTCCAAAATAGAATGTTAGGAGTTCTAGAATGCCAAAATAGAATGTTGGTAGTTCTAGAATTCCAAAATAGAATGTTGGGAGTTCTAGAATGCCAAAATAGAATGTTGGGAGTTCTAGAATTCCAAAATAGAATGTTGGTGTTGCAGAATTCCAAAATAGAATGTTGGGAGTTCTAGAATTCCAAAATAGAATGTTGGGAGTTCTAGAATTCCAAAATAGAATGTTGGGAGTTCAAGAATGCCAAAATAGAATGTTGGGAGTTCTAGAATGCCAAAATAGAATGTTGGGAGTTCTAGAATGCCAAAATAGAATGTTGGGAGTTCTAGAATGCCAAAATAGAATGTTGGGAGTTCTAGAATGCCACAATAGAATGTTGGGAGTTCTAGAATGACAAAATAGAATGTTGGGAGTTCTAGAATTCCAAAATAGAATGTTGGTGTTGCAGAATTCCAAAATAGAATGTTGGGAGTTCTAGAATGCCAAAATAGAATGTTGGTAGTTGTAGAATTCCAAAATAGAATGTTGGGAGTTCTAGAATGCCAAAATAGAATGTTGGGAGTTCTAGAATTCCAAAATAGAATGTTGGGAGTTCAAGAATGCCAAAATAGAATGTTGGGAGTTCTAGAATTCCAAAATAGAATGTTTGGAGTTCTAGAATTCCAAAATAGAATGTTTGGAGTTCTAGAATGCCAAAATAGAATGTTGGGAGTTCTAGAATGCCAAAATAGAATGTTGCTAGTTCTAGAATTCCAAAAAAGAATGTTGGTAGTTCGAGAATTCCAAAATAGAATGTTGGGAGTTCTAGAATGCCAAAATAGAATGTTGGGAGTTCTAGAAATCCAAAATAGAATGTTGGTGTTGCAGAATTCCAAAATAGAATGTTGGGAGTTCTAGAATGCCAAAATAGAATGTTGGTATTTCTAGAATTCCAAAATAGAATGTTGGGAGTTCTAGAATGCCAAAATAGAATGTTGGGAGTTCTAGAAATCCAAAATAGAATGTTGGTGTTGCAGAATTCCAAAATAGAATGTTGGGAGTTCTAGAATGCCAAAATAGAATGTTGGGAGTTCTAGAATGCCAAAATAGAATGTTGGTAGTTCTAGAATGCCAAAATAGAATGTTGGTGTTGCAGAATTCCAAAATAGAATGTTGGGAGTTCTAGAATTCCAAAATAGAATGCTGGGAGTTCTAGAATGCCAAAATAGAATGTTGGGAGTTCTAGAAATCCAAAATAGAATGTTGGTGTTGCAGAATTCCAAAATAGAATGTTTGGAGTTCTAGAATGCCAAAATAGAATGTTGGTAGTTCTAGAATTCCAAAATAGAATGTTGGGAGTTCTAGAATGCCAAAATAGAATGTTGGGAGTTCTAGAAATCCAAAATAGAATGTTGGTGTTGCAGAATTCCAAAATAGAATGTTGGGAGTTCTAGAATGCCAAAATAGAATGTTGGTAGTTGTAGAATTCCAAAATAGAATGTTGGGAGTTCTAGAATGCCAAAATAGAATGTTGGGAGTTCTAGAATGCCAAAATAGAATGTTGGTGTTGCAGAATTCCAAAATAGAATGTTTGGAGTTCTAGAATGCCAAAATAGAATGTTGGTAGTTCTAGAATTCCAAAATAGAATGTTGGGAGTTCTAGAATGCCAAAATAGAATGTTGGGAGTTCTAGAAATCCAAAATAGAATGTTGGTGTTGCAGAATTCCAAAATAGAATGTTGGGAGTTCTAGAATGCCAAAATAGAATGTTGGTAGTTGTAGAATTCCAAAATAGAATGTTGGGAGTTCTAGAATGCCAAAATAGAATGTTGGGAGTTCTAGAATGCCACAATAGAATGTTGGGAGTTCTAGAATGACAAAATAGA
Source organism: Pseudophryne corroboree (assembly GCF_028390025.1). Classification (NCBI taxonomy): domain Eukaryota; kingdom Metazoa; phylum Chordata; class Amphibia; order Anura; family Myobatrachidae; genus Pseudophryne; species Pseudophryne corroboree. Next base: position 706,307 of record NW_026967467.1, on the reverse strand, counting down.
ATGTTGGGAGTTCTAGAAATCCAAAATAGAATGTTGGTGTTGCAGAATTTCAAAATAGAATGTTTGGAGTTCTAGAATGCCAAAATAGAATGTTGGTAGTTCTAGAATTCCAAAATAGAATGTTGGGAGTTCTAGAATGCCAAAATAGAATGTTGGGAGTTCTAGAAATCCAAAATAGAATGTTGGGAGTTCTAGAATGCCAAAATAGAATGTTGGGAGTTCTAGAATGCCAAAATAGAATGTTGGTGTTGCAGAATGCCAAAATAGAATGTTGGTGTTGCAGAATTCCAAAATAGAATGTTGGGAGTTCTAGAATGCCAAAATAGAATGTTGGGAGTTCTAGAAATCCAAAATAGAATGTTGGTGTTGCAGAATTCCAAAATAGAATGTTGGGAGTTCTAGAATGCCAAAATAGAATGTTGGTAGTTGTAGAATTCCAAAATAGAATGTTGGGAGTTCTAGAATGCCAAAATAGAATGTTGGGAGTTCTAGAATGCCACAATAGAATGTTGGGAGTTCTAGAATGACAAAATAGAATGTTGGGAGTTCTAGAATTCCAAAATAGAATGTTGGTGTTGCAGAATTCCAAAATAGAATGTTGGGAGTTCTAGAATTCCAAAATAGAATGTTGGGAGTTCTAGAATTCCAAAATAGAATGTTGGTGTTGCAGAATGCCAAAATAGAATGTTGGTGTTGCAGAATTCCAAAATAGAATGTTGGGAGTTCTAGAATGCCAAAATAGAATGTTGGGAGTTCTAGAATTCCAAAATAGAATGCTGGTGTTGCAGAATTCCAAAATAGAATGTTGGGAGTTCTAGAATTCCAAAATAGAATGTTGGGAGTTCTAGAATTCCAAAATAGAATGTTGGGAGTTCAAGAATGCCAAAATAGAATGTTGGGAGTTCTAGAATGCCAAAATAGAATGTTGGGAGTTCTAGAATGCCAAAATAGAATGTTGGGAGTTCTAGAATGCCAAAATAGAATGTTGGGAGTTCTAGAATGCCACAATAGAATGTTGGGAGTTCTAGAATGACAAAATAGAATGTTGGGAGTTCTAGAATTCCAAAATAGAATGTTGGTGTTGCAGAATTCCAAAATAGAATGTTGGGAGTTCTAGAATGCCAAAATAGAATGTTGGTAGTTGTAGAATTCCAAAATAGAATGTTTGGAGTTCTAGAATGCCAAAATAGAATGTTGGGAGTTCTAGAATTCCAAAATAGAATGTTGGGAGTTCAAGAATGCCAAAATAGAATGTTGGGAGTTCTAGAATTCCAAAATAGAATGTTTGGAGTTCTAGAATTCCAAAATAGAATGTTTGGAGTTCTAGAATGCCAAAATAGAATGTTGGGAGTTCTAGAATGCCAAAATAGAATGTTGCTAGTTCTAGAATTCCAAAAAAGAATGTTGGTAGTTCGAGAATTCCAAAATAGAATGTTGGGAGTTCTAGAATGCCAAAATAGAATGTTGGGAGTTCTAGAATGCCATAATAGAATGTTGGGAGTTCTAGAATTCCAAAATAGAATGTTTGGAGTTCTAGAATTCCAAAATAGAATGTTGGGAGTTCTAGAATTCCAAAGTAGAATGCTGATGTTGCAGAATTCCAAAATAGAATGTTGGGAGTTCTAGAATTCCAAAATAGAATGTTGGGAGTTCAAGAATGCCAAAATAGAATGTTGGGAGTTCTAGAATTCCAAAATACAATGTTTGGAGTTCTAGAATTCCAAAATAGAATGTTTGGAGTTCTAGAATGCCAAAATAGAATGTTGCTAGTTCTAGAATTCCAAAATAGAATGTTGGGAGTTCTAGAATTCCAAAACAGAATGTTGGGAGTTCAAGAATGCCAAAATAGAATGTTGGGAGTTCTAGAATTCCAAAATAGAATGTTTGGAGTTCTAGAATTCCAAAATAGAATGTTGGGAGTTCTAGAATGCCAAAATAGAATGTTAAGAGTTCTAGAATGCCAAAATAGAATGTTGGGAGTTCTAGAATGCCAAAATAGAATGTTGGGAGTTCTAGAATGCCAAAATAGAATGTTGGGAGTTCTAGAATGCCAAAATAGAATGTTGGGAGTTCTAGAATGCCAAAATAGAATGTTGGTAGTTCTAGAATTCCAAAATATAATGTTGGGAGTTCTAGAATGCCAAAATAGAATGTTGGGAGTTCTAGAATTCCAAAACAGAATGTTGGTGTTGCATAATTCAAGAATAGAATGTTGGGAGTTCTAGAATGCCAAATAGAATGTTGGGAGTTCTAGAATGCCAAAATAGAATGTTGGGAGTTCTAGAAATCCAAAATAGAATGTTGGTGTTGCAGAATTCCAAAATAGAATGTTGGGAGTTCTAGAATTCCAAAGTAGAATGCTGATGTTGCAGAATTCCAAAATAGAATGTTGGGAGTTCAAGAATGCCAAAATAGAATGTTGGGAGTTCTAGAATTCCAAAATAGAATGTTTGGAGTTCTAGAATTCCAAAATAGAATGTTTGGAGTTCTAGAATGCCAAAATAGAATGTTGCTAGTTCTAGAATTCCAAAATAGAATGTTGGGAGTTCTAGAATTCCAAAACAGAATGTTGGGAGTTCAAGAATGCCAAAATAGAATGTTGGGAGTTCTAGAATTCCAAAATAGAATGTTTGGAGTTCTAGAATTCCAAAATAGAATGTTGGGAGTTCTAGAATGCCAAAATAGAATGTTAAGAGTTCTAGAATGCCAAAATAGAATGTTGGGAGTTCTAGAATGCCAAAATAGAATGTTGGGAGTTCTAGAATGCCAAAATAGAATGTTGGGAGTTCTAGAATGCCAAAATAGAATGTTGGGAGTTCTAGAATGCCAAAATAGAATGTTGGTAGTTCTAGAATTCCAAAATATAATGTTGGGAGTTCTAGAATGCCAAAATAGAATGTTGGGAGTTCTAGAATTCCAAAACAGAATGTTGGTGTTGCAGAATTCAAGAATAGAATGTTGGGAGTTCTAGAATGCCAAAATAGAATGTTGGGAGTTCTAGAATGCCAAAATAGAATGTTGGGAGTTCTAGAAATCCAAAATAGAATGTTGGTGTTGCAGAATTCAAGAATAGAATGTTGGGAGTTCTAGAATTCCAAAATAGAATGCTGGGAGTTCTAGAATGCCAAAATAGAATGTTGGGAGTTCTAGAAATCCAAAATAGAATGTTGGTGTTGCAGAATTCCAAAATAGAATGTTTGGAGTTCTAGAATGCCAAAATAGAATGTTGGTAGTTCTAGAATTCCAAAATAGAATGTTGGGAGTTCTAGAATGCCAAAATAGAATGTTGGGAGTTCTAGAAATCCAAAATAGAATGTTGGTGTTGCAGAATTCCAAAATAGAATGTTTGGAGTTCTAGAATGCCAAAATAGAATGTTGGTAGTTCTAGAATTCCAAAATAGAATGTTGGGAGTTCTAGAATTCCAAAATAGAATGTTGGGAGTTCTAGAATGCCAAAATAGAATGTTGGGAGTTCTAGAAATCCAAAATAGAATGTTGGTGTTGCAGAATTCCAAAATAGAATGTTGGGAGTTCTAGAATGCCAAAATAGAATGTTGGGAGTTCTAGAATGCCACAATAGAATGTTGGGAGTTCTAGAATGCCAAAATAGAATGTTGGGAGTTCTAGAATTCCAAAATAGAATGTTGGTGTTGCAGAATTCCAAAATAGAATGTTTGGAGTTCTAGAATGCCAAAATAGAATGTTGGTAGTTCTAGAATTCCAAAATAGAATGTTGGGAGTTCTAGAATGCCAAAATAGAATGTTGGGAGTTCTAGAAATCCAAAATAGAATGTTGGTGTTGCAGAATTCCAAAATAGAATGTTGGGAGTTCTAGAATGCCAAAATAGAATGTTGGGAGTTCTAGAATGCCAAAATAGAATGTTGGTGTTGCAGAATTCCAAAATAGAATGTTGGGAGTTCTAGAATTCCAAAATAGAATGTTGGGAGTTCTAGAATGCCAAAATAGAATGTTGGGAGTTCTAGAATGCCAAAATAGAATGTTGGTAGTTCTAGAATTCCAAAATAGAATGTTGGTAGTTCTAGAATTCCAAAATAGAATGTTGGTAGTTCTAGAATTCCAAAATAGAATGTTGGGAGTTCTAGAATGCCAAAATAGAATGTTAAGAGTTCTAGAATGCCAAAATAGAATGTTGGGAGTTCTAGAATGCCAAAATAGAATGTTGGGAGTTCTAGAATGCCATAATAGAATGTTGGGAGTTCTAGAATGCCAAAATAGAATGTTGGGAGTTCTAGAATGCCAAAATAGAATGTTGGGAGTTCTAGAATGCCAAAATAGAATGTTGGGAGTTCTGGAATGCCACAATAGAATGTTGGGAGTTCTAGAATGCCAAAATAGAATGTTGGGAGTTCTAGAATGCCAAAATAGAATGTTGGTAGTTCTAGAATTCCAAAATATAATGTTGGGAGTTCTAGAATGCCAAAATAGAATGTTGGGAGTTCTAGAATTCCAAAACAGAATGTTGGTGTTGCATAATTCAAGAATAGAATGTTGGGAGTTCTAGAATGCCAAATAGAATGTTGGGAGTTCTAGAATGCCAAAATAGAATGTTGGGAGTTCTAGAAATCCAAAATAGAATGTTGGTGTTGCAGAATTCCAAAATAGAATGTTGGGAGTTCTAGAATTCCAAAGTAGAATGCTGATGTTGCAGAATTCCAAAATAGAATGTTGGGAGTTCAAGAATGCCAAAATAGAATGTTGGGAGTTCTAGAATTCCAAAATAGAATGTTTGGAGTTCTAGAATTCCAAAATAGAATGTTTGGAGTTCTAGAATGCCAAAATAGAATGTTGCTAGTTCTAGAATTCCAAAATAGAATGTTGGGAGTTCTAGAATTCCAAAACAGAATGTTGGGAGTTCAAGAATGCCAAAATAGAATGTTGGGAGTTCTAGAATTCCAAAATAGAATGTTTGGAGTTCTAGAATTCCAAAATAGAATGTTGGGAGTTCTAGAATGCCAAAATAGAATGTTAAGAGTTCTAGAATGCCAAAATAGAATGTTGGGAGTTCTAGAATGCCAAAATAGAATGTTGGGAGTTCTAGAATGCCAAAATAGAATGTTGGGAGTTCTAGAATGCCAAAATAGAATGTTGGGAGTTCTAGAATGCCAAAATAGAATGTTGGTAGTTCTAGAATTCCAAAATATAATGTTGGGAGTTCTAGAATGCCAAAATAGAATGTTGGGAGTTCTAGAATTCCAAAACAGAATGTTGGTGTTGCAGAATTCAAGAATAGAATGTTGGGAGTTCTAGAATGCCAAAATAGAATGTTGGGAGTTCTAGAATGCCAAAATAGAATGTTGGGAGTTCTAGAAATCCAAAATAGAATGTTGGTGTTGCAGAATTCAAGAATAGAATGTTGGGAGTTCTAGAATTCCAAAATAGAATGCTGGGAGTTCTAGAATGCCAAAATAGAATGTTGGGAGTTCTAGAAATCCAAAATAGAATGTTGGTGTTGCAGAATTCCAAAATAGAATGTTTGGAGTTCTAGAATGCCAAAATAGAATGTTGGTAGTTCTAGAATTCCAAAATAGAATGTTGGGAGTTCTAGAATGCCAAAATAGAATGTTGGGAGTTCTAGAAATCCAAAATAGAATGTTGGTGTTGCAGAATTCCAAAATAGAATGTTTGGAGTTCTAGAATGCCAAAATAGAATGTTGGTAGTTCTAGAATTCCAAAATAGAATGTTGGGAGTTCTAGAATTCCAAAATAGAATGTTGGGAGTTCTAGAATGCCAAAATAGAATGTTGGGAGTTCTAGAAATCCAAAATAGAATGTTGGTGTTGCAGAATTCCAAAATAGAATGTTGGGAGTTCTAGAATGCCAAAATAGAATGTTGGGAGTTCTAGAATGCCAAAATAGAATGTTGGTGTTGCAGAATGCCAAAATAGAATGTTGGTGTTGCAGAATTCCAAAATATAATGTTGGGAGTTCTAGAATGCCAAAATAGAATGTTGGGAGTTCTAGAAATCCAAAATAGAATGTTGGTGTTGCAGAATTCCAAAATAGAATGTTGGGAGTTCTAGAATGCCAAAATAGAATGTTGGTAGTTCTAGAATGCCAAAATAGAATGTTGGTGTTGCAGAATTCCAAAATAGAATGTTGGGAGTTCTATAATTCCAAAATAGAATGCTGGGAGTTCTAGAATGCCAAAATAGAATGTTGGGAGTTCTAGAAATCCAAAATAGAATGTTGGTGTTGCAGAATTCCAAAATAGAATGTTTGGAGTTCTAGAATGCCAAAATAGAATGTTGGTAGTTCTAGAATTCCAAAATAGAATGTTGGGAGTTCTAGAATGCCAAAATAGAATGTTGGGAGTTCTAGAAATCCAAAATAGAATGTTGGTGTTGCTGAATTCCAAAATAGAATGTTGGGAGTTCTAGAATGCCAAAATAGAATGTTGGTAGTTGTAGAATTCCAAAATAGAATGTTGGGAGTTCTAGAATGCCAAAATAGAATGTTGGGAGTTCTAGAATGCCAAAATAGAATGTTTGGAGTTCTAGAATGCCAAAATAGAATGTTGGTAGTTCTAGAATGCCAAAATAGAATGTTGGGAGTTCTAGAATGCCAAAATAGAATGTTGGGAGTTCTAGAAATCCAAAATAGAATGTTGGTGTTGCAGAATTCCAAAATAGAATGTTGGGAGTTCTAGAATGCCAAAATAGAATGTTGGTAGTTGTAGAATTCCAAAATAGAATGTTGGGAGTTCTAGAATGCCAAAATAGAATGTTGGGAGTTCTAGAATGCCACAAAAGAATGTTGGGAGTTCTAGAATGACAAAATAGAATGTTGGGAGTTCTAGAATTCCAAAATAGAATGTTGGTGTTGCAGAATTTCTAAATAGAATGTTTGGAGTTCTAGAATGCCAAAATAGAATGTTGGTAGTTCTAGAATTCCAAAATAGAATGTTGGGAGTTCTAGAATGCCAAAATAGAATGTTGGTGTTGCAGAATGCCAAAATAGAATGTTGGTAGTTCTAGAATTCCAAAATAGAATGTTGGGAGTTCTAGAATGCCAAAATAGAATGTTGGTGTTGCAGAATGCCAAAATAGAATGTTGGTGTTGCAGAATTCCAAAATAGAATGTTGGGAGTTCTAGAATGCCAAAATAGAATGTTGGGAGTTCTAGAAATCCAAAATAGAATGTTGGTGTTGCAGAATTCCAAAATAGAATGTTGGGAGTTCTAGAATGCCAAAATAGAATGTTGGTAGTTGTAGAATTCCAAAATAGAATGTTGGGAGTTCTAGAATGCCAAAATAGAATGTTGGGAGTTCTAGAATGCCACAATAGAATGTTGGGAGTTCTAGAATGACAAAATAGAATGTTGGGAGTTCTAGAATTCCAAAATAGAATGTTGGTGTTGCAGAATTTCAAAATAGAATGTTTGGAGTTCTAGAATGCCAAAATAGAATGTTGGTAGTTCTAGAATTCCAAAATAGAATGTTGGGAGTTCTAGAATGCCAAAATAGAATGTTGGGAGTTCTATAAATCCAAAATAGAATGTTGGTGTTGCAGAATTCCAAAATAGAATGTTGGGAGTTCTAGAATGCCAAAATAGAATGTTGGGAGTTCTAGAATGCCAAAATAGAATGTTGGTGTTGCAGAATGCCAAAATAGAATGTTGGTGTTGCAGAATTCCAAAATAGAATGTTGGGAGTTCTAGAATGCCAAAATAGAATGTTGGGAGTTCTAGAAATCCAAAATAGAATGTTGGTGTTGCAGAATTCCAAAATAGAATGTTGGGAGTTCTAGAATGCCAAAATAGAATGTTGGTATTTATAGAATTTCAAAATAGAATGTTGGGAGTTCTAGAATGCCAAAATAGAATGTTGGTAGTTCTAGAATGTCAAAATAGAATGTTGGTGTTGCAGAATTCCAAAATAGAATGTTGGGAGTTCTAGAATTCCAAAATAGAATGCTGGGAGTTCTAGAATGCCAAAATAGAATGTTGGGAGTTCTAGAAATCCAAAATAGAATGTTGGTGTTGCAGAATTCCAAAATAGAATGTTTGGAGTTCTAGAATGCCAAAATAGAATGTTGGTAGTTCTAGAATTCCAAAATAGAATGTTGGGAGTTCTAGAATGCCAAAATAGAATGTTGGGAGTTCTAGAAATCCAAAATAGAATGTTGGTGTTGCAGAATTCCAAAATAGAATGTTAGGAGTTCTAGAATGCCAAAATAGAATGTTGGTAGTTCTAGAATTCCAAAATAGAATGTTGGGAGTTCTAGAATGCCAAAATAGAATGTTGGGAGTTCTAGAATTCCAAAATAGAATGTTGGTGTTGCAGAATTCCAAAATAGAATGTTGGGAGTTCTAGAATTCCAAAATAGAATGTTGGGAGTTCTAGAATTCCAAAATAGAATGTTGGGAGTTCAAGAATGCCAAAATAGAATGTTGGGAGTTCTAGAATGCCAAAATAGAATGTTGGGAGTTCTAGAATGCCAAAATAGAATGTTGGGAGTTCTAGAATGCCAAAATAGAATGTTGGGAGTTCTAGAATGCCACAATAGAATGTTGGGAGTTCTAGAATGACAAAATAGAATGTTGGGAGTTCTAGAATTCCAAAATAGAATGTTGGTGTTGCAGAATTCCAAAATAGAATGTTGGGAGTTCTAGAATGCCAAAATAGAATGTTGGTAGTTGTAGAATTCCAAAATAGAATGTTGGGAGTTCTAGAATGCCAAAATAGAATGTTGGGAGTTCTAGAATTCCAAAATAGAATGTTGGGAGTTCAAGAATGCCAAAATAGAATGTTGGGAGTTCTAGAATTCCAAAATAGAATGTTTGGAGTTCTAGAATTCCAAAATAGAATGTTTGGAGTTCTAGAATGCCAAAATAGAATGTTGGGAGTTCTAGAATGCCAAAATAGAATGTTGCTAGTTCTAGAATTCCAAAAAAGAATGTTGGTAGTTCGAGAATTCCAAAATAGAATGTTGGGAGTTCTAGAATGCCAAAATAGAATGTTGGGAGTTCTAGAAATCCAAAATAGAATGTTGGTGTTGCAGAATTCCAAAATAGAATGTTGGGAGTTCTAGAATGCCAAAATAGAATGTTGGTATTTCTAGAATTCCAAAATAGAATGTTGGGAGTTCTAGAATGCCAAAATAGAATGTTGGGAGTTCTAGAAATCCAAAATAGAATGTTGGTGTTGCAGAATTCCAAAATAGAATGTTGGGAGTTCTAGAATGCCAAAATAGAATGTTGGGAGTTCTAGAATGCCAAAATAGAATGTTGGTAGTTCTAGAATGCCAAAATAGAATGTTGGTGTTGCAGAATTCCAAAATAGAATGTTGGGAGTTCTAGAATTCCAAAATAGAATGCTGGGAGTTCTAGAATGCCAAAATAGAATGTTGGGAGTTCTAGAAATCCAAAATAGAATGTTGGTGTTGCAGAATTCCAAAATAGAATGTTTGGAGTTCTAGAATGCCAAAATAGAATGTTGGTAGTTCTAGAATTCCAAAATAGAATGTTGGGAGTTCTAGAATGCCAAAATAGAATGTTGGGAGTTCTAGAAATCCAAAATAGAATGTTGGTGTTGCAGAATTCCAAAATAGAATGTTGGGAGTTCTAGAATGCCAAAATAGAATGTTGGTAGTTGTAGAATTCCAAAATAGAATGTTGGGAGTTCTAGAATGCCAAAATAGAATGTTGGGAGTTCTAGAATGCCAAAATAGAATGTTGGTGTTGCAGAATTCCAAAATAGAATGTTTGGAGTTCTAGAATGCCAAAATAGAATGTTGGTAGTTCTAGAATTCCAAAATAGAATGTTGGGAGTTCTAGAATGCCAAAATAGAATGTTGGGAGTTCTAGAAATCCAAAATAGAATGTTGGTGTTGCAGAATTCCAAAATAGAATGTTGGGAGTTCTAGAATGCCAAAATAGAATGTTGGTAGTTGTAGAATTCCAAAATAGAATGTTGGGAGTTCTAGAATGCCAAAATAGAATGTTGGGAGTTCTAGAATGCCACAATAGAATGTTGGGAGTTCTAGAATGACAAAATAGAATGTTGGGAGTTCTAGAAATCCAAAATAGAATGTTGGTGTTGCAGAATTTCAAAATAGAATGTTTGGAGTTCTAGAATGCCAAAATAGAATGTTGGTAGTTCTAGAATTCCAAAATAGAATGTTGGGAGTTCTAGAATGCCAAAATAGAATGTTGGGAGTTCTAGAAATCCAAAATAGAATGTTGGGAGTTCTAGAATGCCAAAATAGAATGTTGGGAGTTCTAGAATGCCAAAATAGAATGTTGGTGTTGCAGAATGCCAAAATAGAATGTTGGTGTTGCAGAATTCCAAAATAGAATGTTGGGAGTTCTAGAATGCCAAAATAGAATGTTGGGAGTTCTAGAAATCCAAAATAGAATGTTGGTGTTGCAGAATTCCAAAATAGAATGTTGGGAGTTCTAGAATGCCAAAATAGAATGTTGGTAGTTGTAGAATTCCAAAATAGAATGTTGGGAGTTCTAGAATGCCAAAATAGAATGTTGGGAGTTCTAGAATGCCACAATAGAATGTTGGGAGTTCTAGAATGACAAAATAGAATGTTGGGAGTTCTAGAATTCCAAAATAGAATGTTGGTGTTGCAGAATTCCAAAATAGAATGTTGGGAGTTCTAGAATTCCAAAATAGAATGTTGGGAGTTCTAGAATTCCAAAATAGAATGTTGGTGTTGCAGAATGCCAAAATAGAATGTTGGTGTTGCAGAATTCCAAAATAGAATGTTGGGAGTTCTAGAATGCCAAAATAGAATGTTGGGAGTTCTAGAATTCCAAAATAGAATGCTGGTGTTGCAGAATTCCAAAATAGAATGTTGGGAGTTCTAGAATTCCAAAATAGAATGTTGGGAGTTCTAGAATTCCAAAATAGAATGTTGGGAGTTCAAGAATGCCAAAATAGAATGTTGGGAGTTCTAGAATGCCAAAATAGAATGTTGGGAGTTCTAGAATGCCAAAATAGAATGTTGGGAGTTCTAGAATGCCAAAATAGAATGTTGGGAGTTCTAGAATGCCACAATAGAATGTTGGGAGTTCTAGAATGACAAAATAGAATGTTGGGAGTTCTAGAATTCCAAAATAGAATGTTGGTGTTGCAGAATTCCAAAATAGAATGTTGGGAGTTCTAGAATGCCAAAATAGAATGTTGGTAGTTGTAGAATTCCAAAATAGAATGTTTGGAGTTCTAGAATGCCAAAATAGAATGTTGGGAGTTCTAGAATTCCAAAATAGAATGTTGGGAGTTCAAGAATGCCAAAATAGAATGTTGGGAGTTCTAGAATTCCAAAATAGAATGTTTGGAGTTCTAGAATTCCAAAATAGAATGTTTGGAGTTCTAGAATGCCAAAATAGAATGTTGGGAGTTCTAGAATGCCAAAATAGAATGTTGCTAGTTCTAGAATTCCAAAAAAGAATGTTGGTAGTTCGAGAATTCCAAAATAGAATGTTGGGAGTTCTAGAATGCCAAAATAGAATGTTGGGAGTTCTAGAATGCCATAATAGAATGTTGGGAGTTCTAGAATTCCAAAATAGAATGTTTGGAGTTCTAGAATTCCAAAATAGAATGTTGGGAGTTCTAGAATTCCAAAGTAGAATGCTGATGTTGCAGAATTCCAAAATAGAATGTTGGGAGTTCTAGAATTCCAAAATAGAATGTTGGGAGTTCAAGAATGCCAAAATAGAATGTTGGGAGTTCTAGAATTCCAAAATAGAATGTTTGGAGTTCTAGAATTCCAAAATAGAATGTTTGGAGTTCTAGAATGCCAAAATAGAATGTTGCTAGTTCTAGAATTCCAAAATAGAATGTTGGGAGTTCTAGAATTCCAAAACAGAATGTTGGGAGTTCAAGAATGCCAAAATAGAATGTTGGGAGTTCTAGAATTCCAAAATAGAATGTTTGGAGTTCTAGAATTCCAAAATAGAATGTTGGGAGTTCTAGAATGCCAAAATAGAATGTTAAGAGTTCTAGAATGCCAAAATAGAATGTTGGGAGTTCTAGAATGCCAAAATAGAATGTTGGGAGTTCTAGAATGCCAAAATAGAATGTTGGGAGTTCTAGAATGCCAAAATAGAATGTTGGGAGTTCTAGAATGCCAAAATAGAATGTTGGTAGTTCTAGAATTCCAAAATATAATGTTGGGAGTTCTAGAATGCCAAAATAGAATGTTGGGAGTTCTAGAATTCCAAAACAGAATGTTGGTGTTGCATAATTCAAGAATAGAATGTTGGGAGTTCTAGAATGCCAAATAGAATGTTGGGAGTTCTAGAATGCCAAAATAGAATGTTGGGAGTTCTAGAAATCCAAAATAGAATGTTGGTGTTGCAGAATTCCAAAATAGAATGTTGGGAGTTCTAGAATTCCAAAGTAGAATGCTGATGTTGCAGAATTCCAAAATAGAATGTTGGGAGTTCAAGAATGCCAAAATAGAATGTTGGGAGTTCTAGAATTCCAAAATAGAATGTTTGGAGTTCTAGAATTCCAAAATAGAATGTTTGGAGTTCTAGAATGCCAAAATAGAATGTTGCTAGTTCTAGAATTCCAAAATAGAATGTTGGGAGTTCTAGAATTCCAAAACAGAATGTTGGGAGTTCAAGAATGCCAAAATAGAATGTTGGGAGTTCTAGAATTCCAAAATAGAATGTTTGGAGTTCTAGAATTCCAAAATAGAATGTTGGGAGTTCTAGAATGCCAAAATAGAATGTTAAGAGTTCTAGAATGCCAAAATAGAATGTTGGGAGTTCTAGAATGCCAAAATAGAATGTTGGGAGTTCTAGAATGCCAAAATAGAATGTTGGGAGTTCTAGAATGCCAAAATAGAATGTTGGGAGTTCTAGAATGCCAAAATAGAATGTTGGTAGTTCTAGAATTCCAAAATATAATGTTGGGAGTTCTAGAATGCCAAAATAGAATGTTGGGAGTTCTAGAATTCCAAAACAGAATGTTGGTGTTGCAGAATTCAAGAATAGAATGTTGGGAGTTCTAGAATGCCAAAATAGAATGTTGGGAGTTCTAGAATGCCAAAATAGAATGTTGGGAGTTCTAGAAATCCAAAATAGAATGTTGGTGTTGCAGAATTCAAGAATAGAATGTTGGGAGTTCTAGAATTCCAAAATAGAATGCTGGGAGTTCTAGAATGCCAAAATAGAATGTTGGGAGTTCTAGAAATCCAAAATAGAATGTTGGTGTTGCAGAATTCCAAAATAGAATGTTTGGAGTTCTAGAATGCCAAAATAGAATGTTGGTAGTTCTAGAATTCCAAAATAGAATGTTGGGAGTTCTAGAATGCCAAAATAGAATGTTGGGAGTTCTAGAAATCCAAAATAGAATGTTGGTGTTGCAGAATTCCAAAATAGAATGTTTGGAGTTCTAGAATGCCAAAATAGAATGTTGGTAGTTCTAGAATTCCAAAATAGAATGTTGGGAGTTCTAGAATTCCAAAATAGAATGTTGGGAGTTCTAGAATGCCAAAATAGAATGTTGGGAGTTCTAGAAATCCAAAATAGAATGTTGGTGTTGCAGAATTCCAAAATAGAATGTTGGGAGTTCTAGAATGCCAAAATAGAATGTTGGGAGTTCTAGAATGCCACAATAGAATGTTGGGAGTTCTAGAATGCCAAAATAGAATGTTGGGAGTTCTAGAATTCCAAAATAGAATGTTGGTGTTGCAGAATTCCAAAATAGAATGTTTGGAGTTCTAGAATGCCAAAATAGAATGTTGGTAGTTCTAGAATTCCAAAATAGAATGTTGGGAGTTCTAGAATGCCAAAATAGAATGTTGGGAGTTCTAGAAATCCAAAATAGAATGTTGGTGTTGCAGAATTCCAAAATAGAATGTTGGGAGTTCTAGAATGCCAAAATAGAATGTTGGGAGTTCTAGAATGCCAAAATAGAATGTTGGTGTTGCAGAATTCCAAAATAGAATGTTGGGAGTTCTAGAATTCCAAAATAGAATGTTGGGAGTTCTAGAATGCCAAAATAGAATGTTGGGAGTTCTAGAATGCCAAAATAGAATGTTGGTAGTTCTAGAATTCCAAAATAGAATGTTGGTAGTTCTAGAATTCCAAAATAGAATGTTGGTAGTTCTAGAATTCCAAAATAGAATGTTGGGAGTTCTAGAATGCCAAAATAGAATGTTAAGAGTTCTAGAATGCCAAAATAGAATGTTGGGAGTTCTAGAATGCCAAAATAGAATGTTGGGAGTTCTAGAATGCCATAATAGAATGTTGGGAGTTCTAGAATGCCAAAATAGAATGTTGGGAGTTCTAGAATGCCAAAATAGAATGTTGGGAGTTCTAGAATGCCAAAATAGAATGTTGGGAGTTCTGGAATGCCACAATAGAATGTTGGGAGTTCTAGAATTCCAAAATAGAATGTTGGGAGTTCTAGAATGCCAAAATAGAATGTTGGGAGTTCTAGAATTCCAAAATAGAATGTTGGTGTTGCAGAATTCCAAAATAGAATGTTTGGAGTTCTAGAATGCCAATATAGAATGTCGGTAGTTCTAGAATTCCAAAATAGAATGTTAGGAGTTCTAGAATGCCAAAATAGAATGTTGGTAGTTCTAGAATTCCAAAATAGAATGTTGGGAGTTCTAGAATGTCAAAATAGAATGTTGGGAGTTCTAGAATTCCAAAATAGAATGTTGGTGTTACAGAATTCCAAAATAGAATGTTGGGAGTTCTAGAATTCCAAAATAGAATGTTGGGAGTTCTAGAATTCCAAAATAGAATGTTGGGAGTTCAAGAATGCCAAAATAGAATGTTGGGAGTTCTAGAATTCCAAAATAGAATGTTTGGAGTTCTAGAATTCCAAAATAGAATGTTGGGAGTTCTAGAATGCCAAAATAGAATGTTGGGAGTTCTAGAATGCCAAAATAGAATGTTGCTAGTTCTAGAATTCCAAAAAAGAATGTTGGTAGTTCGAGAATTCCAAAATAGAATGTTGGGAGTTCTAGAATGCCAAAATAGAATGTTGGGAGTTCTAGAATGCCATAATAGAATGTTGGGAGTTCTAGAATTCCAAAATAGAATGTTTGGAGTTCTAGAATTCCAAAATAGAATGTTTGGAGTTCTAGAATGCCAAAATAGAATGTTGGGAGTTCTAGAATGCCAAAATAGAATGTTGCTAGTTCTAGAATTCCAAAAAAGAATGTTGGTAGTTCGAGAATTCCAAAATAGAATGTTGGGAGTTCTAGAATGCCAAAATAGAATGTTGGGAGTTCTAGAATGCCATAATAGAATGTTGGGAGTTCTAGAATTCCAAAATAGAATGTTTGGAGTTCTAGAATTCCAAAATAGAATGTTTGGAGTTCTAGAATGCCAAAATAGAATGTTGGGAGTTCTAGAATGCCAAAATAGAATGTTGGGAGTTCTAGAAATCCAAAATAGAATGTTGGGAGTTCTAGAATGCCAAAATAGAATTTTGGGAATTCTAGAATGCCAAAATAGAATGTTGGGAGTTCTAGAATGCCAAATAGAATGTTGGGAGTTCTAGAATTCCAAAATAGAATGTTGGGAGTTCTAGAATGCCAAAATAGAATGTTGGGAGTTCTAGAAATCCAAAATAGAATGTTGGTGTTGCAGAATTCCAAAATAGAATGTTGGGAGTTCTAGAATGCCAAAATAGAATGTTGGTATTTCTAGAATTCCAAAATAGAATGTTGGGAGTTCTAGAATGCCAAAATAGAATGTTGGTGTTGCAGAATTCCAAAATAGAATGTTGGGAGTTCTAGAATTCCAAAATAGAATGCTGGGAGTTCTAGAATGCCAAAATAGAATGTTGGGAGTTCTAGAAATCCAAAATAGAATGTTGGTGTTGCAGAATTCCAAAATAGAATGTTTGGAGTTCTAGAATGCCAAAATAGAATGTTGGTAGTTCTAGAATTCCAAAATAGAATGTTGGGAGTTCTAGAATGCCAAAATAGAATGTTGGGAGTTCTAGAAATCCAAAATAGAATGTTGGTGTTGCAGAATTCCAAAATAGAATGTTTGGAGTTCTAGAATGCCAAAATAGAATGTTGGTAGTTCTAGAATTCCAAAATAGAATGTTGGGAGTTCTAGAATGCCAAAATAGAATGTTGGGAGTTCTAGAAATCCAAAATAGAATGTTGGTGTTGCAGAATTCCAAAATAGAATGTTGGGAGTTCTAGAATGCCAAAATAGAATGTTGGTAGTTTTTAGAATTCCAAAATAGAATGTTGGGAGTTCTAGAATGCCAAAATAGAATGTTGGGAGTTCTAGAATGCCACAATAGAATGTTGGGAGTTCTAGAATGCCACAATAGAATGTTGGGAGTTCTAGAAATCCAAAATAGAATGTTGGTGTTGCAGAATTCCAAAATAGAATGTTGGGAGTTCTAGAATGCCAAAATAGAATGTTGGGAGTTCTAGAATGCCAAAATAGAATGTTGGTGTTGCAGAATGCCAAAATAGAATGTTGGTGTTGCAGAATTCCAAAATAGAATGTTGGGAGTTCTAGAATGCCAAAATAGAATGTTGGGAGTTCTAGAAATCCAAAATAGAATGTTGGTGTTGCAGAATTCCAAAATAGAATGTTGGGAGTTCTAGAATGCCAAAATAGAATGTTGGTATTTCTAGAATTTCAAAATAGAATGTTGGGAGTTCTAGAATGCCAAAATAGAATGTTGGGAGTTCTAGAATGACAAAATAGAATGTTGGGAGTTCTAGAATTCCAAAATAGAATGTTGGTGTTGCAGAATTCCAAAATAGAATGTTGGGAGTTCTAGAATGCCAAAATAGAATGTTGGGAGTTCTAGAATGCCACAATAGAATGTTGGGAGTTCTAGAATGACAAAATAG
The DNA here is from genome assembly GCF_028390025.1 of Pseudophryne corroboree. Classification (NCBI taxonomy): domain Eukaryota; kingdom Metazoa; phylum Chordata; class Amphibia; order Anura; family Myobatrachidae; genus Pseudophryne; species Pseudophryne corroboree. The sequence continues at coordinate 689,482 of NW_026967467.1, read as the reverse complement.
AATGTTGGGAGTTCTAGAATTCCAAAATAGAATGTTGGTGTTGCAGAATTCCAAAATAGAATGTTTGGAGTTCTAGAATGCCAAAATAGAATGTTGGTGGTTCTAGAATTCCAAAATAGAATGTTGGGAGTTCTAGAATGCCAAAATAGAATGTTGGGAGTTCTAGAATTTCAAAATAGAATGTTGGGAGTTCTAGAATGCCAAAATAGAATGTTGGTAGTTCTAGAATTTCAAAATAGAATGTTGGGAGTTCTAGAATGCCAAAATAGAATGTTGGTAGTTCTAGAATGTCAAAATAGAATGTTGGTGTTGCAGAATTCCAAAATAGAATGTTGGGAGTTCTAGAATTCCAAAATAGAATGCTGGGAGTTCTAGAATGCCAAAATAGAATGTTGGGAGTTCTAGAAATCCAAAATAGAATGTTGGTGTTGCAGAATTCCAAAATAGAATGTTTGGAGTTCTAGAATGCCAAAATAGAATGTTGGTAGTTCTAGAATTCCAAAATAGAATGTTGGGAGTTCTAGAATGCCAAAATAGAATGTTGGGAGTTCTAGAAATCCAAAATAGAATGTTGGTGTTGCAGAATTCCAAAATAGAATGTTGGGAGTTCTAGAATGCCAAAATAGAATGTTGGTATTTCTAGAATTCCAAAATAGAATGTTGGGAGTTCTAGAATGCCAAAATAGAATGTTGGGAGTTCTAGAAATCCAAAATAGAATGTTGGTGTTGCAGAATTCCAAAATAGAATGTTGGGAGTTCTAGAATTCCAAAATAGAATGCTGGGAGTTCTAGAATTCCAAAATAGAATGTTGGGAGTTCTAGAAATCCAAAATAGAATGTTGGTGTTGCAGAATTCCAAAATAGAATGTTTGGAGTTCTAGAATGCCAAAATAGAATGTTGGTAGTTCTAGAATTCCAAAATAGAATGTTGGTGTTGCAGAATTCCAAAATAGAATGTTTGGAGTTCTAGAATGCCAATATAGAATGTCGGTAGTTCTAGAATTCCAAAATAGAATGTTAGGAGTTCTAGAATGCCAAAATAGAATGTTGGTAGTTCTAGAATTCCAAAATAGAATGTTGGGAGTTCTAGAATGCCAAAATAGAATGTTGGGAGTTCTAGAATTCCAAAATAGAATGTTGGTGTTGCAGAATTCCAAAATAGAATGTTGGGAGTTCTAGAATTCCAAAATAGAATGTTGGGAGTTCTAGAATTCCAAAATAGAATGTTGGGAGTTCAAGAATGCCAAAATAGAATGTTGGGAGTTCTAGAATTCCAAAATAGAATGTTTGGAGTTCTAGAATTCCAAAATAGAATGTTTGGAGTTCTAGAATGCCAAAATATAATGTTGGGAGTTCTAGAATGCCAAAATAGAATGTTGGTAGTTCTAGAATGCCATAATAGAATGTTGGGAGTTCTAGAATGCCAAAATAGAATGTTGGGAGTTCTAGAATGCCAAAATAGAATGTTGGGAGTTCTAGAATGCCAAAATAGAATGTTGGGAGTTCTAGAATGCCAAAATAGAATGTTGGGAGTTCTAGAATGCCAAAATAGAATGTTGGGAGTTCTAGAATTCCAAAATAGAATGTTGGTGTTGCAGAATTCCAAAATAGAATGTTGGGAGTTCTAGAATGCCAAAATAGAATGTTGGTAGTTGTAGAATTCCAAAATAGAATGTTGGGAGTGCTAGAATGCCAAAATAGAATGTTGGGAGTTCTAGAATGCCAAAATAGAATGTTGGGAGTTCTAGAATGCCAAAATAGAATGTTGGTAGTTGTAGAATTCCAAAATAGAATGTTGGGAGTTCTAGAATGCCAAAATAGAATGTTGGGAGTTCTAGAAATCCAAAATAGAATGTTGGTGTTGCAGAATTCCAAAATAGAATGTTGGGAGTTCTAGAATGCCAAAATAGAATGTTGGTAGTTCTAGAATGCCAAAATAGAATGTTGGTGTTGCAGAATTCCAAAATAGAATGTTGGGAGTTCTAGAATTCCAAAATAGAATGCTGGGAGTTCTAGAATGCCAAAATAGAATGTTGGGAGTTCTAGAAATCCAAAATAGAATGTTGGTGTTGCAGAATTCCAAAATAGAATGTTTGGAGTTCTAGAATGCCAAAATAGAATGTTGGTAGTTCTAGAATTCCAAAATAGAATGTTGGGGGTTCTAGAATGCCAAAATAGAATGTTGGGAGTTCTAGAAATCCAAAATAGAATGTTGGTTTTGCAGAATTCCAAAATAGAATGTTGGGAGTTCTAGAATGCCAAAATAGAATGTTGGTAGTTCTAGAATTCCAAAATAGAATGTTGGTGTTGCAGAATTCCAAAATAGAATGTTGGGAGTTCTAGAATTCCAAAATAGAATGCTGGGAGTTCTAGAATGCCAAAATAGAATGTTGGGAGTTCTAGAAATCCAAAATAGAATGTTGGTGTTGCAGAATTCCAAAATAGAATGTTGGGAGTTCTAGAATGCCAAAATAGAATGTTGGTATTTCTAGAATTCCAAAATAGAATGTTGGGAGTTCTAGAATGCCAAAATAGAATGTTGGTAGTTCTAGAATGCCAAAATAGAATGTTGGGAGTTCTAGAATGCCAAAATAGAATGTTGGTAGTTCTAGAATTCCAAAATAGAATGTTGGTAGTTCTAGAATTCCAAAATAGAATGTTGGTAGTTCTAGAATGCCAAAATAGAATGTTGGGAGTTCTAGAATTCCAAATAGAATGTTGGGAGTACTAGAATGCCAAAATAGAATGTTGGTAGTTCTAGAATTCCAAAATAGAATGTTGGGAGTTCTAGAATGTCAAAATAGAATGTTGGTAGTTCTAGAATTCCAAAATAGAATGTTGGGAGTTCTAGAATGCCAAAATAGAATGTTGGGAGTTCTAGAATGCCAAAATAGAATGTTAAGAGTTCTAGAATGCCAAAATAGAATGTTGGGAGTTCTAGAATGCCAAAATAGAATGTTGGGAGTTCTAGAATGCCATAATAGAATGTTGGGAGTTCTAGAATGCCAAAATAGAATGTTGGGAGTTCTAGAATGCCAAAATAGAATGTTGGGAGTTCTAGAATTCCAAAATAGAATGTTGGGGAGTTCTAGAAATCCAAAATAGAATGTTGGTGTTGCAGAATTCCAAAATAGAATGTTTGGAGTTCTAGAATGCCAAAATAGAATGTTGGTAGTTCTAGAATTCCAAAATAGAATGTTGGTGTTGCAGAATTCCAAAATAGAATGTTTGGAGTTCTAGAATGCCAATATAGAATGTCGGTAGTTCTAGAATTCCAAAATAGAATGTTAGGAGTTCTAGAATGCCAAAATAGAATGTTGGTAGTTCTAGAATTCCAAAATAGAATGTTGGGAGTTCTAGAATGCCAAAATAGAATGTTGGGAGTTCTAGAATTCCAAAATAGAATGTTGGTGTTGCAGAATTCCAAAATAGAATGTTGGGAGTTCTAGAATTCCAAAATAGAATGTTGGGAGTTCTAGAATTCCAAAATAGAATGTTGGGAGTTCAAGAATGCCAAAATAGAATGTTGGGAGTTCTAGAATTCCAAAATAGAATGTTGGTGTTGCAGAATTCCAAAATAGAATGTTGGGAGTTCTAGAATTCCAAAATAGAATGTTGGGAGTTCTAGAATTCCAAAATAGAATGTTGGGAGTTCAAGAATGCCAAAATAGAATGTTGGGAGTTCTAGAATTCCAAAATAGAATGTTTGGAGTTCTAGAATTCCAAAATAGAATGTTTGGAGTTCTAGAATGCCAAAATATAATGTTGGGAGTTCTAGAATGCCAAAATAGAATGTTGGTAGTTCTAGAATGCCATAATAGAATGTTGGGAGTTCTAGAATGCCAAAATAGAATGTTGGGAGTTCTAGAATGCCAAAATAGAATGTTGGGAGTTCTAGAATGCCAAAATAGAATGTTGGGAGTTCTAGAATGCCAAAATAGAATGTTGGTAGTTCTAGAATTCCAAAATAGAATGTTGGTAGTTCTAGAATGCCAAAATAGAATGTTGGGAGTTCTAGAATTCCAAATAGAATGTTGGGAGTACTAGAATGCCAAAATAGAATGTTGGTAGTTCTAGAATTCCAAAATAGAATGTTGGGAGTTCTAGAATGTCAAAATAGAATGTTGGTAGTTCTAGAATTCCAAAATAGAATGTTGGGAGTTCTAGAATGCCAAAATAGAATGTTGGGAGTTCTAGAATGCCAAAATAGAATGTTAAGAGTTCTAGAATGCCAAAATAGAATGTTGGGAGTTCTAGAATGCCAAAATAGAATGTTGGGAGTTCTAGAATGCCATAATAGAATGTTGGGAGTTCTAGAATGCCAAAATAGAATGTTGGGAGTTCTAGAATGCCAAAATAGAATGTTGGGAGTTCTAGAATTCCAAAATAGAATGTTGGGAGTTCTAGAAATCCAAAATAGAATGTTGGTGTTGCAGAATTCCAAAATAGAATGTTTGGAGTTCTAGAATGCCAAAATAGAATGTTGGTAGTTCTAGAATTCCAAAATAGAATGTTGGTGTTGCAGAATTCCAAAATAGAATGTTTGGAGTTCTAGAATGCCAATATAGAATGTCGGTAGTTCTAGAATTCCAAAATAGAATGTTAGGAGTTCTAGAATGCCAAAATAGAATGTTGGTAGTTCTAGAATTCCAAAATAGAATGTTGGGAGTTCTAGAATGCCAAAATAGAATGTTGGGAGTTCTAGAATTCCAAAATAGAATGTTGGTGTTGCAGAATTCCAAAATAGAATGTTGGGAGTTCTAGAATGCCAAAATAGAATGTTGGTAGTTGTAGAATTCCAAAATAGAATGTTGGGAGTTCCAGAATGCCAAAATAGAATGTTGGGAGTTCTAGAAATCCAAAATAGAATGTTGGTGTTGCAGAATTCCAAAATAGAATGTTGGGAGTTCTAGAATGCCAAAATAGAATGTTGGTATTTCTAGAATTCCAAAATAGAATGTTGGGAGTTCTAGAATGCCAAAATAGAATGTTGGTAGTTCTAGAATGCCAAAATAGAATGTTGGTGTTGCAGAATTCCAAAATAGAATGTTGGGAGTTCTAGAATTCCAAAATAGAATGCTGGGAGTTCTAGAATGCCAAAATAGAATGTTGGGAGTTCTAGAAATCCAAAATAGAATGTTGGTGTTGCAGAATTCCAAAATAGAATGTTGGGAGTTCTAGAAATCCAAAATAGAATGTTGGTGTTGCAGAATTCCAAAATAGAATGTTGGGAGTTCTAGAATGCCAAAATAGAATGTTGGTATTTCTAGAATTCCAAAATAGAATGTTGGGAGTTCTAGAATGCCAAAATAGAATGTTGGTAGTTCTAGAATGCCAAAATAGAATGTTGGTGTTGCAGAATTCCAAAATAGAATGTTGGGAGTTCTAGAATGCCAAAATAGAATGTTGGGAGTTCTAGAATGCCGAAATAGAATGTTGGGAGTTCTAGAATGCCAAAATAGAATGTTGGGAGTTCTAGAATGACAAAATAGAATGTTGGGAGTTCTAGAAATCCAAAATAGAATGTTGGTGTTGCAGAATTCCAAAATAGAATGTTTGGAGTTCTAGAATGCCAAAATAGAATGTTGGTAGTTCTAGAATTCCAAAATAGAATGTTGGGAGTTCTAGAATGCCAAAATAGAATGTTGGGAGTTCTAGAAATCCAAAATAGAATGTTGGTGTTGCAGAATTCCAAAATAGAATGTTGGGAGTTCTAGAATGCCAAAATAGAATGTTGGTATTTCTAGAATTCCAAAATAGAATGTTGGGAGTTCTAGAATGCCAAAATAGAATGTTGGTAGTTCTAGAATGCCAAAATAGAATGTTGGTGTTGCAGAATTCCAAAATAGAATGTTGGGAGTTCTAGAATTCCAAAATAGAATGCTGGGAGTTCTAGAATGCCAAAATAGAATGTTGGGAGTTCTAGAAATCCAAAATAGAATGTTGGTGTTGCAGAATTCCAAAATAGAATGTTGGGAGTTCTAGAATGCCAAAATAGAATGTTGGTATTTCTAGAATTCCAAAATAGAATGTTGGGAGTTCTAGAATGCCAAAATAGAATGTTGGTAGTTCTAGAATGCCAAAATAGAATGTTGGTGTTGCAGAATTCCAAAATAGAATGTTGGGAGTTCTAGAATTCCAAAATAGAATGCTGGGAGTTCTAGAATGCCAAAATAGAATGTTGGGAGTTCTAGAAATCCAAAATAGAATGTTGCTAGTTCTAGAATTCCAAAAAAGAATGTTGGTAGTTCGAGAATTCCAAAATAGAATGTTGGGAGTTCTAGAATGCCAAAATAGAATGTTGGGAGTTCTAGAATGCCATAATAGAATGTTGGGAGTTCTAGAATTCCAAAATAGAATGTTTGGAGTTCTAGAATTCCAAAATAGAATGTTTGGAGTTCTAGAATGCCAAAATAGAATGTTGGGAGTTCTAGAATGCCATAATAGAATGTTGGGAGTTCTAGAATTCCAAAATAGAATGTTTGGAGTTCTAGAATTCCAAAATAGAATGTTTGGAGTTCTAGAATGCCAAAATAGAATGTTGGGAGTTCTAGAATGCCAAAATAGAATGTTGGGAGTTCTAGAATTCCAAAATAGAATGTTGGGAGTTCTAGAATGCCAAAATAGAATGTTGGGAGTTCTAGAAATCCAAAATAGAATGTTGGTGTTGCAGAATTCCAAAATAGAATGTTGGGAGTTCTAGAATGCCAAAATAGAATGTTGGTATTTCTAGAATTCCAAAATAGAATGTTGGGAGTTCTAGAATGCCAAAATAGAATGTTGGTGTTGCAGAATTCCAAAATAGAATGTTGCTAGTTCTAGAATTCCAAAAAAGAATGTTGGTAGTTCGAGAATTCCAAAATAGAATGTTGGGAGTTCTAGAATGCCAAAATAGAATGTTGGTATTTCTAGAATTCCAAAATAGAATGTTGGGAGTTCTAGAATGCCAAAATAGAATGTTGGTGTTGCAGAATTCCAAAATAGAATGTTGCTAGTTCTAGAATTCCAAAAAAGAATGTTGGTAGTTCGAGAATTCCAAAATAGAATGTTGGGAGTTCTAGAATGCCAAAATAGAATGTTGGGAGTTCTAGAATGCCATAATAGAATGTTGGGAGTTCTAGAATTCCAAAATAGAATGTTTGGAGTTCTAGAATTCCAAAATAGAATGTTTGGAGTTCTAGAATGCCAAAATAGAATGTTGGGAGTTCTAGAATGCCAAAATAGAATGTTGGGAGTTCTAGAAATCCAAAATAGAATGTTGGGAGTTCTAGAATGCCAAAATAGAATTTTGGGAATTCTAGAATGCCAAAATAGAATGTTGGGAGTTCTAGAATGCCAAAATAGAATGTTGGGAGTTCTAGAATTCCAAAATAGAATGTTGGGAGTTCTAGAATGCCAAAATAGAATGTTGGGAGTTCTAGAAATCCAAAATAGAATGTTGGTGTTGCAGAATTCCAAAATAGAATGTTGGGAGTTCTAGAATGCCAAAATAGAATGTTGGTATTTCTAGAATTCCAAAATAGAATGTTGGGAGTTCTAGAATGCCAAAATAGAATGTTGGTGTTGCAGAATTCCAAAATAGAATGTTGGGAGTTCTAGAATTCCAAAATAGAATGCTGGGAGTTCTAGAATGCCAAAATAGAATGTTGGGAGTTCTAGAAATCCAAAATAGAATGTTGGTGTTGCAGAATTCCAAAATAGAATGTTTGGAGTTCTAGAATGCCAAAATAGAATGTTGGTAGTTCTAGAATTCCAAAATAGAATGTTGGGAGTTCTAGAATGCCAAAATAGAATGTTGGGAGTTCTAGAAATCCAAAATAGAATGTTGGTGTTGCAGAATTCCAAAATAGAATGTTTGGAGTTCTAGAATGCCAAAATAGAATGTTGGTAGTTCTAGAATTCCAAAATAGAATGTTGGGAGTTCTAGAATGCCAAAATAGAATGTTGGGAGTTCTAGAAATCCAAAATAGAATGTTGGTGTTGCAGAATTCCAAAATAGAATGTTGGGAGTTCTAGAATGCCAAAATAGAATGTTGGTAGTTTTTAGAATTCCAAAATAGAATGTTGGGAGTTTTATAATGCCAAAATAGAATGTTGGGAGTTCTAGAATGCCACAATAGAATGTTGGGAGTTCTAGAATGCCACAATAGAATGTTGGGAGTTCTAGAAATCCAAAATAGAATGTTGGTGTTGCAGAATTCCAAAATAGAATGTTGGGAGTTCTAGAATGCCAAAATAGAATGTTGGGAGTTCTAGAATGCCAAAATAGAATGTTGGTGTTGCAGAATGCCAAAATAGAATGTTGGTGTTGCAGAATTCCAAAATAGAATGTTGGGAGTTCTAGAATGCCAAAATAGAATGTTGGGAGTTCTAGAAATCCAAAATAGAATGTTGGTGTTGCATAATTCCAAAATAGAATGTTGGGAGTTCTAGAATGCCAAAATAGAATGTTGGTAGTTTTTAGAATTCCAAAATAGAATGTTGGGAGTTCTAGAATGCCAAAATAGAATGTTGGGAGTTCTAGAATGCCACAATAGAATGTTGGGAGTTCTAGAATGCCACAATAGAATGTTGGGAGTTCTAGAAATCCAAAATAGAATGTTGGTGTTGCAGAATTCCAAAATAGAATGTTGGGAGTTCTAGAATGCCAAAATAGAATGTTGGGAGTTCTAGAATGCCAAAATAGAATGTTGGTGTTGCAGAATGCCAAAATAGAATGTTGGTGTTGCAGAATTCCAAAATAGAATGCTGGGAGTTCTAGAATGCCAAAATAGAATGTTGGGAGTTCTATAAATCCAAAATAGAATGTTGGTGTTGCAGAATTCCAAAATAGAATGTTGGGAGTTCTAGAATGCCAAAATAGAATGTTGGGAGTTCTAGAATGCCAAAATAGAATGTTGGTGTTGCAGAATTCCAAAATAGAATGTTTGGAGTTCTAGAATGCCAATATAGAATGTCGGTAGTTCTAGAATTCCAAAATAGAATGTTAGGAGTTCTAGAATGCCAAAATAGAATGTTGGTAGTTCTAGAATTCCAAAATAGAATGTTGGGAGTTCTAGAATGCCAAAATAGAATGTTGGGAGTTCTAGAATTCCAAAATAGAATGTTGGTGTTGCAGAATTCCAAAATAGAATGTTGGGAGTTCTAGAATGCCAAAATAGAATGTTGGTAGTTGTAGAATTCCAAAATAGAATGTTGGGAGTTCCAGAATGCCAAAATAGAATGTTGGGAGTTCTAGAAATCCAAAATAGAATGTTGGTGTTGCAGAATTCCAAAATAGAATGTTGGGAGTTCTAGAATGCCAAAATAGAATGTTGGTATTTCTAGAATTCCAAAATAGAATGTTGGGAGTTCTAGAATGCCAAAATAGAATGTTGGTAGTTCTAGAATGCCAAAATAGAATGTTGGTGTTGCAGAATTCCAAAATAGAATGTTGGGAGTTCTAGAATTCCAAAATAGAATGCTGGGAGTTCTAGAATGCCAAAATAGAATGTTGGGAGTTCTAGAAATCCAAAATAGAATGTTGGTGTTGCAGAATTCCAAAATAGAATGTTGGGAGTTCTAGAAATCCAAAATAGAATGTTGGTGTTGCAGAATTCCAAAATAGAATGTTGGGAGTTCTAGAATGCCAAAATAGAATGTTGGTATTTCTAGAATTCCAAAATAGAATGTTGGGAGTTCTAGAATGCCAAAATAGAATGTTGGTAGTTCTAGAATGCCAAAATAGAATGTTGGTGTTGCAGAATTCCAAAATAGAATGTTGGGAGTTCTAGAATGCCAAAATAGAATGTTGGGAGTTCTAGAATGCCGAAATAGAATGTTGGGAGTTCTAGAATGCCAAAATAGAATGTTGGGAGTTCTAGAATGACAAAATAGAATGTTGGGAGTTCTAGAAATCCAAAATAGAATGTTGGTGTTGCAGAATTCCAAAATAGAATGTTTGGAGTTCTAGAATGCCAAAATAGAATGTTGGTAGTTCTAGAATTCCAAAATAGAATGTTGGGAGTTCTAGAATGCCAAAATAGAATGTTGGGAGTTCTAGAAATCCAAAATAGAATGTTGGTGTTGCAGAATTCCAAAATAGAATGTTGGGAGTTCTAGAATGCCAAAATAGAATGTTGGTATTTCTAGAATTCCAAAATAGAATGTTGGGAGTTCTAGAATGCCAAAATAGAATGTTGGTAGTTCTAGAATGCCAAAATAGAATGTTGGTGTTGCAGAATTCCAAAATAGAATGTTGGGAGTTCTAGAATTCCAAAATAGAATGCTGGGAGTTCTAGAATGCCAAAATAGAATGTTGGGAGTTCTAGAAATCCAAAATAGAATGTTGGTGTTGCAGAATTCCAAAATAGAATGTTGGGAGTTCTAGAATGCCAAAATAGAATGTTGGTATTTCTAGAATTCCAAAATAGAATGTTGGGAGTTCTAGAATGCCAAAATAGAATGTTGGTAGTTCTAGAATGCCAAAATAGAATGTTGGTGTTGCAGAATTCCAAAATAGAATGTTGGGAGTTCTAGAATTCCAAAATAGAATGCTGGGAGTTCTAGAATGCCAAAATAGAATGTTGGGAGTTCTAGAAATCCAAAATAGAATGTTGCTAGTTCTAGAATTCCAAAAAAGAATGTTGGTAGTTCGAGAATTCCAAAATAGAATGTTGGGAGTTCTAGAATGCAAAATAGAATGTTGGGAGTTCTAGAATGCCATAATAGAATGTTGGGAGTTCTAGAATTCCAAAATAGAATGTTTGGAGTTCTAGAATTCCAAAATAGAATGTTTGGAGTTCTAGAATGCCAAAATAGAATGTTGGGAGTTCTAGAATGCCATAATAGAATGTTGGGAGTTCTAGAATTCCAAAATAGAATGTTTGGAGTTCTAGAATTCCAAAATAGAATGTTTGGAGTTCTAGAATGCCAAAATAGAATGTTGGGAGTTCTAGAATGCCAAAATAGAATGTTGGGAGTTCTAGAATTCCAAAATAGAATGTTGGGAGTTCTAGAATGCCAAAATAGAATGTTGGGAGTTCTAGAAATCCAAAATAGAATGTTGGTGTTGCAGAATTCCAAAATAGAATGTTGGGAGTTCTAGAATGCCAAAATAGAATGTTGGTATTTCTAGAATTCCAAAATAGAATGTTGGGAGTTCTAGAATGCCAAAATAGAATGTTGGTGTTGCAGAATTCCAAAATAGAATGTTGCTAGTTCTAGAATTCCAAAAAAGAATGTTGGTAGTTCGAGAATTCCAAAATAGAATGTTGGGAGTTCTAGAATGCCAAAATAGAATGTTGGTATTTCTAGAATTCCAAAATAGAATGTTGGGAGTTCTAGAATGCCAAAATAGAATGTTGGTGTTGCAGAATTCCAAAATAGAATGTTGCTAGTTCTAGAATTCCAAAAAAGAATGTTGGTAGTTCGAGAATTCCAAAATAGAATGTTGGGAGTTCTAGAATGCCAAAATAGAATGTTGGGAGTTCTAGAATGCCATAATAGAATGTTGGGAGTTCTAGAATTCCAAAATAGAATGTTTGGAGTTCTAGAATTCCAAAATAGAATGTTTGGAGTTCTAGAATGCCAAAATAGAATGTTGGGAGTTCTAGAATGCCAAAATAGAATGTTGGGAGTTCTAGAAATCCAAAATAGAATGTTGGGAGTTCTAGAATGCCAAAATAGAATTTTGGGAATTCTAGAATGCCAAAATAGAATGTTGGGAGTTCTAGAATGCCAAAATAGAATGTTGGGAGTTCTAGAATTCCAAAATAGAATGTTGGGAGTTCTAGAATGCCAAAATAGAATGTTGGGAGTTCTAGAAATCCAAAATAGAATGTTGGTGTTGCAGAATTCCAAAATAGAATGTTGGGAGTTCTAGAATGCCAAAATAGAATGTTGGTATTTCTAGAATTCCAAAATAGAATGTTGGGAGTTCTAGAATGCCAAAATAGAATGTTGGTGTTGCAGAATTCCAAAATAGAATGTTGGGAGTTCTAGAATTCCAAAATAGAATGCTGGGAGTTCTAGAATGCCAAAATAGAATGTTGGGAGTTCTAGAAATCCAAAATAGAATGTTGGTGTTGCAGAATTCCAAAATAGAATGTTTGGAGTTCTAGAATGCCAAAATAGAATGTTGGTAGTTCTAGAATTCCAAAATAGAATGTTGGGAGTTCTAGAATGCCAAAATAGAATGTTGGGAGTTCTAGAAATCCAAAATAGAATGTTGGTGTTGCAGAATTCCAAAATAGAATGTTTGGAGTTCTAGAATGCCAAAATAGAATGTTGGTAGTTCTAGAATTCCAAAATAGAATGTTGGGAGTTCTAGAATGCCAAAATAGAATGTTGGGAGTTCTAGAAATCCAAAATAGAATGTTGGTGTTGCAGAATTCCAAAATAGAATGTTGGGAGTTCTAGAATGCCAAAATAGAATGTTGGTAGTTTTTAGAATTCCAAAATAGAATGTTGGGAGTTCTAGAATGCCAAAATAGAATGTTGGGAGTTCTAGAATGCCACAATAGAATGTTGGGAGTTCTAGAATGCCACAATAGAATGTTGGGAGTTCTAGAAATCCAAAATAGAATGTTGGTGTTGCAGAATTCCAAAATAGAATGTTGGGAGTTCTAGAATGCCAAAATAGAATGTTGGGAGTTCTAGAATGCCAAAATAGAATGTTGGTGTTGCAGAATGCCAAAATAGAATGTTGGTGTTGCAGAATTCCAAAATAGAATGTTGGGAGTTCTAGAATGCCAAAATAGAATGTTGGGAGTTCTAGAAATCCAAAATAGAATGTTGGTGTTGCATAATTCCAAAATAGAATGTTGGGAGTTCTAGAATGCCAAAATAGAATGTTGGTAGTTTTTAGAATTCCAAAATAGAATGTTGGGAGTTCTAGAATGCCAAAATAGAATGTTGGGAGTTCTAGAATGCCACAATAGAATGTTGGGAGTTCTAGAATGCCACAATAGAATGTTGGGAGTTCTAGAAATCCAAAATAGAATGTTGGTGTTGCAGAATTCCAAAATAGAATGTTGGGAGTTCTAGAATGCCAAAATAGAATGTTGGGAGTTCTAGAATGCCAAAATAGAATGTTGGTGTTGCAGAATGCCAAAATAGAATGTTGGTGTTGCAGAATTCCAAAATAGAATGCTGGGAGTTCTAGAATGCCAAAATAGAATGTTGGGAGTTCTAGAAATCCAAAATAGAATGTTGGTGTTGCAGAATTCCAAAATAGAATGTTGGGAGTTCTAGAATGCCAAAATAGAATGTTGGGAGTTCTAGAATGCCAAAATAGAATGTTGGTGTTGCAGAATGCCAAAATAGAATGTTGGTGTTGCAGAATTCCAAAATAGAATGTTGGGAGTTCTAGAATGCCAAAATAGAATGTTGGGAGTTCTAGAAATCCAAAATAGAATGTTGGTGTTGCAGAATTCCAAAATAGAATGTTGGGAGTTCTAGAATGCCAAAATAGAATGTTGGTATTTCTAGAATTTCAAAATAGAATGTTGGGAGTTCTAGAATGCCAAAATAGAATGTTGGTAGTTCTAGAATGTCAAAATAGAATGTTGGTGTTGCAGAATTCCAAAATAGAATGTTGGAAGTTCTAGAATTCCAAAATAGAATGCTGGGAGTTCTAGAATGCCAAAATAGAATGTTGGGAGTTCTAGAAATCCAAAATAGAATGTTGGTGTTGCAGAATTCCAAAATAGAATGTTTGGAGTTCTAGAATGCCAAAATAGAATGTTGGTAGTTCTAGAATTCCAAAATAGAATGTTGGGAGTTCTAGAATGCCAAAATAGAATGTTGGGAGTTCTAGAAATCCAAAATAGAATGTTGGTGTTGCAGAATTCCAAAATAGAATGTTGGGAGTTCTAGAATGCCAAAATAGAATGTTGGGAGTTCTAGAATTCCAAAATAGAATGTTGGTGTTGCAGAATTCCAAAATAGAATGTTGGGAGTTCTAGAATTCCAAAATAGAATGTTGGGAGTTCTAGAATTCCAAAATAGAATGTTGGGAGTTCAAGAATGCCAAAATAGAATGTTGGGAGTTCTAGAATGCCAAAATAGAATGTTGGGAGTTCTAGAATGCCAAAATAGAATGTTGGGAGTTCTAGAATGCCAAAATAGAATGTTGGGAGTTCTAGAATGACAAAATAGAATATTGGGAGTTCTAGAATTCCAAAATAGAATGTTGGTGTTGCAGAATTCCAAAATAGAATGTTGGGAGTTCTAGAATGCCAAAATAGAATGTTGGTAGTTGTAGAATTCCAAAATAGAATGTTGGGAGTTCTAGAATGCCAAAATAGAATGTTGGTAGTTCTAGAATTCCAAAATAGAATGTTGGTGTTGCAGAATTCCAAAATAGAATGTTGGGAGTTCTAGAATTCCAAAATAGAATGCTGGGAGTTCTAGAATGCCAAAATAGAATGTTGGGAGTTCTAGAAATCCAAAATAGAATGTTGGTGTTGCAGAATTCCAAAATAGAATGTTTGGAGTTCTAGAATGCCAAAATAGAATGTTGGTAGTTCTAGAATTCCAAAATAGAATGTTGGGAGTTCTAGAATGCCAAAATAGAATGTTGGGAGTTCTAGAAATCCAAAATAGAATGTTGGTGTTGCAGAATTCCAAAATAGAATGTTGGGAGTTCTAGAATTCCAAAATAGAATGTTGGTAGTTGTAGAATTCCAAAATAGAATGTTGGGAGGTCTAGAATGCCAAAATAGAATGTTGGGAGTTCTAGAAATCCAAAATAGAATGTTGGTGTTGCAGAATTCCAAAATAGAATGTTGGGAGTTCTAGAATGCCAAAATAGAATGTTGGTATTTCTAGAATTCCAAAATAGAATGTTGGGAGTTCTAGAATGCCAAAATAGAATGTTGGTAGTTCTAGAATGCCAAAATAGAATGTTGGTGTTGCAGAATTCCAAAATAGAATGTTGGGAGTTCTAGAATTCCAAAATAGAATGCTGGGAGTTCTAGAATGCTAAAATAGAATGTTGGGAGTTCTAGAAATCCAAAATAGAATGTTGGTGTTGCAGAATTCCAAAATAGAATGTTTGGAGTTCTAGAATGCCAAAATAGAATGTTGGTAGTTCTAGAATTCCAAAATAGAATGTTGGGAGTTCTAGAATGCCAAAATAGAATGTTGGGGGTTCTAGAAATCCAAAATAGAATGTTGGTTTTGCAGAATTCCAAAATAGAATGTTGGTAGTTCTAGAATGCCAAAATAGAATGTTGGTAGTTCTAGAATTCCAAAATAGAATGTTGGTGTTGCAGAATTCCAAAATAGAATGTTGGGAGTTCTAGAATTCCAAAATAGAATGCTGGGAGTTCTAGAATGCCAAAATAGAATGTTGGGAGTTCTAGAAATCCAAAATAGAATGTTGGTGTTGCAGAATTCCAAAATAGAATGTTGGGAGTTCTAGAATGCCAAAATAGAATGTTGGTATTTCTAGAATTCCAAAATAGAATGTTGGTAGTTCTAGAATGCCAAAATAGAATGTTGGTAGTTCTAGAATGCCAAAATAGAATGTTGGGAGTTCTAGAATGCCATAATAGAATATTGGGAGTTCTAGAATGCCAAAATAGAATGTTGGGAGTTCTAGAATGCCAAAATAGAATGTTGGGAGTTCTCGAATGCCAAAATAGAATGTTGGGAGTTCTGGAATGCCACAATAGAATGTTGGGAGTTCTAGAATTCCAAAATAGAATGTTGGTGTTGCAGAATTCCAAAATAGAATGTTTGGAGTTCTAGAATGCCAATATAGAATGTCGGTAGTTCTAGAATTCCAAAATAGAATGTTAGGAGTTCTAGAATGCCAAAATAGAATGTTGGGAGTTCTAGAATTCCAAAATAGAATGTTGGTGTTGCAGAATTCCAAAATAGAATGTTGGGAGTTCTAGAATTCCAAAATAGAATGCTGGGAGTTCTAGAATGCCAAAATAGAATGTTGGGAGTTCTAGAAATCCAAAATAGAATGTTGGTGTTGCAGAATTCCAAAATAGAATGTTTGGAGTTCTAGAATGCCAAAATAGAATGTTGGTAGTTCTAGAATTCCAAAATAGAATGTTGGGAGTTCTAGAATGCCAAAATAGAATGTTGGGAGTTCTAGAAATCCAAAATAGAATGTTGGTGTTGCAGAATTCCAAAATAGAATGTTGGGAGTTCTAGAATGCCAAAATAGAATGTTGGTAGTTGTAGAATTCCAAAATAGAATGTTGGGAGTTCTAGAATGCCAAAATAGAATGTTGGGAGTTCTAGAATGCCACAATAGAATGTTGGGAGTTCTAGAATGACAAAATAGAATGTTGGGAGTTCTAGAATTCCAAAATAGAATGTTGGTGTTGCAGAATTCCAAAATAGAATGTTTGGAGTTCTAGAATGCCAAAATAGAATGTTGGTGGTTCTAGAATTCCAAAATAGAATGTTGGGAGTTCTAGAATGCCAAAATAGAATGTTGGGAGTTCTAGAATTTCAAAATAGAATGTTGGGAGTTCTAGAATGCCAAAATAGAATGTTGGTAGTTCTAGAATTTCAAAATAGAATGTTGGGAGTTCTAGAATGCCAAAATAGAATGTTGGTAGTTCTAGAATGTCAAAATAGAATGTTGGTGTTGCAGAATTCCAAAATAGAATGTTGGGAGTTCTAGAATTCCAAAATAGAATGCTGGGAGTTCTAGAATGCCAAAATAGAATGTTGGGAGTTCTAGAAATCCAAAATAGAATGTTGGTGTTGCAGAATTCCAAAATAGAATGTTTGGAGTTCTAGAATGCCAAAATAGAATGTTGGTAGTTCTAGAATTCCAAAATAGAATGTTGGGAGTTCTAGAATGCCAAAATAGAATGTTGGGAGTTCTAGAAATCCAAAATAGAATGTTGGTGTTGCAGAATTCCAAAATAGAATGTTGGGAGTTCTAGAATGCCAAAATAGAATGTTGGTAGTTCTAGAATTCCAAAATAGAATGTTGGGAGTTCTAGAATGCCAAAATAGAATGTTGGGAGTTCTAGAAATCCAAAATAGAATGTTGGTTTTGCAGAATTCCAAAATAGAATGTTGGTAGTTCTAGAATGCCAAAATAGAATGTTGGTAGTTCTAGAATTCCAAAATAGAATGTTGGTGTTGCAGAATTCCAAAATAGAATGTTGGGAGTTCTAGAATTCCAAAATAGAATGCTGGGAGTTCTAGAATGCCAAAATAGAATGTTGGGAGTTCTAGAAATCCAAAATAGAATGTTGGTGTTGCAGAATTCCAAAATAGAATGTTGGGAGTTCTAGAATGCCAAAATAGAATGTTGGTATTTCTAGAATTCCAAAATAGAATGTTGGTAGTTCTAGAATGCCAAAATAGAATGTTGGTAGTTCTAGAATGCCAAAATAGAATGTTGGGAGTTCTAGAATGCCATAATAGAATATTGGGAGTTCTAGAATGCCAAAATAGAATGTTGGGAGTTCTAGAATGCCAAAATAGAATGTTGGGAGTTCTCGAATGCCAAAATAGAATGTTGGGAGTTCTGGAATGCCACAATAGAATGTTGGGAGTTCTAGAATTCCAAAATAGAATGTTGGTGTTGCAGAATTCCAAAATAGAATGTTTGGAGTTCTAGAATGCCAATATAGAATGTCGGTAGTTCTAGAATTCCAAAATAGAATGTTAGGAGTTCTAGAATGCCAAAATAGAATGTTGGGAGTTCTAGAATTCCAAAATAGAATGTTGGTGTTGCAGAATTCCAAAATAGAATGTTGGGAGTTCTAGAATTCCAAAATAGAATGCTGGGAGTTCTAGAATGCCAAAATAGAATGTTGGGAGTTCTAGAAATCCAAAATAGAATGTTGGTGTTGCAGAATTCCAAAATAGAATGTTTGGAGTTCTAGAATGCCAAAATAGAATGTTGGTAGTTCTAGAATTCCAAAATAGAATGTTGGGAGTTCTAGAATGCCAAAATAGAATGTTGGGAGTTCTAGAAATCCAAAATAGAATGTTGGTGTTGCAGAATTCCAAAATAGAATGTTGGGAGTTCTAGAATGCCAAAATAGAATGTTGGTAGTTGTAGAATTCCAAAATAGAATGTTGGGAGTTCTAGAATGCCAAAATAGAATGTTGGGAGTTCTAGAATGCCACAATAGAATGTTGGGAGTTCTAGAATGACAAAATAGAATGTTGGGAGTTCTAGAATTCCAAAATAGAATGTTGGTGTTGCAGAATTCCAAAATAGAATGTTTGGAGTTCTAGAATGCCAAAATAGAATGTTGGTGGTTCTAGAATTCCAAAATAGAATGTTGGGAGTTCTAGAATGCCAAAATAGAATGTTGGGAGTTCTAGAATTTCAAAATAGAATGTTGGGAGTTCTAGAATGCCAAAATAGAATGTTGGTAGTTCTAGAATTTCAAAATAGAATGTTGGGAGTTCTAGAATGCCAAAATAGAATGTTGGTAGTTCTAGAATGTCAAAATAGAATGTTGGTGTTGCAGAATTCCAAAATAGAATGTTGGGAGTTCTAGAATTCCAAAATAGAATGCTGGGAGTTCTAGAATGCCAAAATAGAATGTTGGGAGTTCTAGAAATCCAAAATAGAATGTTGGTGTTGCAGAATTCCAAAATAGAATGTTTGGAGTTCTAGAATGCCAAAATAGAATGTTGGTAGTTCTAGAATTCCAAAATAGAATGTTGGGAGTTCTAGAATGCCAAAATAGAATGTTGGGAGTTCTAGAAATCCAAAATAGAATGTTGGTGTTGCAGAATTCCAAAATAGAATGTTGGGAGTTCTAGAATGCCAAAATAGAATGTTGGTATTTCTAGAATTCCAAAATAGAATGTTGGGAGTTCTAGAATGCCAAAATAGAATGTTGGGAGTTCTAGAAATCCAAAATAGAATGTTGGTGTTGCAGAATTCCAAAATAGAATGTTGGGAGTTCTAGAATGCCAAAATAGAATGTTGGTATTTCTAGAATTCCAAAATAGAATGTTGGGAGTTCTAGAATGCCAAAATAGAATGTTGGTAGTTCTAGAATGCCAAAATAGAATGTTGGTGTTGCAGAATTCCAAAATAGAATGTTGGGAGTTCTAGAATTCCAAAATAGAATGCTGGGAGTTCTAGAATTCCAAAATAGAATGTTGGGAGTTCTAGAAATCCAAAATAGAATGTTGGTGTTGCAGAATTCCAAAATAGAATGTTTGGAGTTCTAGAATGCCAAAATAGAATGTTGGTAGTTCTAGAATTCCAAAATAGAATGTTGGTGTTGCAGAATTCCAAAATAGAATGTTTGGAGTTCTAGAATGCCAATATAGAATGTCGGTAGTTCTAGAATTCCAAAATAGAATGTTAGGAGTTCTAGAATGCCAAAATAGAATGTTGGGAGTTCTAGAATGCCAAAATAGAATGTTGGGAGATCTAGAATGCCAAAATAGAATGTTGGTAGTTCTAGAATTCCAAAATAGAATGTTGGGAGTTCTAGAATGCCAAAATAGAATGTTGGGAGTTCTAGAATTCCAAAATAGAATGTTGGTGTTGCAGAATTCAAGAATAAAATGTTGGGAGTTCTAGAATGCCAAAATAGAATGTTGGGAGTTCTAGAATTCCAAAATAGAATGTTGGGAGATCTAGAATGCCAAAATAGAATGTTGGTATTGCAGAATTCAAGAATAGAATGTTGGGAGTTCTAGAATGCCAAAATAGAATGTTGGGAGTTCTAGAATTCCAAAATAGAATGTTGGGAGTTCTAGAATTCCAAAATAGAATGTTGGTAGTTCTAGAATGCCAAAATAGAATGTTGGTAGTTCTAGAATGCCAAAATAGAATGTTGGGAGTTCTAGAATTCCAAAATAGAATGTTGGGAGTTCTAGAATTCCAAAATAGAATGTTGGGAGTTCTAGAATTCCAAAATAGAATGTTGGTAGTTCTAGAATTCCAAAATAGAATGTTGGGAGTTCTAGAATGCCAAAATAGAATGTTGGGAGTTCTAGAATTCCAAAATAGAATGTTGGTGTTGCAGAATTCCAAAATAGAATGTTCGGAGTTCTAGAATGCCAAAATAGAATGTTGGTAGTTCTAGAATGCCAAAATAGAATGTTGGGAGTTCTAGAATGCCAAAATAGAATGTTGGGAGTTCTAGAATGCCAAAATAGAATGTTGGTGTTGCAGAATTCCAAAATAGAATGTTGGGAGTTCTAGAATGCCAAAATAGAATGTTGGTGTTGCAGAATTCCAAAATAGAATGTTGGTAGCTCTAGAATTCCAAAATAGAATGTTGGGAGTTCTAGAACTACAAAATAGAATGTTGGTAGTTCTAGAATGCCAAAATAGAATGTTGGTAGTTCTAGAATGCCAAAATAGAATGTTGGGAGTTCTAGAATGCCAAAATAGAATGTTGGTGTTGCAGAATTCCAAAATAGAATGTTGGTACTTCTAGAATGCCAAAATAGAATGTTGGTACTTCTAGAATGCCAAAATAAAATGTTGGGAGTTCTAGAATTCCAAAATAGAATGTTGGGAGTTCTAGAATGCCAAAATAGAATGTTGGGAGTTCTAGAATTCCAAAATAGAATGTTGGGAGTTCTAGAATTCCAAAATAGAATGTTGGTAGTTCTAGAATTCCAAAATAGAATGTTGGGAGTTCTAGAATGCCAAAATAGAATGTTGGTAGTTCTAGAATGCCAAAATAGAATGTTGGTAGTTCTAGAATGCCAAAATAGAATGTTGGGAGTTCTAGAATGCCAAAATAGAATGTTGGGAGTTCTAGAATTCCAAAATAGAATGTTCAGAGTTCTAGAATGCCAAAATAGAATGTTGGTAGTTCTAGAATTCCAAAATAGAATGTTGGGAGTTCTAGAATGCCAAAATAGAATGTTGGGAGTTCTAGAATTCCAAAATAGAATGTTGGGAGTTCTAGAATACCAAAATAGAATGTTGGGAGTTCTAGAATTCCAAAATAGAATGTTGGGAGTTCTAGAATGCCAAATTAGAATGTTGGTAGTTCTAGAATGCCAAAATAGAATGTTGGGAGTTCTAGAATGCCAAAATAGAATGTTGGTAGTTCTAGAATTCCAAAATAGAATGTTGGTGTTGCAGAATTCCAAAATAGAATGTTTGGAGTTCTAGAATGCCAAAATAGAATGTTGGTAGTTCTAGAATTCCAAAATAGAATGTTGGGAGTTCTAGAATGCCAAAATAGAATGTTGGGAGTTCTAGAAATCCAAAATAGAATGTTGGTGTTGCAGAATTCCAAAATAGAATGTTGGGAGTTCTAGAATGCCAAAATAGAATGTTGGTAGTTCTAGAATTCCAAAATAGAATGTTGGGAGTTCTAGAATGCCAAAATAGAATGTTGGGAGTTCTAGAAATCCAAAATAGAATGTTGGTTTTGCAGAATTCCAAAATAGAATGTTGGTAGTTCTAGAATGCCAAAATAGAATGTTGGTAGTTCTAGAATTCCAAAATAGAATGTTGGTGTTGCAGAATTCCAAAATAGAATGTTGGGAGTTCTAGAATTCCAAAATAGAATGCTGGGAGTTCTAGAATGCCAAAATAGAATGTTGGGAGTTCTAGAAATCCAAAATAGAATGTTGGTGTTGCAGAATTCCAAAATAGAATGTTGGGAGTTCTAGAATGCCAAAATAGAATGTTGGTATTTCTAGAATTCCAAAATAGAATGTTGGTAGTTCTAGAATGCCAAAATAGAATGTTGGTAGTTCTAGAATGCCAAAATAGAATGTTGGGAGTTCTAGAATGCCATAATAGAATATTGGGAGTTCTAGAATGCCAAAATAGAATGTTGGGAGTTCTAGAATGCCAAAATAGAATGTTGGGAGTTCTCGAATGCCAAAATAGAATGTTGGGAGTTCTAGAATTCCAAAATAGAATGTTGGTGTTGCAGAATTCCAAAATAGAATGTTGGGAGTTCTAGAATTCCAAAATAGAATGCTGGGAGTTCTAGAATGCCAAAATAGAATGTTGGGAGTTCTAGAAATCCAAAATAGAATGTTGGTGTTGCAGAATTCCAAAATAGAATGTTTGGAGTTCTAGAATGCCAAAATAGAATGTTGGTAGTTCTAGAATTCCAAAATAGAATGTTGGGAGTTCTAGAATGCCAAAATAGAATGTTGGGAGTTCTAGAAATCCAAAATAGAATGTTGGTGTTGCAGAATTCCAAAATAGAATGTTGGGAGTTCTAGAATGCCAAAATAGAATGTTGGTAGTTGTAGAATTCCAAAATAGAATGTTGGGAGTTCTAGAATGCCAAAATAGAATGTTGGGAGTTCTAGAATGCCACAATAGAATGTTGGGAGTTCTAGAATGACAAAATAGAATGTTGGGAGTTCTAGAATTCCAAAATAGAATGTTGGTGTTGCAGAATTCCAAAATAGAATGTTTGGAGTTCTAGAATGCCAAAATAGAATGTTGGTGGTTCTAGAATTCCAAAATAGAATGTTGGGAGTTCTAGAATGCCAAAATAGAATGTTGGGAGTTCTAGAATTTCAAAATAGAATGTTGGGAGTTCTAGAATGCCAAAATAGAATGTTGGTAGTTCTAGAATTTCAAAATAGAATGTTGGGAGTTCTAGAATGCCAAAATAGAATGTTGGTAGTTCTAGAATGTCAAAATAGAATGTTGGTGTTGCAGAATTCCAAAATAGAATGTTGGGAGTTCTAGAATTCCAAAATAGAATGCTGGGAGTTCTAGAATGCCAAAATAGAATGTTGGGAGTTCTAGAAATCCAAAATAGAATGTTGGTGTTGCAGAATTCCAAAATAGAATGTTTGGAGTTCTAGAATGCCAAAATAGAATGTTGGTAGTTCTAGAATTCCAAAATAGAATGTTGGGAGTTCTAGAATGCCAAAATAGAATGTTGGGAGTTCTAGAAATCCAAAATAGAATGTTGGTGTTGCAGAATTCCAAAATAGAATGTTGGGAGTTCTAGAATGCCAAAATAGAATGTTGGTATTTCTAGAATTCCAAAATAGAATGTTGGGAGTTCTAGAATGCCAAAATAGAATGTTGGGAGTTCTAGAAATCCAAAATAGAATGTTGGTGTTGCAGAATTCCAAAATAGAATGTTGGGAGTTCTAGAATGCCAAAATAGAATGTTGGTATTTCTAGAATTCCAAAATAGAATGTTGGGAGTTCTAGAATGCCAAAATAGAATGTTGGTAGTTCTAGAATGCCAAAATAGAATGTTGGTGTTGCAGAATTCCAAAATAGAATGTTGGGAGTTCTAGAATTCCAAAATAGAATGCTGGGAGTTCTAGAATTCCAAAATAGAATGTTGGGAGTTCTAGAAATCCAAAATAGAATGTTGGTGTTGCAGAATTCCAAAATAGAATGTTTGGAGTTCTAGAATGCCAAAATAGAATGTTGGTAGTTCTAGAATTCCAAAATAGAATGTTGGTGTTGCAGAATTCCAAAATAGAATGTTTGGAGTTCTAGAATGCCAATATAGAATGTCGGTAGTTCTAGAATTCCAAAATAGAATGTTAGGAGTTCTAGAATGCCAAAATAGAATGTTGGGAGTTCTAGAATGCCAAAATAGAATGTTGGGAGATCTAGAATGCCAAAATAGAATGTTGGTAGTTCTAGAATTCCAAAATAGAATGTTGGGAGTTCTAGAATGCCAAAATAGAATGTTGGGAGTTCTAGAATTCCAAAATAGAATGTTGGTGTTGCAGAATTCAAGAATAAAATGTTGGGAGTTCTAGAATGCCAAAATAGAATGTTGGGAGTTCTAGAATTCCAAAATAGAATGTTGGGAGATCTAGAATGCCAAAATAGAATGTTGGTATTGCAGAATTCAAGAATAGAATGTTGGGAGTTCTAGAATGCCAAAATAGAATGTTGGGAGTTCTAGAATTCCAAAATAGAATGTTGGGAGTTCTAGAATTCCAAAATAGAATGTTGGTAGTTCTAGAATTCCAAAATAGAATGTTGGGAGTTCTAGAATGCCAAAATAGAATGTTGGTAGTTCTAGAATGCCAAAATAGAATGTTGGGAGTTCTAGAATGCCAAAATAGAATGTTGGGAGTTCTAGAATGCCAAAATAGAATGTTGGTGTTGCAGAATTCCAAAATAGAATGTTCGGAGTTCTAGAATGCCAAAATAGAATGTTGGTAGTTCTAGAATGCCAAAATAGAATGTTGGGAGTTCTAGAATTCCAAAATAGAATGTTGGGAGTTCTAGAATTCCAAAATAGAATGTTGGGAGTTCTAGAATTCCAAAATAGAATGTTGGTAGTTCTAGAATTCCAAAATAGAATGTTGGGAGTTCTAGAATGCCAAAATAGAATGTTGGGAGTTCTAGAATTCCAAAATAGAATGTTGGTGTTGCAGAATTCCAAAATAGAATGTTCGGAGTTCTAGAATGCCAAAATAGAATGTTGGTAGTTCTAGAATGCCAAAATAGAATGTTGGGAGTTCTAGAATGCCAAAATAGAATGTTGGGAGTTCTAGAATTCCAAAATAGAATGTTGGTAGTTGTAGAATTCCAAAATAGAATGTTGGGAGGTCTAGAATGCCAAAATAGAATGTTGGGAGTTCTAGAAATCCAAAATAGAATGTTGGTGTTGCAGAATTCCAAAATAGAATGTTGGGAGTTCTAGAATGCCAAAATAGAATGTTGGTATTTCTAGAATTCCAAAATAGAATGTTGGGAGTTCTAGAATGCCAAAATAGAATGTTGGGAGTTCTAGAATGCCAAAATAGAATGTTGGGAGTTCTAGAATGCCAAAATAGAATGTTGGTGTTGCAGAATTCCAAAATAGAATGTTCGGAGTTCTAGAATGCCAAAATAGAATGTTGGTAGTTCTAGAATGCCAAAATAGAATGTTGGGAGTTCTAGAATTCCAAAATAGAATGTTGGGAGTTCTAGAATTCCAAAATAGAATGTTGGGAGTTCTAGAATTCCAAAATAGAATGTTGGTAGTTCTAGAATTCCAAAATAGAATGTTGGGAGTTCTAGAATGCCAAAATAGAATGTTGGGAGTTCTAGAATTCCAAAATAGAATGTTGGTGTTGCAGAATTCCAAAATAGAATGTTCGGAGTTCTAGAATGCCAAAATAGAATGTTGGTAGTTCTAGAATGCCAAAATAGAATGTTGGGAGTTCTAGAATGCCAAAATAGAATGTTGGGAGTTCTAGAATGCCAAAATAGAATGTTGGTGTTGCAGAATTCCAAAATAGAATGTTGGGAGTTCTAGAATGCCAAAATAGAATGTTGGTGTTGCAGAATTCCAAAATAGAATGTTGGTAGCTCTAGAATTCCAAAATAGAATGTTGGGAGTTCTAGAACTACAAAATAGAATGTTGGTAGTTCTAGAATGCCAAAATAGAATGTTGGTAGTTCTAGAATGCCAAAATAGAATGTTGGGAGTTCTAGAATGCCAAAATAGAATGTTGGTGTTGCAGAATTCCAAAATAGAATGTTGGTACTTCTAGAATGCCAAAATAGAATGTTGGTACTTCTAGAATGCCAAAATAAAATGTTGGGAGTTCTAGAATTCCAAAATAGAATGTTGGGAGTTCTAGAATGCCAAAATAGAATGTTGGGAGTTCTAGAATTCCAAAATAGAATGTTGGGAGTTCTAGAATTCCAAAATAGAATGTTGGTAGTTCTAGAATTCCAAAATAGAATGTTGGGAGTTCTAGAATGCCAAAATAGAATGTTGGTAGTTCTAGAATGCCAAAATAGAATGTTGGTAGTTCTAGAATGCCAAAATAGAATGTTGGGAGTTCTAGAATGCCAAAATAGAATGTTGGGAGTTCTAGAATTCCAAAATAGAATGTTCAGAGTTCTAGAATGCCAAAATAGAATGTTGGTAGTTCTAGAATTCCAAAATAGAATGTTGGGAGTTCTAGAATGCCAAAATAGAATGTTGGGAGTTCTAGAATTCCAAAATAGAATGTTGGGAGTTCTAGAATACCAAAATAGAATGTTGGGAGTTCTAGAATTCCAAAATAGAATGTTGGGAGTTCTAGAATGCCAAATTAGAATGTTGGTAGTTCTAGAATGCCAAAATAGAATGTTGGGAGTTCTAGAATGCCAAAATAGAATGTTGGTAGTTCTAGAATTCCAAAATAGAATGTTGGTGTTGCAGAATTCCAAAATAGAATGTTGGGAGTTCTAGAATTCCAAAATAGAATGTTGGTAGTTCTAGAATGCCAAAATAGAATGTTGGTATTTCTAGAATTTCAAAATAGAATGTTGGGAGTTCTAGAATGCCAAAATAGAATGTTGGTAGTTCTAGAATGTCAAAATAGAATGTTGGTGTTGCAGAATTCCAAAATAGAATGTTGGAAGTTCTAGAATTCCAAAATAGAATGCTGGGAGTTCTAGAATGCCAAAATAGAATGTTGGGAGTTCTAGAAATCCAAAATAGAATGTTGGTGTTGCAGAATTCCAAAATAGAATGTTTGGAGTTCTAGAATGCCAAAATAGAATGTTGGTAGTTCTAGAATTCCAAAATAGAATGTTGGTAGTTCTAGAATGTCAAAATAGAATGTTGGTGTTGCAGAATTCCAAAATAGAATGTTGGAAGTTCTAGAATTCCAAAATAGAATGCTGGGAGTTCTAGAATGCCAAAATAGAATGTTGGGAGTTCTAGAAATCCAAAATAGAATGTTGGTGTTGCAGAATTCCAAAATAGAATGTTTGGAGTTCTAGAATGCCAAAATAGAATGTTGGTAGTTCTAGAATGTCAAAATAGAATGTTGGTGTTGCAGAATTCCAAAATAGAATGTTGGAAGTTCTAGAATTCCAAAATAGAATGCTGGGAGTTCTAGAATGCCAAAATAGAATGTTGGGAGTTCTAGAAATCCAAAATAGAATGTTGGTGTTGCAGAATTCCAAAATAGAATGTTTGGAGTTCTAGAATGCCAAAATAGAATGTTGGTAGTTCTAGAATTCCAAAATAGAATGTTGGGAGTTCTAGAATGCCAAAATAGAATGTTGGGAGTTCTAGAAATCCAAAATAGAATGTTGGTGTTGCAGAATTCCAAAATAGAATGTTGGGAGTTCTAGAATTCCAAAATAGAATGTTGGTAGTTGTAGAATTTCAAAATAGAATGTTGGGAGTTCTAGAATGCCAAAATAGAATGTTGGTAGTTCTAGAATGTCAAAATAGAATGTTGGTGTTGCAGAATTCCAAAATAGAATGTTGGGAGTTCTAGAATTCCAAAATAGAATGTTGGTAGTTGTAGAATTTCAAAATAGAATGTTGGGAGTTCTAGAATGCCAAAATAGAATGTTGGTAGTTCTAGAATGTCAAAATAGAATGTTGGTGTTGCAGAATTCCAAAATAGAATGTTGGAAGTTCTAGAATTCCAAAATAGAATGCTGGGAGTTCTAGAATGCCAAAATAGAATGTTGGGAGTTCTAGAAATCCAAAATAGAATGTTGGTGTTGCAGAATTCCAAAATAGAATGTTTGGAGTTCTAGAATGCCAAAATAGAATGTTGGTAGTTCTAGAATTCCAAAATAGAATGTTGGGAGTTCTAGAATGCCAAAATAGAATGTTGGGAGTTCTAGAAATCCAAAATAGAATGTTGGTGTTGCAGAATTCCAAAATAGAATGTTGGGAGTTCTAGAATGCCAAAATAGAATGTTGGGAGTTCTAGAATTCCAAAATAGAATGTTGGTATTGCAGAATTCAAGAATAGAATGTTGGGAGTTCTAGAATGCCAAAATAGAATGTTGGGAGTTCTAGAATTCCAAAATAGAATGTTGGGAGTTCTAGAACTACAAAATAGAATGTTGGTAGTTCTAGAATGCCAAAATAGAATGTTGGTAGTTCTAGAATGCCAAAATAGAATGTTGGGAGTTCTAGAATGCCAAAATAGAATGTTGGTGTTGCAGAATTCCAAAATAGAATGTTGGTACTTCTAGAATGCCAAAATAGAATGTTGGTACTTCTAGAATGCCAAAATAAAATGTTGGGAGTTCTAGAATTCCAAAATAGAATGTTGGGAGTTCTAGAATGCCAAATTAGAATGTTGGTAGTTCTAGAATGCCAAAATAGAATGTTGGGAGTTCTAGAATTCCAAAATAGAATGTTGGTAGTTCTAGAATTCCAAAATAGAATGTTGGGAGTTCTAGAATGCCAAAATAGAATGTTGGTAGTTCTAGAATGCCAAAATAGAATGTTGGTAGTTCTAGAATGCCAAAATAGAATGTTGGGAGTTCTAGAATGCCAAAATAGAATGTTGGGAGTTCTAGAATTCCAAAATAGAATGTTCAGAGTTCTAGAATGCCAAAATAGAATGTTGGTAGTTCTAGAATTCCAAAATAGAATGTTGGGAGTTCTAGAATGCCAAAATAGAATGTTGGGAGTTCTAGAATTCCAAAATAGAATGTTGGGAGTTCTAGAATACCAAAATAGAATGTTGGGAGTTCTAGAATTCCAAAATAGAATGTTGGGAGTTCTAGAATGCCAAATTAGAATGTTGGTAGTTCTAGAATGCCAAAATAGAATGTTGGGAGTTCTAGAATGCCAAAATAGAATGTTGGTAGTTCTAGAATTCCAAAATAGAATGTTGGTGTTGCAGAATTCCAAAATAGAATGTTGGGAGTTCTAGAATTCCAAAATAGAATGTTGGTAGTTCTAGAATGCCAAAATAGAATGTTGGTATTTCTAGAATTTCAAAATAGAATGTTGGGAGTTCTAGAATGCCAAAATAGAATGTTGGTAGTTCTAGAATGTCAAAATAGAATGTTGGTGTTGCAGAATTCCAAAATAGAATGTTGGAAGTTCTAGAATTCCAAAATAGAATGCTGGGAGTTCTAGAATGCCAAAATAGAATGTTGGGAGTTCTAGAAATCCAAAATAGAATGTTGGTGTTGCAGAATTCCAAAATAGAATGTTTGGAGTTCTAGAATGCCAAAATAGAATGTTGGTAGTTCTAGAATTCCAAAATAGAATGTTGGGAGTTCTAGAATGCCAAAATAGAATGTTGGGAGTTCTAGAAATCCAAAATAGAATGTTGGTGTTGCAGAATTCCAAAATAGAATGTTGGGAGTTCTAGAATGCCAAAATAGAATGTTGGGAGTTCTAGAATTCCAAAATAGAATGTTGGGAGTTCTAGAATGCCAAAATAGAATGTTGGGAGTTCTAGAATTCCAAAATAGAATGTTGATAGTTCTAGAATGCCAAAATAGAATGTTGGTAGTTCTAGAATTCCAAAATAGAATGTTGGGAGTTCTAGAATGCCAAAATAGAATGTTGGGAGTTCTAGAATGCCAAAATAGAATGTTGGTAGTTCTAGAATTCCAAAATAGAATGTTGGGAGTTCTAGAATGCCAAAATAGAATGTTGGGAGTTCTAGAATTCCAAAATAGAATGTTGGGAGTTCTAGAATTCCAAAATAGAATGTTGGTAGTTCTAGAATTCCAAAATAGAATGTTGGTAGTTCTAGAATTCCAAAATAGAATGTTGGAAGTTCTAGAATGCCAAAATAGAATGTTGGGAGTTCTAGAATGCCAAAATAGAATGTTGGTAGTTCTAGAATTCCAAAATAGAATGTTGGTGTTGCAGAATTCCAAAATAGAATGTTGGGAGTTCTAGAATTCCAAAATAGAATGTTGGGAGTTCTAGAATGCCAAAATAGAATGTTGGTAGTTCTAGAATTCCAAAATAGAATGTTGGGAGTTCTAGAATGCCAAAATAGAATGTTGGGAGTTCTAGAATTCCAAAATAGAATGTTGGGAGTTCTAGAATTCCAAAATAGAATGTTGGTAGTTCTAGAATTCCAAAATAGAATGTTGGTAGTTCTAGAATTCCAAAATAGAATGTTGGAAGTTCTAGAATGCCAAAATAGAATGTTGGTAGTTCTAGAATGCCAAAATAGAATGTTGGTAGTTCTAGAATTCCAAAATAGAATGTTGGTGTTGCAGAATTCCAAAATAGAATGTTGGGAGTTCTAGAATTCCAAAATAGAATGTTGGTAGTTCTAGAATGCCAAAATAGAATGTTGGGAGTTCTAGAATGCCAAAATAGAATGTTGGTGTTGCAGAATTCCAAAATAGAATGTTCGGAGTTCTAGAATGCCAAAATAGAATGTTGGTAGTTCTAGAATGCCAAAATAGAATGTTGGGAGTTCTAGAATTCCAAAATAGAATGTTGGGAGTTCTAGAATGCCAAAATAGAATGTTGGGAGTTCTAGAATTCCAAAATAGAATGTTGGTGTTGCAGAATTCCAAAATAGAATGTTCGGAGTTCTAGAATGCCAAAATAGAATGTTGGTAGTTCTAGAATTCCAAAATAGAATGTTGGGAGTTCTATAATACCAAAATAGAATGTTGGGAGTTCTAGAATTCCAAAATAGAATGTTGGGAGTTCTAGAATTCCAAAATAGAATGTTGGGAGTTCTAGAATGCCAAAATAGATTGTTGGGAGTTCTAGAATTCCAAAATAGAATGTTGGGAGTTCTAGAATACCAAAATAGAATGTTGGGAGTTCTAGAATTCCAAAATAGAATGTTGGGAGTTCTAGAATGCAAAAATAGAATGTTGAGAGTTCTAGAATTCCAAATAGAATGTTGGGAGTTCTAGAATGCCAAAATAGAATGTTGGGAGTTCAAGAATTCCAAACTATAATGTTGGTGTTGCAGAATTCAAGAATAGAATGTTGGGAGTTCTAGAATGCCAAAATAGAATGTTGGGAGTACTAGAATTCCAAAATAGAATGTTGGGAGATCTAGAATGCCAAAATAGAATGTTGATAGTTCTAGAATTCCAAAATAGAATGTTGAGAGTTCTAGAATGCCAAAATAGAATGTTGGGAGTTCTAGAATGCAAAAATAGAATGTTGAGAGTTCTAGAATTCCAAATAGAATGTTGGGAGCTCTAGAATGCCAAAATAGAATGTTGGAAGTTCAAGAATTCCAAACTAGAATGTTGGTGTTGCAGAATTCAAGAATAGAATGTTGGGAGTTCTAGAATGCCAAAATAGAATGTTGGGAGTACTAGAATTCCAAAATAGAATGTTGGGAGATCTAGAATGCCAAAATAGAATGTTGATAGTTCTAGAATTCCAAAATAGAATGTTGAGAGTTCTAGAATGCCAAAATAGAATGTTGGGAGTTCTAGAATGCCAAAATAGAATGTTGGGAGTTCTAGAATTCCAAAATAGAATGTTGGGAGTTCTAGAATGCCAAAATAGAATGTTGGGAGTTCTAGAAGCCAAAATAGAATGTTGGGAGTTCTAATATTCCAAAATAGAATGTTGGTGTTGCAGAATTCCAAAATAGAATTTTTGGAGTTCTAGAATGCCAAAATAGAATGTTGGTAGTTCTAGAATTCCAAAATAGAATGTTGGGAGTTCTAGAATTCCAAAATAGAATGTTGGGAGTTCTAGAATACCAAAATAGAATGTTGGGAGTTCTAGAATTCCAAAATAGAATGTTGGGAGTTCTAGAATGCAAAAATAGAATGTTGAGAGTTCTAGAATTCCAAATAGAATGTTGGGAGCTCTAGAATGCCAAAATAGAATGTTGGAAGTTCAAGAATTCCAAACTAGAATGTTGGTGTTGCAGAATTCAAGAATAGAATGTTGGGAGTTCTAGAATGCCAAAATAGAATGTTGGGAGTACTAGAATTCCAAAATAGAATGTTGGGAGATCTAGAATGCCAAAATAGAATGTTGATAGTTCTAGAATTCCAAAATAGAATGTTGAGAGTTCTAGAATGCCAAAATAGAATGTTGGGAGTTCTAGAATGCCAAAATAGAATGTTGGGAGTTCTAGAATTCCAAAATAGAATGTTGGGAGTTCTAGAATGCCAAAATAGAATGTTGGGAGTTCTAGAAGCCAAAATAGAATGTTGGGAGTTCTAATATTCCAAACTAGAATGTTGGTGTTGCAGAATTCCAAAATAGAATTTTTGGAGTTCTAGAATGCCAAAATAGAATGTTGGTAGTTCTAGAATTCCAAAATAGAATGTTGGGAGTTCTAGAATTCCAAAATAGAATGTTGGGAGTTCTAGAATGCCAAAATAGAATGTTGGGAGTTCTAGAATTCCAAAATAGAATGTTGGGAGTTCTAGAATGCCAAAATAGAATGTTGGTAGTTCTAGAATGCCAAAATCGAATGTTGGGAGTTCTAGAATGCCAAAATAGAATGTTGGGAGTTCTATAATTCCAAAATAGAATGTTGGTGTTGCAGAATTCCAAAATAGAATGTTGGGAGTTCTAGAATTCCAAAATAGAATGTTGGGAGTTCTAGAATGCCAAAATAGAATGTTGGAAGTTCTAGAATTCCAAAATAGAATGTTGGGAGTTCTAGAATGCCAAAATAGAATGTTGGGAGTTCTAGAATTCCAAAATAGAATGTTGGGAGTTCTAGAATTCCAAAATAGAATGTTGGTAGTTCTAGAATTCCAAAATAGAATGTTGGTAGTTCTAGAATTCCAAAATAGAATGTTGGAAGTTCTAGAATGCCAAAATAGAATGTTGGGAGTTCTAAAATTCCAAAATAGAATGTTGGTGTTGCAGAATTCCAAAATAGAATGTTCGGAGTTCTAGAATGCCAAAATAGAATGTTGGTAGTTCTAGAATGCCAAAATAGAATGTTGGGAGTTCTAGAATGCCAAAATAGAATGTTGGGAGTTCTAGAATGCCAAAATAGAATGTTGGTAGTTCTAGAATTCCAAAATAGAATGTTGGGAGTTCTAGAATGCCAAAATAGAATGTTGGGAGTTCTAGAATTCCAAAATAGAATGTTGGGAGTTCTAGAATTCCAAAATAGAATGTTGGTAGTTCTAGAATTCCAAAATAGAATGTTGGTAGTTCTAGAATTCCAAAATAGAATGTTGGAAGTTCTAGAATGCCAAAATAGAATGTTGGGAGTTCTAGAATGCCAAAATAGAATGTTGGGAGTTCTAGAATTCCAAAATAGAATGTTGGTGTTGCAGAATTCCAAAATAGAATGTTCGGAGTTCTAGAATGCCAAAATAGAATGTTGGTAGTTCTAGAATGCCAAAATAGAATGTTGGGCGTTCTAGAATTCCAAAATAGAATGTTGGGAGTTCTAGAATGCCAAAATAGAATGTTGGGAGTTCTAGAATTCCAAAATAGAATGTTGGTGTTGCAGAATTCCAAAATAGAATGTTGGGAGTTCTAGAATTCCAAAATAGAATGTTGGGAGTTCTAGAATGCCAAAATAGAATGTTGGGAGTTCTAGAATTCCAAAATAGAATGTTGGGAGTTCTAGAATTCCAAAATAGAATGTTGGTAGTTCCAGAATTCCAAAATAGAATGTTGGTAGTTCTAGAATTCCAAAATAGAATGTTGGGAGTTCTAGAATTCCAAAATAGAATGTTGGTGTTGCAGAATTCCAAAATAGAATGTTCGGAGTTCTAGAATGCCAAAATAGAATGTTGGTAGTTCTAGAATGCCAAAATAGAATGTTGGGAGTTCTAGAATGCCAAAATAGAATGTTGGGAGTTCTAGAATGCCAAAATAGAATGTTGGTGTTGCAGAATTCCAAAATAGAATGTTCGGAGTTCTAGAATGCCAAAATAGAATGTTGGTAGTTCTAGAATGCCAAAATAGAATGTTGGGAGTTCTAGAATTCCAAAATAGAATGTTCAGAGTTCTAGAATGCCAAAATAGAATGTTGGTAGTTCTAGAATTCCAAAATAGAATGTTGGGAGTTCTAGAATGCCAAAATAGAATGTTGGGAGTTCTAGAATTCCAAAATAGAATGTTGGGAGTTCTAGAATACCAAAATAGAATGTTGGGAGTTCTAGAATTCCAAAATAGAATGTTGGGAGTTCTAGAATTCCAAATAGAATGTTGGGAGTTCTAGAATTCCAAAATAGAATGCTGGGAGTTCTAGAATGCCAAATTAGAATGTTGGTAGTTCTAGAATGCCAAAATAGAATGTTGGGAGTTCTAGAATGCCAAAATAGAATGTTGGTAGTTCTAGAATTCCAAAATAGAATGTTGGTGTTGCAGAATTCCAAAATAGAATGTTGGGAGTTCTAGAATTCCAAAATAGAATGTTGGTAGTTCTAGAATGCCAAAATAGAATGTTGGGAGTTCTAGAATGCCAAAATAGAATTTTGGGAGTTCTAGAATGCCAAAATAGAATGTTGGTGTTGCAGAATTCCAAAATAGAATGTTCGGAGTTCTAGAATGCCAAAATAGAATGTTGGTAGTTCTAGAATGCCAAAATAGAATGTTGGGAGTTCTAGAATTCCAAAATAGAATGTTGGGAGTTCTAGAATGCCAAAATAGAATGTTGGGAGTTCTAGAATTCCAAAATAGAATGTTGGTGTTGCAGAATTCCAAAATAGAATGTTGGGAGTTCTAGAATTCCAAAATAGAATGTTGGGAGTTCTAGAATGCCAAAATAGAATGTTGGGAGTTCTAGAATTCCAAAATAGAATGTTGGGAGTTCTAGAATTCCAAAATAGAATGTTGGGAGTTCTAGAATGCCAAAATAGAATGTTGGGAGTTCTAGAATTCCAAAATAGAATGTTGGGAGTTCTAGAATGCCAAAATAGAATGTTGGGAGTTCTAGAATTCCAAAATAGAATGTTGGGAGTTCTAGAATTCCAAAATAGAATGTTGGTAGTTCTAGAATTCCAAAATAGAATGTTGGTGTTGCAGAATTCCAAAATAGAATGTTCGGAGTTCTAGAATGCCAAAATAGAATGTTGGTAGTTCTAGAATGCCAAAATAGAATGTTGGGAGTTCTAGAATGCCAAAATAGAATGTTGGGAGTTCTAGAATGCCAAAATAGAATGTTGGTGTTGCAGAATTCCAAAATAGAATGTTCGGAGTTCTAGAATGCCAAAATAGAATGTTGGTAGTTCTAGAATGCCAAAATAGAATGTTGGGAGTTCTAGAATTCCAAAATAGAATGTTCAGAGTTCTAGAATGCCAAAATAGAATGTTGGTAGTTCTAGAATTCCAAAATAGAATGTTGGGAGTTCTAGAATGCCAAAATAGAATGTTGGGAGTTCTAGAATTCCAAAATAGAATGTTGGGAGTTCTAGAATACCAAAATAGAATGTTGGGAGTTCTAGAATTCCAAAATAGAATGTTGGGAGTTCTAGAATTCCAAATAGAATGTTGGGAGTTCTAGAATTCCAAAATAGAATGTTGGGAGTTCTAGAATGCCAAATTAGAATGTTGGTAGTTCTAGAATGCCAAAATAGAATGTTGGGAGTTCTAGAATGCCAAAATAGAATGTTGGTAGTTCTAGAATTCCAAAATAGAATGTTGGTGTTGCAGAATTCCAAAATAGAATGTTGGGAGTTCTAGAATTCCAAAATAGAATGTTGGTAGTTCTAGAATGCCAAAATAGAATGTTGGGAGTTCTAGAATGCCAAAATAGAATTTTGGGAGTTCTAGAATGCCAAAATAGAATGTTGGTGTTGCAGAATTCCAAAATAGAATGTTCGGAGTTCTAGAATGCCAAAATAGAATGTTGGTAGTTCTAGAATGCCAAAATAGAATGTTGGGAGTTCTAGAATTCCAAAATAGAATGTTGGGAGTTCTAGAATGCCAAAATAGAATGTTGGGAGTTCTAGAATTCCAAAATAGAATGTTGGGAGTTCTAGAATGCCAAAATAGAATGTTGGAAGTTCTAGAATGCCAAAATAGAATGTTGGGAGTTCTAGAATGCCAAAATAGAATGTTGGGAGTTCTAGAATTCCAAAATAGAATGTTGGTGTTGCAGAATTCCAAAATAGAATGTTGGGAGTTCTAGAATTCCAAAATAGAATGTTGGGAGTTCTAGAATGCCAAAACAGAATGTTGGTAGTTCTAGAATTCCAAAATAGAATGTTGGGAGTTCTAGAATGCCAAAATAGAATGTTGGGAGTTCTAGAATTCCAAAATAGAATGTTGGGAGTTCTAGAATTCCAAAATAGAATGTTGGTAGTTCTAGAATTCCAAAATAGAATGTTGGTAGTTCTAGAATTCCAAAATAGAATGTTGGAAGTTCTAGAATGCCAAAATAGAATGTTGGGAGTTCTAGAATGCCAAAATAGAATGTTGGGAGTTCTAGAATTCCAAAATAGAATGTTGGTGTTGCAGAATTCCAAAATAGAATGTTCGGAGTTCTAGAATGCCAAAATAGAATGTTGGTAGTTCTAGAATGCCAAAATAGAATGTTGGGAGTTCTAGAATTCCAAAATAGAATGTTGGGAGTTCTAGAATGCCAAAATAGAATGTTGGGAGTTCTAGAATTCCAAAATAGAATGTTGGTGTTGCAGAATTCCAAAATAGAATGTTGGGAGTTCTAGAATTCCAAAATAGAATGTTGGGAGTTCTAGAATGCCAAAATAGAATGTTGGTGTTGCAGAATTCCAAAATAGAATGTTCGGAGTTCTAGAATGCCAAAATAGAATGTTGGTAGTTCTAGAATGCCAAAATAGAATGTTGGGAGTTCTAGAATTCCAAAATAGAATGTTGGGAGTTCTAGAATGCCAAAATAGAATGTTGGTGTTGCAGAATTCCAAAATAGAATGTTCGGAGTTCTAGAATGCCAAAATAGAATGTTGGTAGTTCTAGAATGCCAAAATAGAATGTTGGGAGTTCTAGAATTCCAAAATAGAATGTTCAGAGTTCTAGAATGCCAAAATAGAATGTTGGTAGTTCTAGAATTCCAAAATAGAATGTTGGGAGTTCTAGAATGCCAAAATAGAATGTTGGGAGTTCTAGAATTCCAAAATAGAATGTTGGGAGTTCTAGAATACCAAAATAGAATGTTGGGAGTTCTAGAATTCCAAAAAAGAATGTTGGGAGTTCTAGAATTCCAAATAGAATGTTGGGAGTTCTAGAATTCCAAAATAGAATGTTGGGAGTTCTAGAATGCCAAATTAGAATGTTGGTAGTTCTAGAATGCCAAAATAGAATGTTGGGAGTTCTAGAATGCCAAAATAGAATGTTGGTAGTTCTAGAATTCCAAAATAGAATGTTGGTGTTGCAGAATTCCAAAATAGAATGTTGGGAGTTCTAGAATTCCAAAATAGAATGT
Organism: Pseudophryne corroboree; assembly: GCF_028390025.1. Lineage (NCBI taxonomy): Eukaryota > Metazoa > Chordata > Amphibia > Anura > Myobatrachidae > Pseudophryne > Pseudophryne corroboree. Next base: position 652,537 of record NW_026967467.1, on the reverse strand, counting down.
TGGTAGTTCTAGAATGCCAAAATAGAATGTTGGGAGTTCTAGAATGCCAAAATAGAATTTTGGGAGTTCTAGAATGCCAAAATAGAATTTTGGGAGTTCTAGAATGCCAAAATAGAATGTTGGTGTTGCAGAATTCCAAAATAGAATGTTCGGAGTTCTAGAATGCCAAAATATAATGTTGGTAGTTCTAGAATGCCAAAATAGAATGTTGGGAGTTCTAGAATTCCAAAATAGTATGTTGGGAGTTCTAGAATGCCAAAATAGAATGTTGGGAGTTCTAGAATGCCAAAATAGAATGTTGGTAGTTCTAGAATTCCAAAATAGAATGTTGGTAGTTCTAGAATTCCAAAATAGAATGTTGGAAGTTCTAGAATGCCAAAATAGAATGTTGGGAGTTCTAGAATGCCAAAATAGAATGTTGGGAGTTCTAGAATTCCAAAATAGAATGTTGGTGTTGCAGAATTCCAAAATAGAATGTTCGGAGTTCTAGAATGCCAAAATAGAATGTTGGTAGTTCTAGAATGCCAAAATAGAATGTTGGGCGTTCTAGAATTCCAAAATAGAATGTTGGGAGTTCTAGAATGCCAAAATAGAATGTTGGGAGTTCTAGAATTCCAAAATAGAATGTTGGTGTTGCAGAATTCCAAAATAGAATGTTGGGAGTTCTAGAATTCCAAAATAGAATGTTGGGAGTTCTAGAATGCCAAAATAGAATGTTGGGAGTTCTAGAATTCCAAAATAGAATGTTGGGAGTTCTAGAATTCCAAAATAGAATGTTGGTAGTTCTAGAATTCCAAAATAGAATGTTGGTAGTTCTAGAATGCCAAAATAGAATGTTGGGCGTTCTAGAATTCCAAAATAGAATGTTGGTAGTTCTAGAATGCCAAAATAGAATGTTGGGCGTTCTAGAATTCCAAAATAGAATGTTGGGAGTTCTAGAATGCCAAAATAGAATGTTGGGAGTTCTAGAATTCCAAAATAGAATGTTGGTGTTGCAGAATTCCAAAATAGAATGTTCGGAGTTCTAGAATGCCAAAATAGAATGTTGGTAGTTCTAGAATGCCAAAATAGAATGTTGGTAGTTCTAGAATGCCAAAATAGAATGTTGGGAGTTCTAGAATGCCAAAATAGAATGTTGGTAGTTCTAGAATTCCAAAATAGAATGTTGGTGTTGCAGAATTCCAAAATAGAATGTTGGGAGTTCTAGAATTCCAAAATAGAATGTTGGTAGTTCTAGAATGCCAAAATAGAATGTTGGGAGTTCTAGAATGCCAAAATAGAATTTTGGGAGTTCTAGAATGCCAAAATAGAATGTTGGTGTTGCAGAATTCCAAAATAGAATGTTCGGAGTTCTAGAATGCCAAAATAGAATGTTGGTAGTTCTAGAATGCCAAAATAGAATGTTGGGAGTTCTAGAATTCCAAAATAGAATGTTGGTGTTGCAGAATTCCAAAATAGAATGTTGGGAGTTCTAGAATTCCAAAATAGAATGTTGGGAGTTCTAGAATGCCAAAATAGAATGTTGGTAGTTCTAGAATTCCAAAATAGAATGTTGGGAGTTCTAGAATGCCAAAATAGAATGTTGGGAGTTCTAGAATTCCAAAATAGAATGTTGGGAGTTCTAGAATTCCAAAATAGAATGTTGGGAGTTCTAGAATTCCAAAATAGAATGTTGGTAGTTCTAGAATTCCAAAATAGAATGTTGGAAGTTCTAGAATGCCAAAATAGAATGTTGGGAGTTCTAGAATGCCAAAATAGAATGTTGGGAGTTCTAGAATTCCAAAATAGAATGTTGGTGTTGCAGAATTCCAAAATAGAATGTTCGGAGTTCTAGAATGCCAAAATAGAATGTTGGTAGTTCTAGAATGCCAAAATAGAATGTTGGGAGTTCTAGAATTCCAAAATAGAATGTTGGGAGTTCTAGAATGCCAAAATAGAATGTTGGGAGTTCTAGAATTCCAAAATAGAATGTTGGGAGTTCTAGAATTCCAAAATAGAATGTTGGTAGTTCTAGAATTCCAAAATAGAATGTTGGTAGTTCTAGAATTCCAAAATAGAATGTTGGGAGTTCTAGAATGCCAAAATAGAATGTTGGGAGTTCTAGAATTCCAAAATAGAATGTTGGTGTTGCAGAATTCCAAAATAGAATGTTCGGAGTTCTAGAATGCCAAAATAGAATGTTGGTAGTTCTAGAATGCCAAAATAGAATGTTGGGAGTTCTAGAATGCCAAAATAGAATGTTGGGAGTTCTAGAATGCCAAAATAGAATGTTGGTGTTGCAGAATTCCAAAATAGAATGTTCGGAGTTCTAGAATGCCAAAATAGAATGTTGGTAGTTCTAGAATGCCAAAATAGAATGTTGGGAGTTCTAGAATTCCAAAATAGAATGTTCAGAGTTCTAGAATGCCAAAATAGAATGTTGGTAGTTCTAGAATTCCAAAATAGAATGCTGGGAGTTCTAGAATGCCAAAATAGAATGTTGGGAGTTCTAGAATTCCAAAATAGAATGTTGGGAGTTCTAGAATTCCAAATAGAATGTTGGGAGTTCTAGAATTCCAAAATAGAATGTTGGGAGTTCTAGAATGCCAAATTAGAATGTTGGTAGTTCTAGAATGCCAAAATAGAATGTTGGGAGTTCTAGAATGCCAAAATAGAATGTTGGTAGTTCTAGAATTCCAAAATAGAATGTTGGTGTTGCAGAATTCCAAAATAGAATGTTGGGAGTTCTAGAATTCCAAAATAGAATGTTGGTAGTTCTAGAATGCCAAAATAGAATGTTGGGAGTTCTAGAATGCCAAAATAGAATTTTGGGAGTTCTAGAATGCCAAAATAGAATGTTGGTGTTGCAGAATTCCAAAATAGAATGTTCGGAGTTCTAGAATGCCAAAATAGAATGTTGGTAGTTCTAGAATGCCAAAATAGAATGTTGGGAGTTCTAGAATTCCAAAATAGAATGTTGGGAGTTCTAGAATGCCAAAATAGAATGTTGGTAGTTCTAGAATTCCAAAATAGAATGTTGGGAGTTCTAGAATGCCAAAATAGAATGTTGGGAGTTCTAGAATTCCAAAATAGAATGTTGGTGTTGCAGAATTCCAAAATAGAATGTTCGGAGTTCTAGAATGCCAAAATAGAATGTTGGTAGTTCTAGAATTCCAAAATAGAATGTTGGGAGTTCTATAATACCAAAATAGAATGTTGGGAGTTCTAGAATTCCAAAATAGAATGTTCGGAGTTCTAGAATGCCAAAATAGAATGTTGGTAGTTCTAGAATGCCAAAATAGAATGTTGGGAGTTCTAGAATTCCAAAATAGAATGTTGGGAGTTCTAGAATGCCAAAATAGAATGTTGGGAGTTCTAGAATGCCAAAATAGAATGTTGGGAGTTCTAGAATGCCAAAATAGAATGTTGGTAGTTCTAGAATTCCAAAATAGAATGTTGGGAGTTCTAGAATGCCAAAATAGAATGTTGGGAGTTCTAGAATGCCAAAATAGAATGTTGGTGTTGCAGAATTCCAAAATAGAATGTTCGGAGTTCTAG